>NW_028123476.1:0-406355 GCF_965194805.1 Balaenoptera borealis | reverse complement strand
GTGCCCATGGTGACAGTGCTCATGGTGACACAGCCCATGGTGACTGTGCTAAAGCTGGCGGTGCATATGGTTGGAGTTCCCATGGTGAAATTCCTCATGGTGGCACTGCCCATGATGATAGTGCTCATGGTGACAGTGCCCATGGTGACATTTCCCATGGTGACAGTGCTCATGGTGAGAGTTCCCAGGCCGACCGTGCCCATGATGACAGTGCTCATGTTTACTGTGCCCACGGTGAAAGTGCTCATGGTAACAGTGATCACGGTGACAGTGCCCTTGGTGATAGTCCCCATGGTAACAGTGCTCAATGTGACAGTGCCCATGGTGATATTTCTTACGGTGACACTGCCCATGGTGATAGTGCTCACGGTGATTGTGCTCATGGTGACAGTTCCCATGGTTACAGTGCCCACTGTGACAGTGCCCATGGTGACAGTGCCCACGGTGACAGTGCTCATGGTGACAGTGCTCATGGTGATAGTGCTCACGGTGATAGTGCTCATGGTGACAGTGCCCTTGGTGATAGTGCTCATGGTGATAGTTCTCATGGTGGCAGTTTGCATGGTGACACTGCCCCTGTTGAAAGTGCCCATGGTGACAGTGCTCATGTTGACACCGCCCATGGTGACAGTGCTCATGTTGGAGGTGTACATGGTTGGAGTTCCCATGGTACAACTGTTATGGTGCACTGCCCATGATGATAGTGCTCATGGTGACAGTGTCCGTGGTGACAGTGCACATGGTGACAGTGCCTATGGTGAGAGTGCCCATGGTGACAGCGCCCATGGTGACCGTTTCCATGGTGACAGTGCTCATGTTGACAGTGCCCATGGTGACCGTTTCCATGGTGACAGTTCCCATGGTGATAGTGCTCACCGTGATAGTGCCCATTGTGACAGTTCCCATGGATCCAGTGCCCATGGTGACAGTGCTCATTGTGACAGTGCCCTCGGTGATAGAGCTCATGGTGGCATTTCGCATGGTGACAGTGCCCATGACGACAGTGCTCATGGTTACAATGCCCACGGAGACAGTGCTCATGGTTACAGTGCTCACGGTGACAGTGCTCATGGTGACATTGCCCATGGTGACAGTGCTCATGGTGACAGTTCGCATGGTGACAGTGCCCACGGTGATAGTGCTCACGGTGATAATGCTCGCAGTGACAGTGCTCTTGATGATAGTGCTCATGGTTAAAGTTCTCATGGTGAGAGTGCTCATGGTAACACTGACCATCGTGACTGTGCTCATGCTGGCGGTGTACATGGCTGGAGTCCCCATGGTGAAATTTCTTATGCTGGCAGTGCCCATGATGATAGTGCTCATGGTGACAGTGTCCATCGTGAGAGTGCCCATGGTGACAGTGCTCATGGTGACCCTGCCCATGGTGAGAGTTCCCATGGTGATATTTCCCATGTTGACAGTGCTCATGTTGACAGTGCACACGGTGACAGTGTTCATGGTGATATTGCTCAAGGTGACAGTGCCCATGGTTATAGTGCTCACGTTGATAGTGCTCATGGTGACAGTTCCCATGGTGACAGTGCTCATGGTGACATTTCCCATGGTAACAGAGCTCATGATGACAGTGTCCATGGTGACAGTGCCCATGTTGAAAGTGCCCATGGTGACATTGCTCATGGTGACACTGCCATGGTGACTGTGCTCATGCTGGCGGTGTACATGATTGGAGTTCCCATGGTGAAATTCCTCATGGTGTCACTGCCCATGATGACACTGCCCATGGTGACAGTGCCCATGGTGACATTTCCCATGATGACAGTGCTCATGTTGACAGTGCACATGGTGACAGTGCCCACGGTGACATTTCCCATGGTTACAGTGTTCATGGTGATATTGCTCACGGTGACAGTGCCCATGGTTATAGTCCTCACGGTGATAGTGCTCATGGTGACAGTTCCCATGGTGACAGTGCCCACGGTGACAGTGCTCATGGTGACATTGCCCACGGTGACAGTTCTCATGGTAACAGTTCCCATGGTGACAGTGCTCATGTTGATAGTGCCCACGGTGACAGTGCTCATGGTGACAGTGCTCACAATGACAGTGCCCTTGGTGATAGTGCCCATGGTAATAGGGCTCACGGTGACACTGCCCATGGTGATATTGTTCACGGTGACACTGCCCATGGTGATAGAGCTCACGGTGATAGTGCTCACATTGACAGTGCCCTTGGGGATAGTGCTCATGGTAATACTGCTCATGGTGATAGTGCTCATGGCGATAGTTCGCATGGTGACAGTGCCCATGTGGAAAGTGCCCATGGTGGCAGTGCTCATGGTGACACGCCCATGGTGGCTGTGCTCATGCTGGCGGTGTCCATGGTTGGAGTTCCCATGGTGAAATTCCTTATGGTAGCACTGCCCATGATGATAGTGCTCATGGTGACAGTATCCATGGTGACAGTGCCTATGGTGACAGTGTCCATGGTGATAGTGCCCACAGTGACTGTGCTCATTGTGACAGTTTCTATGGTGAGAGTAACCATGATGACAGTGCTCATGGTGACAATGCCCACAGTGACAGTGCTCACGGTGATAGTGCTCACGTTGACATTGCCCTTGGTGATAGTACGCATGGTAATATTGCTCACGGTGACAGTGCCCATGGTGATAGTGCTCATGGTGATAGTGCTCATGGTAATAGTGATCATGGTGAAACTGCCTATGGTGACAGTGCCCACGGTGACACTGCCCATAGTGATATTTGCCATGGTGACAATGCTCATGGTGAGAGTTCCCATGGTGACAGTGCTCACGGTGACAGTGCTCATGGTGACACAGCCCATGGTGACTGTGCTAAAGCTGGCGGTGTATATGGTTGGAGTTCCCATGATGAAATTCCTCATGGTGGCACTCCCCATGATGATAGTGCTCATGGTGACAGTGCCCATGGTGAAATTATCCATGGTGACAGTGCTCATGGTGAGAGTTCCTATGGTGACTGTGCTCATGTTGACAGTGCCCATGGTGACAGTGCCCACGGTGACACTGCGCAAGGTGATAGTGCTCAACGTGATAGTGCCCATGGTAATACTGCTGATGGTGACACTGCCCATGTTGATATTGCTCACGGTGACACTGCCCATGGTGATAGTGCTCACGGTGATAGTGCTCACGGTGACAGTGCCCTTGGTGATATTGCTCATGGTGATACAGCTCATGGCGGAAGTTCGCATGGTGACACTGCCCCTCTTGAAATTGCCCATGGTGACAGTGCTCATGTTGACACTGCCCATGGTGACTGTGCTCACGATGGAGGTGTACATGGTTGGAGTTCCCATGGTACAACTGTTATGGTGGTACTGCCCATGATGATAGTGCTCATGGTGACAGTGTCCATGGTGACAGTGCCCATGGTGATAGTGCCTATTGTGAGAGTGCCCATGGTGACAGTTCCCATGGTGACCATTTCCATGGTGATAATGCTCATGTTGACAGTGCCAACCGTGACAATGCTCATGGTGAGAGTTCCCATGGTGAAAGTGATCATCTTGACAATGCCCATGGCGACCGTTCCCATGGTGACATTTCCCATGGTGATAGTACTCACCGTGATAGTGCCCATGGTGACAGTTCCCATGGATACAGTGTCCATGGTGACAGTGCTCATTGTGGCACTGCCCATGGTGACTGTGCTCATGCTGGCGGTGTACTTGGTTGGAGTTCCGATGGTGAAATTCCTCATGGTAGCACTGCCCATGATGATAGTGCTCATGGTGACAGTGTCCGTCATGAGAGTGTCCATGGTGACAGTTCCCATGGTGATAGTGCATACCGTGATAGTGCCCATGGTGACAGTTCCCATGGATACAGTGCCCATGGTGACAGTGCTCACGGTGATAGTGCTCATGCAGACAGTTCGCATGGTGACACAGCCCATGTTGAAAGTGCCCATGGTGACAGTGCTCATAGTGGCACTGCCCATGATGATTGTGCTCATTCTGGCGGTGTACTTGGTTGGAGTTCCCATGGTGAAATTCCTCATGGTAGCACTGCCCATGCTGATAGTGCTCATGGTGACAGTGCACATGGTGACAATGCCCACACTGACAGTGCTCACGGTGTTAGTGCACATGGTGATAATGCCCATTGTAATTGTGCTCAAGGTGACAGTGCCCATGTTGATATTGCTCAAGGTGATAGTGCTCATGGTGACACTGCCCTTGATGATAGTGCTCTTGGTGATAGTGCTCATGGTAATAGTGTTCATGGTGACAGTGCCCATGGTGACACTGCTCATAGTGACAATTCCCATGGTGACAGTGCTCATGGTGAGAGTTCCCATGGTGACAGTGCACATGGTGACAGTTCCCATGGTGACAGTGCTCACTGTGACAGTGCTCACTGTGGCAGTGTCAATGGTTACAGTGCACATGGTGACCGTTCCCATAGTGACAGTTCCCATGGTGATAGTGCTCACCGTGATAGTGCCCATGGTGACAGTGCCCATTATGATAGTGCTCCCAGTGACAGTGCCCCTGGTGATAGTGCTCATGGAGATAGTGCTCATGGTGACAGTGTCCTCAGTGACAGTGATCACGGTGATAGTGCTCATGGTGATTGTGCCCATGGTAATAGTGCTCACGGTGACAGTGCCCATGGTGATATTGCTCACGGTGACCCTGTCCATGGTGATAGTACTCACGGTGATGCTGCTCATGGTGACAGTTCCCATGGTGACATTGCCCATGGTGACAGTGCGCATGGTGACAGTGCCCACGGTGACAGTGCTCAGGGTGATAGTGCTCACAGTGATAGTGCTCAAGGTGACATTGCTCTGGCTGATAGTGCCCATGGTGACAGTGTCCCTGGTGACCGTTCTCATGGTGACAGTGCTCATGATGACAGTGCCCACGGTGGCAGTGCCAATGGTTACAGTGGTGATGGTGGCAGTGTCCGTGCTGGCAGTTCGTAAGAGGACAGTGCTCATGGTGACAGTTCCCATGGTAATAGAGCTCATGATGACAGTGTCCTTTGTGATAGTGCCCATGGTGACAGTGCCCATGGTGACACAGCCCTTGGTGACTGTGCTAATGCTGGTGGTGTACATGGTTGGAGTTTCCATGGTGAAATTACTCATGGTGGTACTGCTCATGATGACAGTGTCCACGGTTACAGTGCTCATGGTGACACTGCCCATGGTGACAGTGCACACGGTGACAGTGCCCACGGTGACAGTGCACACGGTGACAGTGCCCACGGTGACAGTGCTCACGGTGATAGTGCTAATGGTGATAGTGCCCATGGTAATAGTGCTCACCATGAAAGTTCCCATGGTGCTATTGCTCATGGTGACACTGCCAATGCTGTTAGTGCTCACGGTGATAGTGCTCATGGTGACAGTTCCCATGGTGACAGAGCCCATGGTGACAGAGCTCATGGTGACAGTGCCCACGGTGACAGTGCTCATGGTGACAGTGCTCATGGTGATGGTGCTCACAGTGATACTGCTCATGGTGAAAGTGCCTTTTGTGATAGTGCTCATGGTGATAGTGCTCATAGTGATAGTGCTCATTGTGACAGTTCTCATGGTGACAGTGCCCATGTTGAAATTGCCCATGGTGAGAGTGTTCATGGTGAAAATGCCCATGGTGACTGTGCTCATGCTGGCGGTGTACATGGTTGGAGTTCCCATGGTGAAATTCCTCATGGTGGCACTTCCCATGATGATAGTGCTCATGCAGACAGTGTCCATGGTGACATTGCTCATGGTGACTGTGCCCATGGTAATAGTGCTCATGGTGACAGTACCCATGGTGATATTGCTCACCATGACACTGCCCATAGTGACAGTGCTGACGGCGAGAGTGCTCGTTGTGACAGTTCCCCTGGTGACAGTGTCTATGGTAACAGTGTCCATGGTGAAAGTGGCCATGGTGACATTGCCCATGGTGACATTCCCCATGGTGACAGTGCCCATGGTGTCAGTACCCAAGGTGGAAGCATCAATTGTGACAGTTCCTATGGTGACATTGCTCATGGCATCAGTTCCCATGGTGACAGTGCTCATGTTGACAATGCGCACGGTGACACTGCTCACGGTGACAATGCTCACGGTGACAATGCTCATGGTGGCAGTTTCCATGGTTGTGGTTACCATCTTGAAAGTTCTCATGGTGGCAGTTCCCATGATGACAGTGCTCACGGTGAGAGTGCTCATAGTGACGGTTCTCACGGTGAGAGTGCTCGAGGTGATATTTCTCATTGTGAGAGTGCTCATGATGAAAGTGCTCATGGTGAGAGTGCTCACGGTATCAGTGCTCACTGTGACAGTCCTGGAGATGATAGTACTCATGGTGACACATCCCATGATGACAATGCCCTGGTGACAATGATCATGGTGACAGTGCTCACAGTGACAGTGCTCATGGTGGCAGTGTCCATGGTGACAGTGCTCATGGTGTCAGATCCCATATTGACGGTGCTCATGGTGACAGTGCTCATGGTGACATTGCCCATGATGACACTTCCAATGTTGACAGTGTACATGGGGACAATGCTCATGGAAAGAGTGTCCATGGTGATAGTGCTCCTGGTGAGAGTGTCCATGGTTACAGTGCCCATGGTGACATTTCCCATGGTGATAGTTCCCAAGCTGACATTGTCCTTGGTGACAGTGCCTATGGTGACAGTGCCCATGGTGAAAGTTCCCATGGTGACAGTGCCCACGGTGACAGTGCTCATGGTGACAGTGCTCACGGTGATTGTGCTCACAGTGATAGTGCTCATGGTGACAGTGCCCTTTGTGATAGTGTTCATGGTGATAATGCTCATAGTGATAGTGCTCATGGTGACAGTTCGAATGGTGACAGAGCCCATGGTGACAGTGCTCATGGTGACTGTGCTCATGCTGGCGGTGTACACGGTTGGAGTTCCAATGGTGAAATTCCTTATGGTGGCCCTGCCCATGATGATAGGGCTCATGGTGACAGTGTCCATGGTGACAGTGCCCATTGTGACAGTGCCCAGAGTGACATTTCCCATGGTGACAGTGCCCATGGTGACATTTCCCATGGTGACAGTGCTCATGGTGAGAGTTGCCATGGTGACAGTGCTCATGTTGACAGCGCCCACGGTGCCAGTGCTCATGGTGAGAATTCCCATGGTGACAGTGCACATGGTGACAATATCCATGGTGACAGTGCCCATGGTGACAGTGCCCATGGTGACATTTCCCATGGTGACAGTGTCCATGGTGACATTGCCCATGGTGAGAGTGCCCATGGTGACAGTGTCCCTGGTGACAGTGCCCATGGTGAGAGTGCTCTTAGTGACAGTTCCCATGGTGCCAGTGCCCATGTTGAAAGTGCCCATGGCGACAGTGCTCATGGTGACACTGCCCATGGTGACTGTGCTCATGCTGGCGGTGTACATGTTTGGAGCTCCCATGGTGAAATTCCTTATGGGAGTTCTGCCCATGACAATAGTGCTCATGGTGACACTGTCCATGTTTACAGTGCCTATGGTGACAGTGCCCATTGTGAGAGTGCTCACGGTGATAGTACCCAGAGTGAGAGTGACAGTTCTAATGGTGACAGTGCCCATGGTGACATTGCCCATGATGACAGTGCTCATGGTGACAGTGCCCACGGTGACAGTGCTCATGGTGACTTTGCCCACGGTGACAGTGCTCATGGTGACAGTGCTCATGGTGATAGTGCTCACGGTGATAGTGCTCACGGTGACAGTGCCCTTGGTGATAGTGCTCATGGGGATAGTGCTCATGGTGGCACTGCCAATGTTCACAGTGCTCATGGTGGCAGTGTCCATGGTGGCAGTTCCCAAGATGACAGTGCTCGTGGTGACATTTCCCTTGGTAACAGAGCTCATGATGACAGTGTCCATGGTGACAGTGCCCATGGTGACAGTGGCCATGTAGAAATTGCCCATGGTGACAGTGCACACGGTGACAGTGCCCACAGTGACAGTGCTCACGGTGACAGTGCTCATGGTGATAGTGCTTACGGTGATAGTGCGCACGTTGACAGTGCCCTTGGTGATAGTGTTCATGGTAATATTTCTCATGGTGATAGTCCTCATGGTGATAGTTCGCATGGTGACTGTGCCCATGTTGAAAGTGCCCATGGTGGCATTGCTCATGGTGACACTGCCCATGGTGACTATGCTCATGGTGACAGTGCTCACGGTGATAGTGCTCATGGAGACAGTTCGCATGGTGACAGGGCCCATGTTGAAAGTACCCATGGTGACAGTGCTCATAGTGGCAGTGTCCATGATGACTGTGCTCATGCTGGCGGTGTACTTGGTTGGAGTTCCGATGGTGAAATTCCTCATGGTAGCACTGCCCATGATGATAGTGCTCATGGTGACAGTGTCCATGGTGACAGTGCCTATGGTGACAGTGCCCATTGTGAGAGTGCTCATGGTGATAGTGCCCAAAGTGACAGTGCTAATGGTGACAGTCGCCATGGTGACAGTGCCCATGATGACAGTGCTCATGGTGACAGTGCCTACTGTGACAGTGCTCACGGTGACAATGCTCACGGTGACAGTGCCCTTGGTGATAGTGCTCATGGTGATAGTGCTCATTGTGACTGTGCGCATGGTGACAGTGCCCATGTTGAAAGTGCCCATGGTGACAGTACCCATGGTGACAGTGCTCATGGTGAGATTGCCCATGGTGACCATTCCCATGGTGACAGTTCCCATGTTAATAGTGCTCATGGTAACAGTGCTCATGTTGACAGTGCACATGGTGACAATGCCCACACTGACAGTGCTCACGGTGATAGTGCTCATGGTGACACTGCCCATGATGATAGTGTTCATGGTGATAGTGCTCATGGTAATAGTGCTCATGGTGACACTACCCATGGTGACACTGCCCATGGTGACACTGCCCATTGTGACATTTCCCATGGTGACAGTGCCCATGGTGACATTGCTCATGGTGACAGTTCTCACGGTGACAGTGACTTTGGTGATAGTACCCATGGTAATAGAGGTCACAGTGACAGTGCCCATGGTGATATTGCTCACGGTGACACTGCCCATGGTGATAGTGCTTACGGTGATAGTGCTCATGGTGACAGTTCCCATGGTTACAGTGCCCATGGTGACAGTGCTCATGATGACAGTGCCCACGGTGACTATGCTCATGGTGAGAGTGCTCACAGAGATACTGTTCATGGTGACAGTTCGCATGGCGACAGGGCCCATGTTAAAAGTGCCCATGGTGACAGTGCTCATGGTGGCACTGCCCATGGTGACTGTGCTCATGCTGGTGGTGTACATGGCTGGAGTTCCCATGGTGAAATTCCTTATGGTGGCAATGCCCATGATGATAGTGCTCATGGTGACAGTGTCCATGGTGACAGTGCCCATGGTGACATTTCCCATCTTGACAGTGCTCATGGTGAGAGTTCCCATGATGACAATGCTCATGTTGACAATACCCAAGGTGCCAGTGCTCATGATGACAGTGTCCAGGGTGACAATTCTCATGGTGACAGTGCTCACAGTGATAGTGCTCATGGTGACAGTGCTCCCGCTGACAGTGCCCTTGGTGATAGTGCTCATGGTAATACTGCTGATGGTGATAGTGCTCATGGTGACGGTTTGCATGTTGAGAGTGCCCATGTTGAAAGTGCCCATGGTGGCAGTGATCATGGTGACACTGCCCATTGTGACTGTGCTCATGCTGGCGGTGTACATAGTTGGAGTTCCCATGGTGAAATTCCTTATGGTGGCACTGCCCATGATGATAGTTTTCATGGTGACAGTGTCCATGGTGACAGTGCCTATGGTGACAGTGCCCATTGTGATAGTGCTCACGGTGATAGTGCCCTCAGTGACAGTTCTAATGGTGACAGTTCCCATGGTGACAGTGCCCATGATGACAGTGCTCATGGTGACAGTGCCCATGGTGACATTGCTCATGGTGACAGTGCTCACGGTGACAATGCCCTTGGTGATAGTACCCATGGTAATAGGGGTCACGGTGACAGTGCCCATGGTGATATTGCTCACGGTGACACTGCCCATGGTGATAGTGCTCATGGTGATAGTGCTCATGTTGACAGTTCCCATGGTGACAGTGCTCATGTTCACAGTGCCCACGGTGACTATGCTCATGATGAAAGTTCTCACGGTGATAGTGCTCATGGAGACAGTGCTCATGGTGACAGTTCGCATGGTAGACATTGTGAAGTTCAAAGTGCCCATGGTGACAGTGCTCATGGTGACACTGCCCATGGTGACTGTGCTCATGTTGGCGGTGTACATGGTTGGAGTTCCGATGGTTAAATTCCTCACGGTAGCACTGCCTATGATGATAGTGCTCATGGTGACAGTGTCCACGGTGACAGTGCCTATGGTGACAGTGCCCATTGTGATAGTGCTCATGGTGATAGTGCCCACAGTGACAGTGCTCATGGTGACAGTTCCTATGGTGACAGTAACCATGGTGACAGTGCCCATGGTGACAGTGCCCATGGTGACATTTCCCATGGTAACAGTGCTCACAGTGAGAGTTCTCATGGTGAGAGTGCTCATGTTGACATTGCCCATGGTGACCGTTCCCATGGAGACAGTTCCCATGGTGATACTGCTCATGGTGACAGTGCTCATGGTGACCGTGCACACGGTGACAATACCCACAGTTACAGTGCTCACGGTGATAGTGCTCATGGCGATAGTGCCCATTGTTACAGTGCCCACTGTGACAGTGCCCACGGTGACAGTGCTCATGCTGGCGGTGTACATGTTTGGAGCTCCCATGGTGAAATTCCTTATGGGAGTTCTGCCCATGACAATAGTGCTCATGGTGACACTGTCCATGTTTACAGTGCCTATGGTGACAGTGCCCATTGTGAGAGTGCTCACGGTGATAGTACCCAGAGTGAGAGTGACAGTTCTAATGGTGACAGTGCCCATGGTGACATTGCCCATGATGACAGTGCTCATGGTGACAGTGCCCACGGTGACAGTGCTCATGGTGACTTTGCCCACGGTGACAGTGCTCATGGTGACAGTGCTCATGGTGATAGTGCTCACGGTGATAGTGCTCACGGTGACAGTGCCCTTGGTGATAGTGCTCATGGGGATAGTGCTCATGGTGGCACTGCCAATGTTCACAGTGCTCATGGTGGCAGTGTCCATGGTGGCAGTTCCCAAGATGACAGTGCTCGTGGTGACATTTCCCTTGGTAACAGAGCTCATGATGACAGTGTCCATGGTGACAGTGCCCATGGTGACAGTGGCCATGTAGAAATTGCCCATGGTGACAGTGCACACGGTGACAGTGCCCACAGTGACAGTGCTCACGGTGACAGTGCTCATGGTGATAGTGCTTACGGTGATAGTGCGCACGTTGACAGTGCCCTTGGTGATAGTGTTCATGGTAATATTTCTCATGGTGATAGTCCTCATGGTGATAGTTCGCATGGTGACTGTGCCCATGTTGAAAGTGCCCATGGTGGCATTGCTCATGGTGACACTGCCCATGGTGACTATGCTCATGGTGACAGTGCTCACGGTGATAGTGCTCATGGAGACAGTTCGCATGGTGACAGGGCCCATGTTGAAAGTACCCATGGTGACAGTGCTCATAGTGGCAGTGTCCATGATGACTGTGCTCATGCTGGCGGTGTACTTGGTTGGAGTTCCGATGGTGAAATTCCTCATGGTAGCACTGCCCATGATGATAGTGCTCATGGTGACAGTGTCCATGGTGACAGTGCCTATGGTGACAGTGCCCATTGTGAGAGTGCTCATGGTGATAGTGCCCAAAGTGACAGTGCTAATGGTGACAGTCGCCATGGTGACAGTGCCCATGATGACAGTGCTCATGGTGACAGTGCCTACTGTGACAGTGCTCACGGTGACAATGCTCACGGTGACAGTGCCCTTGGTGATAGTGCTCATGGTGATAGTGCTCATTGTGACTGTGCGCATGGTGACAGTGCCCATGTTGAAAGTGCCCATGGTGACAGTACCCATGGTGACAGTGCTCATGGTGAGATTGCCCATGGTGACCATTCCCATGGTGACAGTTCCCATGTTAATAGTGCTCATGGTAACAGTGCTCATGTTGACAGTGCACATGGTGACAATGCCCACACTGACAGTGCTCACGGTGATAGTGCTCATGGTGACACTGCCCATGATGATAGTGTTCATGGTGATAGTGCTCATGGTAATAGTGCTCATGGTGACACTACCCATGGTGACACTGCCCATGGTGACACTGCCCATTGTGACATTTCCCATGGTGACAGTGCCCATGGTGACATTGCTCATGGTGACAGTTCTCACGGTGACAGTGACTTTGGTGATAGTACCCATGGTAATAGAGGTCACAGTGACAGTGCCCATGGTGATATTGCTCACGGTGACACTGCCCATGGTGATAGTGCTTACGGTGATAGTGCTCATGGTGACAGTTCCCATGGTTACAGTGCCCATGGTGACAGTGCTCATGATGACAGTGCCCACGGTGACTATGCTCATGGTGAGAGTGCTCACAGAGATACTGTTCATGGTGACAGTTCGCATGGCGACAGGGCCCATGTTAAAAGTGCCCATGGTGACAGTGCTCATGGTGGCACTGCCCATGGTGACTGTGCTCATGCTGGTGGTGTACATGGCTGGAGTTCCCATGGTGAAATTCCTTATGGTGGCAATGCCCATGATGATAGTGCTCATGGTGACAGTGTCCATGGTGACAGTGCCCATGGTGACATTTCCCATCTTGACAGTGCTCATGGTGAGAGTTCCCATGATGACAATGCTCATGTTGACAATACCCAAGGTGCCAGTGCTCATGATGACAGTGTCCAGGGTGACAATTCTCATGGTGACAGTGCTCACAGTGATAGTGCTCATGGTGACAGTGCTCCCGCTGACAGTGCCCTTGGTGATAGTGCTCATGGTAATACTGCTGATGGTGATAGTGCTCATGGTGACGGTTTGCATGTTGAGAGTGCCCATGTTGAAAGTGCCCATGGTGGCAGTGATCATGGTGACACTGCCCATTGTGACTGTGCTCATGCTGGCGGTGTACATAGTTGGAGTTCCCATGGTGAAATTCCTTATGGTGGCACTGCCCATGATGATAGTTTTCATGGTGACAGTGTCCATGGTGACAGTGCCTATGGTGACAGTGCCCATTGTGATAGTGCTCACGGTGATAGTGCCCTCAGTGACAGTTCTAATGGTGACAGTTCCCATGGTGACAGTGCCCATGATGACAGTGCTCATGGTGACAGTGCCCATGGTGACATTGCTCATGGTGACAGTGCTCACGGTGACAATGCCCTTGGTGATAGTACCCATGGTAATAGGGGTCACGGTGACAGTGCCCATGGTGATATTGCTCACGGTGACACTGCCCATGGTGATAGTGCTCATGGTGATAGTGCTCATGTTGACAGTTCCCATGGTGACAGTGCTCATGTTCACAGTGCCCACGGTGACTATGCTCATGATGAAAGTTCTCACGGTGATAGTGCTCATGGAGACAGTGCTCATGGTGACAGTTCGCATGGTAGACATTGTGAAGTTCAAAGTGCCCATGGTGACAGTGCTCATGGTGACACTGCCCATGGTGACTGTGCTCATGTTGGCGGTGTACATGGTTGGAGTTCCGATGGTTAAATTCCTCACGGTAGCACTGCCTATGATGATAGTGCTCATGGTGACAGTGTCCACGGTGACAGTGCCTATGGTGACAGTGCCCATTGTGATAGTGCTCATGGTGATAGTGCCCACAGTGACAGTGCTCATGGTGACAGTTCCTATGGTGACAGTAACCATGGTGACAGTGCCCATGGTGACAGTGCCCATGGTGACATTTCCCATGGTAACAGTGCTCACAGTGAGAGTTCTCATGGTGAGAGTGCTCATGTTGACATTGCCCATGGTGACCGTTCCCATGGAGACAGTTCCCATGGTGATACTGCTCATGGTGACAGTGCTCATGGTGACCGTGCACACGGTGACAATACCCACAGTTACAGTGCTCACGGTGATAGTGCTCATGGCGATAGTGCCCATTGTTACAGTGCCCACTGTGACAGTGCCCACGGTGACAGTGCTCATGCTGGCGGTGTACATGTTTGGAGCTCCCATGGTGAAATTCCTTATGGGAGTTCTGCCCATGACAATAGTGCTCATGGTGACACTGTCCATGTTTACAGTGCCTATGGTGACAGTGCCCATTGTGAGAGTGCTCACGGTGATAGTACCCAGAGTGAGAGTGACAGTTCTAATGGTGACAGTGCCCATGGTGACATTGCCCATGATGACAGTGCTCATGGTGACAGTGCCCACGGTGACAGTGCTCATGGTGACTTTGCCCACGGTGACAGTGCTCATGGTGACAGTGCTCATGGTGATAGTGCTCACGGTGATAGTGCTCACGGTGACAGTGCCCTTGGTGATAGTGCTCATGGGGATAGTGCTCATGGTGGCACTGCCAATGTTCACAGTGCTCATGGTGGCAGTGTCCATGGTGGCAGTTCCCAAGATGACAGTGCTCGTGGTGACATTTCCCTTGGTAACAGAGCTCATGATGACAGTGTCCATGGTGACAGTGCCCATGGTGACAGTGGCCATGTAGAAATTGCCCATGGTGACAGTGCACACGGTGACAGTGCCCACAGTGACAGTGCTCACGGTGACAGTGCTCATGGTGATAGTGCTTACGGTGATAGTGCGCACGTTGACAGTGCCCTTGGTGATAGTGTTCATGGTAATATTTCTCATGGTGATAGTCCTCATGGTGATAGTTCGCATGGTGACTGTGCCCATGTTGAAAGTGCCCATGGTGGCATTGCTCATGGTGACACTGCCCATGGTGACTATGCTCATGGTGACAGTGCTCACGGTGATAGTGCTCATGGAGACAGTTCGCATGGTGACAGGGCCCATGTTGAAAGTACCCATGGTGACAGTGCTCATAGTGGCAGTGTCCATGATGACTGTGCTCATGCTGGCGGTGTACTTGGTTGGAGTTCCGATGGTGAAATTCCTCATGGTAGCACTGCCCATGATGATAGTGCTCATGGTGACAGTGTCCATGGTGACAGTGCCTATGGTGACAGTGCCCATTGTGAGAGTGCTCATGGTGATAGTGCCCAAAGTGACAGTGCTAATGGTGACAGTCGCCATGGTGACAGTGCCCATGATGACAGTGCTCATGGTGACAGTGCCTACTGTGACAGTGCTCACGGTGACAATGCTCACGGTGACAGTGCCCTTGGTGATAGTGCTCATGGTGATAGTGCTCATTGTGACTGTGCGCATGGTGACAGTGCCCATGTTGAAAGTGCCCATGGTGACAGTACCCATGGTGACAGTGCTCATGGTGAGATTGCCCATGGTGACCATTCCCATGGTGACAGTTCCCATGTTAATAGTGCTCATGGTAACAGTGCTCATGTTGACAGTGCACATGGTGACAATGCCCACACTGACAGTGCTCACGGTGATAGTGCTCATGGTGACACTGCCCATGATGATAGTGTTCATGGTGATAGTGCTCATGGTAATAGTGCTCATGGTGACACTACCCATGGTGACACTGCCCATGGTGACACTGCCCATTGTGACATTTCCCATGGTGACAGTGCCCATGGTGACATTGCTCATGGTGACAGTTCTCACGGTGACAGTGACTTTGGTGATAGTACCCATGGTAATAGAGGTCACAGTGACAGTGCCCATGGTGATATTGCTCACGGTGACACTGCCCATGGTGATAGTGCTTACGGTGATAGTGCTCATGGTGACAGTTCCCATGGTTACAGTGCCCATGGTGACAGTGCTCATGATGACAGTGCCCACGGTGACTATGCTCATGGTGAGAGTGCTCACAGAGATACTGTTCATGGTGACAGTTCGCATGGCGACAGGGCCCATGTTAAAAGTGCCCATGGTGACAGTGCTCATGGTGGCACTGCCCATGGTGACTGTGCTCATGCTGGTGGTGTACATGGCTGGAGTTCCCATGGTGAAATTCCTTATGGTGGCAATGCCCATGATGATAGTGCTCATGGTGACAGTGTCCATGGTGACAGTGCCCATGGTGACATTTCCCATCTTGACAGTGCTCATGGTGAGAGTTCCCATGATGACAATGCTCATGTTGACAATACCCAAGGTGCCAGTGCTCATGATGACAGTGTCCAGGGTGACAATTCTCATGGTGACAGTGCTCACAGTGATAGTGCTCATGGTGACAGTGCTCCCGCTGACAGTGCCCTTGGTGATAGTGCTCATGGTAATACTGCTGATGGTGATAGTGCTCATGGTGACGGTTTGCATGTTGAGAGTGCCCATGTTGAAAGTGCCCATGGTGGCAGTGATCATGGTGACACTGCCCATTGTGACTGTGCTCATGCTGGCGGTGTACATAGTTGGAGTTCCCATGGTGAAATTCCTTATGGTGGCACTGCCCATGATGATAGTTTTCATGGTGACAGTGTCCATGGTGACAGTGCCTATGGTGACAGTGCCCATTGTGATAGTGCTCACGGTGATAGTGCCCTCAGTGACAGTTCTAATGGTGACAGTTCCCATGGTGACAGTGCCCATGATGACAGTGCTCATGGTGACAGTGCCCATGGTGACATTGCTCATGGTGACAGTGCTCACGGTGACAATGCCCTTGGTGATAGTACCCATGGTAATAGGGGTCACGGTGACAGTGCCCATGGTGATATTGCTCACGGTGACACTGCCCATGGTGATAGTGCTCATGGTGATAGTGCTCATGTTGACAGTTCCCATGGTGACAGTGCTCATGTTCACAGTGCCCACGGTGACTATGCTCATGATGAAAGTTCTCACGGTGATAGTGCTCATGGAGACAGTGCTCATGGTGACAGTTCGCATGGTAGACATTGTGAAGTTCAAAGTGCCCATGGTGACAGTGCTCATGGTGACACTGCCCATTGTGACTGTGCTCATGCTGGCGGTGTACATAGTTGGAGTTCCCATGGTGAAATTCCTTATGGTGGCACTGCCCATGATGATAGTGCTCATGGTGACAGTGTCCATGGTGACATTGCCTATGGTGACAGTTCCCATTGTGATAGTGCTCACGGTGATAGGGCCCACAGGGACAGTTCTAATGGTGACAGTTCCAATGGTGACAGTGCCCATGATGATAGTGCTTATGGTGACAGTGCCCACGGTGACAGTGCTCATGGTGACATTGCTCATGGTGACAGTGCCATTGGTGATAGTACCCATGGTAAAAGTGCTCATGGTGACATTGCCCATGGTGATATTGCTCACGGTGACACCGCCCATGGTGATAGTGCTCAAGGTGATAGTGCTCATGGTGACGGTTCCCATGGTTACAGTGCCCATGGTGACAGTGCTCATGCTGACAGTGCTCACGGTGACTATGCTCATGGTGACAGTGCTCACGGTGATAGTGCTCAAGGTGACAGTTCGCATGGTGACAGTGCCCATGTTGAAAGTGCCCATGGTGACACTGCTCATGGTGGCACTGCCCATGGTGACTGTGCTCATGCTGGCGGTGTACATGGTTGGAGTTCCGATGGTGAAATTCCTCATGGTAGCACTGCCCATGATGATAGTGCTCACGGTGAAAGTGTCCATGGTGACAGTGCCTATGGTGACAGTGCCCATTGTGATAGTGCTCATGGTGATAGTGCCCAAAGTGACAGTGCTCATTGTAACAGTTCCTATGGTGACAGTGCCCATGATGATAGTGCTCATGGTAAAAGTTCCCACTGTGATAGTGCTCACGGTAAAAGTGCTCACGGTGACAGTGCCCTTGGTGATAGTGCTCTTGGTGATAGTGCTCATGGTAATAGTGCACATGGTGACACTGCCCATGGTGACAGTGCCCATGGTGACACTGCCCATAGTAACATTTCCCATGGTGACAGTGCTCATGTTGACAGTGCCCATGGTGACACTCCCGATAGTGACATTTCTTATGGTGACAGTGCTCATGGTGAGAGTTCCCATGGTGACAGTGCACATGGTGACAGTTCCCATGGTGACAGTGCTCACGGTGACCGTGCTCACTGTGGCAGTGCCAATGGTAACATTGTTCATGGTGGCAGTGTCCATGGTGGCGGTTTCCAAGATGACAGTGCTCATGGTGATATTTCCCATGGTAACAGAGTTCATGATGACAGTGTCCATGGTGACAGTGCCCATGGTGACAGTGGCCATGTAGAAAGTGCCCATGATGAAACTGCCCATGGTGACAGTGCCCATAGTGATAGTGCCCATGGTGACATTTCCCATGGTGACAGTGCTAATGGAGAGAGTTCCCATGGTGACAGTGCCCATTATGACAGTGCTCATGGTGACAGTGCCCATGGTGATACTGCTCACGGTGATAGTGCTCATGGTGACATATCCCCTTGTGACATTTCCCATGGTGACAGTGCTCATGGTGACCGCACCCACAGTGACAATGTCCACGGTGACAGTGCTCACGGTGACACTGCCCATGGTGACAGTGCTCATGGTGATAGTGCTCATGGTGACAGTGCCCTTGGTGATAGTGCTCCTGGTGATAGTGCTTATGGAGACATTTCCCATGGTGACAGTGCTCATGTTGACAGTCCCCATGGTGACTGTGCTCATGCTGGCGGTGTACATGGTTGGAGTTACAATGGTGAAATTCCTTATTTTGGCACTGCCCATGATGATAGTGCTCATGGTGAAGGTGTCCATGGTGACAGCGCCCATGGTGACAGTGCCCATGGTGATATTTCCCATGGTGATAGTGCTCATGGTGAGAGTTCCCATGGTGACAGTGCTCATCTTGGCAGTGCCCATAGTGACCGTTCCCATGGTGACAGTTCCCATGGTGATAGGGCTCATGGTTACAGTGCTCATGGTGACAGTGAACACGGTGACAGTGCCCGCAGTGACAGTGCTCATGGTGATAGTGCTCATGCTTATAGTGCCCACGGTGAAAGTAGTCATGGTGAAAGTGTTCACGGTGATAGTGCTCACGGTGACAGTGCCCTTAATGATAGTGTTCATGGTGATAGTGCTCATGGTGATAGTGCTCATGGTGACACGGCCCATGGTGAATGTGCTCATGCTGGCGGTGTACATGGTTGGAGTTCCCATGGTGAAATTCCTTATGGTGGCAATGCCCATGATGATAGTGCTCATGGTGAGAGTGTCCATGTTGACAATGCCTATGGTGACAGTGCCCATGGTGACATTTCCCATGGTGACAGTGCTCATAGTGAGAGTTCCCATGGTGACAATGCTTATGTTGACAACGCCCATGATGACAGTGCTCATGGTGACAGTGCCCACGGTGAAAATCCTCATGGTGACAGTGCTCACGGTGATAGTGCTCACGGTGATAGTGCTCACGCTGACAGTGCCCTTGGTGATAGTGCTCATGGTAGTAGTGCTCATGGTGACTGTTCGCATGGTGACAATGCCTATGTTGAAAGTGCCCATGGTGGCAGTGCTCATCGTGACACAGCCCATGGTGACTGTGCTAACGCTGCCGATGTACACGGTTGGAGTTCCCAAGGTGAAATTCCTCATGGTGGCACTGCCCATGATGATAGTGTTCGTGGTGACAGTGTCCATGGTGACAGTACCTATGGTGACAGTTTCCGTTGTGATAGTGCTCACGGTGATAGTGCCCACAGTGACAGTGCTAATGTTGACCGTTCCCATGGTGACAGTGCCCATGATGACAGTGCTCATGGTGACAGTGCCCACGGAGACAGTGTTCATGGTGACAGTACCCTTGGTGATAGTTTTCATGGTGATAGTGCTCATCGTGGCAGTTCGCATGGTGACACTGCGTATGTTGAAAGTGACCATGGTGACAGTGCTCATGCTTGCACTGCTCATGGTGACTGTGCTCATGCTGGCGGTGTAAGTGGTCGGAATTCCGATGGTGAAATTCCTCATGGTAGCACTCCCCATGATGTTAGTGCTCATGGTGACACTGTCCAAGGTGACAGTGCCTATGGTGACAGTGCCCATTGTGATAGTGCTCATGGTGATAGTGCCCACAGTGACAGTGCTCATTGTGACCTTTCCTATGGTGACAGTGCCCATGATGACAGTGCTCATGGTGACAGTGCCCACTGTGATAGTGATCACGGTGAAAGTGCTCACGGTGACAGTGCCCTTGGTGATAGTGCTCATGGTGACAGTTCGCATTGTGACAGTTCCCAAGTTGAAAGTGCCCATGGTGACAGTACCCATGGTGACAGTGCCCATGGTGACACAGCCCATGGTGACTGTGCTAAAGCTGGCGGTGTATATGGTTGGAGTTCCCATGATGAAATTCCTCATGGTAGCACTCCCCATGATGTTAGTGCTCATGGTGACACTGTCCAAGGTGACAGTGCCTATGGTGACAGTGCCCATTGTGATAGTGCTCATGGTGATAGTGCCCACAGTGACAGTGCTCATTGTGACCTTTCCTATGGTGACAGTGCCCATGATGACAGTGCTCATGGTGACAGTGCCCACTGTGATAGTGATCACGGTGAAAGTGCTCACGGTGACAGTGCCCTTGGTGATAGTGCTCATGGTGACAGTTCGCATTGTGACAGTTCCCAAGTTGAAAGTGCCCATGGTGACAGTACCCATGGTGACAGTGCCCATGGTGACACAGCCCATGGTGACTGTGCTAAAGCTGGCGGTGTATATGGTTGGAGTTCCCATGATGAAATTCCTCATGGTGGCACTCCCCATGATGATAGTGCTCATGGTGACAGTGCCCAGGGTGAAATTATCCATGGTGACAGTGCTCATGGTGAGAGTTCCTATGGTGACTGTGCTCATGTTGACAGTGCCCATGGTGACAGTGCCCACGGTGACACTGCGCAAGGTGATAGTGCTCAACGTGATAGTGCCCATGGTAATAGTGCTGATGGTGACACTGCCCATGTTGATATTGCTCACGGTGACACTGCCCATGGTGATAGTGCTCACGGTGATAGTGCTCACGGTGACAGTGCCCTTGGTGATATTGCTCATGGGGACAGTGCTCATGGGGACAGTGCTCACGATGACAGTGCCCTTGGTGATAGTACCCATGGTAATAGTGCTCACTGTGACAGTGCCCATGGTGATAGTGCTCATAGTGATAGTGCTCATGGTAATAGTGCTCATAGTGACACTGCCCATGGTGACAGTGCCCATGGTGACACTGCCCATAGTGACATTTCCCATGGTCGCAGTGCTCATGGTGAGAGTTCCCATGGTGACAGTGCACATGGTGACAATTCCCATGGTGACACTGCTCATGGTGGCAGTGCTCACTGTGGCAGTGCCAATGGTTAAAGTGCTCATGGTGGCAGTGTCCATGGTGGCAGTTCCCAAAGTGACAGTGCTCATGGTGACATTTCCCATGGTAACAGATTTCATGATGACAGTGTCCATGGTGACAGTGCGCATGGTGACAATGGCCTTGTTGAAAGTACCTATGGTGACAGTGCTCATGGTGACAGTGCCCACGGTGACTATGCTCATGGTGACAGTGCCCACGGTGACAGTGCTCATGGTGGCACTGCCCATGGTGACTGTGCTCATGATGGCGGTGTACATGGTTGGAGTTCCGATGGTGAAATTCCTCATGGTAGCCATGCCCATGATGATAGTGCTCACGGTGATAGTGCGCACAGTGACACTGCCCTTGGTGATAGTGCTCATGGTAATAGTGCTCACAGTGACAGTGCCCATGGTGATATTGTTCACGGTGACACTGCCCATGGTGATAGTGCTCACGGTGATAGTGCTCATGGTGATAGTTCCCATGGTGGCAGTGCCCATGGTGACAGTGCTCATGGTGACAGTGCGCACGGTGAAAATGCTCATGGTGACAGTGCTCACGGTGATAGTGCTCACATTGACAGTGCCCTTGGTGATAGTGCTCATGGTAATACTGCTCATGGTGATAGTGGTCATGGTGATAGTTCGTATGGTGACTGTGCCCATGTTGAAAGTCCCCATGGTGGCAGTGCTCATGGTGACACTCCCCGTGGTGACTATGCTCATGCTGGTGGTATACATGGTTGGAGTTCCCATGGTGAAATTCCTTATGGTGGCACTGCCCATGATGATATTGTCCATGGTGACAGTGTCCACGGTGACAGTGCCTATGGTGACAGTGCTCATGGTGACAGTGCCAATGGTGACCGTGCTCATGGTGACAGTGCCAACAGTGACAGTGCTCATGGTGGCAGTGCCCTTGGTGATAGTACCCATGTTAATAGTGCTCACGGTGACAGTGCCCATGGTGATATTGCTCACGGTGACGCTGCCCATGTTGATAGTGCCCACGGTGATAGTGCTCAGGATGAAAGACCCCATGGTTAGAGTGCCCATGGTGACAGTGCTCA
This sequence comes from Balaenoptera borealis, assembly GCF_965194805.1. Lineage (NCBI taxonomy): Eukaryota > Metazoa > Chordata > Mammalia > Artiodactyla > Balaenopteridae > Balaenoptera > Balaenoptera borealis. The sequence continues at coordinate 383,986 of NW_028123476.1, read as the reverse complement.
TAGTGACATTGCCCATGGTGACAGTGCCCATAGTGATAGTGCCCATGGTGACATTTCCCATGGTCACAGTGCTCATGGTGACAGTGCACATGATGACAGTGCTCATGTTGACAGTGCCCACGGTGACAGTGCTCATGGTAACAGTGCTCACGGTGACAGTGCCCTTGGTGATATTTCTCATGGTGACACTGCCCATGGTGATAGTGCTCACGGTGATTGTGCTCATGGTGACAGTTCCCATGGTTACAGTGCCCACGGTGACAGTGCTCATGGTGACAGTGCCCATGGTGACAGTGCTCATGGTGATAGTGCTCATGGTGACACGGCCCATGGTGACTCTGCTCATGCTGGCAGTGTACATGGTTGGAGTTCCCATGGGGAAATTCCTTATGGTGGCAATGCCCATGATGATAGTGCTCATGGTGACAGTGCTCATGGTGACAGTGTACATGGTGACAATCCACACGGTGACAGTGCTCACGGTGATAGTTCTCATGGCGATAGTGCCCATTGTAATAGTGCTCACGGTGACACTGCCCATGGTGATAGTGCTCACGGGGATAGTGCGCACAGTGACACTGCCCTTGGTGATAGTGCTCTTGGTGATAGTGCTCATGGTAATAGTGCTCATGGTGACACTGCCCGTGGTGAGAGTGCCCATGGTGACACTGCCCATAGTGACATTTCCCATGGTGACAGTGCTGATGGTGAGAGTTCCCATGGTGACAGTGCACATGGTGACAGTGCTCACGGTCACAGTGCTCACTGTGGCAGTGCCAATGGTTACAGTTCTCATGGTGGCAGTGTCCATGGTGGCAGTTCCCAAGATGACAGTGCTCATGGTGACATTTCCCATGGTAACAGAGCTCATGATAACAGTGTCCATGGTGACAGTGCCCATGGTGACAGTGGCCATGTTGAAAGTGCCCATGGTGACACTGCTCACCGTGAGAGTGCCCATGGTGACTATGCTAATGCTGGCGGTGTACATCGTTGGAGTTCCCATGGTGAAATTCCTCATGGTGGCACTGCCCATGGTGACAATGTCCATCATGAGAGTGCCCATGGTGACAGTGCTCATGGTGACAGTGCACACGGTGACAGTGCTCATGTTGACAGTGCACACGGTGACAGTGCCCACCGTGACAGTGTTCATGGTGATATTGCTCATGGTGACACAGCCCATGGTTATAGTGCTCACGCTGATAGTGCTCATGGTGACAGTTCCCATGGTGACGATGCCCACGGTGACAGTGCTCATGGTGACATTGCCCACGGTGACGGTGCTCATGGTGACAGTGCTCATGGTGACAGTGCTCATGGTGACACAGCCCATGGTGACTGTGCTAAAGCTGGCGGTGTATATGGTTGGAGTTCCCATGGTGAAATTCCTCATGGTGGCACTGCCCATGATGAGAGTGCTCATGGTGACATTTCACATGGTGACAGTGCTCATGGTGAGAGTTCCTATGGTGACATTGCTCATGTTGACAGTGCTCATGTTGACAGTGCCCACAGTGACAGTACTCATGGTGACAGTGCTCACAGTGACAGTGCCCTTGGTGATAGTACCCATGGTAATAGCGCTCAATGTGACAGTGCCCGTGGTGATATTTCTCACGGTGACACTGCCCATGGTGATAGTGCTCACGGTGTTTGTGCTCATGGTGACAGTTCACATGGTGACACTGCCCCTGTTGAAAGTGCCCATGGTGACAGTGCTCATGTTGACACTGCCCATGGTGACAATGATCATGTTGACCATGCCCATGGTGACAGCGTCCATGGTGACATTGCCCATGGTGAGAGTGCTCATGGTGACAGTGTCCCTGGTGACAGTGCGCATGGTGACTGTGCTCTTAGTGACAGTTCCCATAGTGACAGTGCCCATGTTGAAAGTGCTCATGGCGACAGTGCTCATGGTGACACTGCCCATGGTGACTGTGCTGATGTTCACGGTGTACATGGTTGGAGTCCCCATGGTGAAATTCCTTATGGTGGCATTGCCCATGATGTTAGTGCTCATGGTGAATGTGTCCATGGTGACAGTGCCTATGGTGACAGTGCCCATGGTGACATTTCCCCGGGTGACAGTGCTCATACTGACAGTTCCCATGGTGACAGTGCCCATGGTGACAGTGCTAATGTTGACACTGCCCACGGTGACAGTGCTCATGGTGACAGTGTCCTTGGTGATAGTACCCATGGTAATAGTGCTCACGGTGACAGTGCCCACGGTGATATTGCTCATGGTGACACTGCCCATGGTGATAGTGCCAACGGTTACAGTTCTCATGGTGACAGTGCCCATGGCGACAGTGCTCATGGTGACAGTGCTCACAGTGACAGTGCCCATGGTGATATTGTTCACGGTGACACTGCCCAGGGTGATAGTGCTAACGGTGATAGTGCTCATGGTGATAGTTCCCATGGTTACAGTGCCCATGGTGACAGTGCTCATGGTGACAGTGCTCACGGTGATAGTGCTCACATTGACAGTGCCCTTGGTGATAGTGCTCACGGTGATAGTACCCACAGTGACAGTTCAAATGATGACAGTTCCCATGGTGACAGTGCCCATGATGACAGTGCTCATGGTGACAGTGTCCACGGTGAGAGTGCTCATGGTGACACTGCTCACGGTAACAGTGCCCTTGGTGATAGTACCCATGTTAATAGTGCTCACGGTGATAGAGCCCACGGTGACATTTCCCATGGTGACAGTGCTCACTTTAACAGTGTACACGATGACAGTGCCCACGGTGACAGTGTTTATGGTGATATTACTAACGGTGACCCGGCCCATGTTCATAGTGCTCACGGTGATAGTGCTCATGGTGACAGTTACCATGGTGATAGGGCCCATGTTGAAAGTGCCCATGGTGACAGTGCTTATGGTGGCACTGCCCATGGTGAATGTGCTCATGCTGGCAGAGTACCTGGTTGGAGTTCCGATGGTAAAATTCCTCATGGTAGCACTGCCCATGATGATAGTGCTCATGGTGACAGTGTCCATGGTGACAGTGCCTATGGTGACAGTGCCCATTGTGATAGTGCTCATGGTGACAGTGCCCACTGTGACAGTGCTCATGGTGACAGTGCTCACGGTGACAGTGCCCTTGGTGATAGTGCTCATGGTGACAGTGCTCATGGGGACAGTGCTCACGATGACAGTGCCCTTGGTGATAGTACCCATGGTAATAGTGCTCACTGTGACAGTGCCCATGGTGATAGTGCTCATAGTGATAGTGCTCATGGTAATAGTGCTCATAGTGACACTGCCCATGGTGACAGTGCCCATGGTGACACTGCCCATAGTGACATTTCCCATGGTCGCAGTGCTCATGGTGACAGTTCCCATGGTGACAGTGCACATGGTGACAATTCCCATGGTGACACTGCTCATGGTGGCAGTGCTCACTGTGGCAGTGCCAATGGTTAAAGTGCTCATGGTGGCAGTGTCCATGGTGGCAGTTCCCAAAGTGACAGTGCTCATGGTGACATTTCCCATGGTAACAGATTTCATGATGACAGTGTCCATGGTGACAGTGCGCATGGTGACAATGGCCTTGTTGAAAGTACCTATGGTGACAGTGCTCATGGTGACAGTGCCCACGGTGACTATGCTCATGGTGACAGTGCCCACGGTGACAGTGCTCATGGTGGCACTGCCCATGGTGACTGTGCTCATGATGGCGGTGTACATGGTTGGAGTTCCGATGGTGAAATTCCTCATGGTAGCCATGCCCATGATGATAGTGCTCACGGTGATAGTGCGCACAGTGACACTGCCCTTGGTGATAGTGCTCATGGTAATAGTGCTCACAGTGACAGTGCCCATGGTGATATTGTTCACGGTGACACTGCCCATGGTGATAGTGCTCACGGTGATAGTGCTCATGGTGATAGTTCCCATGGTGGCAGTGCCCATGGTGACAGTGCTCATGGTGACAGTGCGCACGGTGAAAATGCTCATGGTGACAGTGCTCACGGTGATAGTGCTCACATTGACAGTGCCCTTGGTGATAGTGCTCATGGTAATACTGCTCATGGTGATAGTGGTCATGGTGATAGTTCGTATGGTGACTGTGCCCATGTTGAAAGTCCCCATGGTGGCAGTGCTCATGGTGACACTCCCCGTGGTGACTATGCTCATGCTGGTGGTATACATGGTTGGAGTTCCCATGGTGAAATTCCTTATGGTGGCACTGCCCATGATGATATTGTCCATGGTGACAGTGTCCACGGTGACAGTGCCTATGGTGACAGTGCTCATGGTGACAGTGCCAATGGTGACCGTGCTCATGGTGACAGTGCCAACAGTGACAGTGCTCATGGTGGCAGTGCCCTTGGTGATAGTACCCATGTTAATAGTGCTCACGGTGACAGTGCCCATGGTGATATTGCTCACGGTGACCCTGCCCATGTTGATAGTGCCCACGGTGATAGTGCTCAGGGTGAAAGACCCCATGGTTACAGTGTCCATGGTGACAGTGCTCATAGTGACATTGCCCATGGTGACAGTGCCCATAGTGATAGTGCCCATGGTGACATTTCCCATGGTCACAGTGCTCATGGTGACAGTGCACATGATGACAGTGCTCATGTTGACAGTGCCCACGGTGACAGTGTTCATGGTAACAGTGCTCACGGTGACAGTGCCCTTGGTGATATTTCTCATGGTGACACTGCCCATGGTGATAGTGCTCACGGTGATTGTGCTCATGGTGACAGTTCCATGGTTACAGTGCCCACGGTGACAGTGCTCATGGTGACAGTGCCCACGGTGACAGTGCTCATGGTGACAGTGCTCATGGTGATAGTGCTCATGGTGATAGTGCTCATGGTGACACGGCCCATGGTGACTCTGCTCATGCTGGCAGTGTACATGGTTGGAGTTCCCATGGGGAAATTCCTTATGGTGGCAATGCCCATGATGATAGTGCTCATGGTGACAGTGCTCATGGTGACAGTGTACATGGTGACAATCCACACGGTGACAGTGCTCACGGTGATAGTTCTCATGGCGATAGTGCCCATTGTAATAGTGCTCACGGTGACACTGCCCATGGTGATAGTGCTCACGGGGATAGTGCGCACAGTGACACTGCCCTTGGTGATAGTGCTCTTGGTGATAGTGCTCATGGTAATAGTGCTCATGGTGACACTGCCCGTGGTGAGAGTGCCCATGGTGACACTGCCCATAGTGACATTTCCCATGGTGACAGTGCTGATGGTGAGAGTTCCCATGGTGACAGTGCACATGGTGACAGTGCTCACGGTCACAGTGCTCACTGTGGCAGTGCCAATGGTTACAGTTCTCATGGTGGCAGTGTCCATGGTGGCAGTTCCCAAGATGACAGTGCTCATGGTGACATTTCCCATGGTAACAGAGCTCATGATAACAGTGTCCATGGTGACAGTGCCCATGGTGACAGTGGCCATGTTGAAAGTGCCCATGGTGACACTGCTCACCGTGAGAGTGCCCATGGTGACTATGCTAATGCTGGCGGTGTACATCGTTGGAGTTCCCATGGTGAAATTCCTCATGGTGGCACTGCCCATGGTGACAATGTCCATCGTGAGAGTGCCCATGGTGACAGTGCTCATGGTGACAGTGCACACGGTGACAGTGCTCATGTTGACAGTGCACACGGTGACAGTGCCCACCGTGACAGTGTTCATGGTGATATTGCTCATGGTGACACAGCCCATGGTTATAGTGCTCACGCTGATAGTGCTCATGGTGACAGTTCCCATGGTGACGATGCCCACGGTGACAGTGCTCATGGTGACATTGCCCACGGTGACGGTGCTCAGGGTGACAGTGCTCATGGTGACAGTGCTCATGGTGACACAGCCCATGGTGACTGTGCTAAAGCTGGCGGTGTATATGGTTGGAGTTCCCATGGTGAAATTCCTCATGGTGGCACTGCCCATGATGAGAGTGCTCATGGTGACATTTCACATGGTGACAGTGCTCATGGTGAGAGTTCCTATGGTGACATTGCTCATGTTGACAGTGCTCATGTTGACAGTGCCCACAGTGACAGTACTCATGGTGACAGTGCTCACAGTGACAGTGCCCTTGGTGATAGTACCCATGGTAATAGCGCTCAATGTGACAGTGCCCATGGTGATATTTCTCACGGTGACACTGCCCATGGTGATAGTGCTCACGGTGTTTGTGCTCATGGTGACAGTTCACATGGTGACACTGCCCCTGTTGAAAGTGCCCATGGTGACAGTGCTCATGTTGACACTGCCCATGGTGACAATGATCATGTTGACCATGCCCATGGTGACAGCGTCCATGGTGACATTGCCCATGGTGAGAGTGCTCATGGTGACAGTGTCCCTGGTGACAGTGCGCATGGTGACTGTGCTCTTAGTGACAGTTCCCATAGTGACAGTGCCCATGTTGAAAGTGCTCATGGCGACAGTGCTCATGGTGACACTGCCCATGGTGACTGTGCTGATGTTCACGGTGTACATGGTTGGAGTCCCCATGGTGAAATTCCTTATGGTGGCATTGCCCATGATGTTAGTGCTCATGGTGAATGTGTCCATGGTGACAGTGCCTATGGTGACAGTGCCCATGGTGACATTTCCCCGGGTGACAGTGCTCATACTGACAGTTCCCATGGTGACAGTGCCCATGGTGACAGTGCTAATGTTGACACTGCCCACGGTGACAGTGCTCATGGTGACAGTGTCCTTGGTGATAGTACCCATGGTAATAGTGCTCACGGTGACAGTGCCCACGGTGATATTGCTCATGGTGACACTGCCCATGGTGATAGTGCCAACGGTTACAGTTCTCATGGTGACAGTGCCCATGGTGACAGTGCTCATGGTGACAGTGCTCACAGTGACAGTGCCCATGGTGATATTGTTCACGGTGACACTGCCCAGGGTGATAGTGCTAATGGTGATAGTGCTCATGGTGATAGTTCCCATGGTTACAGTGCCCATGGTGACAGTGCTCATGGTGACAGTGCTCACGGTGATAGTGCTCACATTGACAGTGCCCTTGGTGATAGTGCTCACGGTGATAGTACCCACAGTGACAGTTCAAATGATGACAGTTCCCATGGTGACAGTGCCCATGATGACAGTGCTCATGGTGACAGTGTCCACGGTGAGAGTGCTCATGGTACCACTGCTCACGGTAACAGTGCCCTTGGTGATAGTACCCATGTTAATAGTGCTCACGGTGATAGAGCCCACGGTGACATTTCCCATGGTGACAGTGCTCACTTTAACAGTGTACACGATTACAGTGCCCACGGTGACAGTGTTTATGGTGATATTACTAACGGTGACCCGGCCCATGTTCATAGTGCTCACGGTGATAGTGCTCATGGTGACAGTTACCATGGTGATAGGGCCCATGTTGAAAGTGCCCATGGTGACAGTGCTTATGGTGGCACTGCCCATGGTGAATGTGCTCATGCTGGCAGAGTACCTGGTTGGAGTTCCGATGGTAAAATTCCTCATGGTAGCACTGCCCATGATGATAGTGCTCATGGTGACAGTGTCCATGGTGACAGTGCCTATGGTGACAGAGCCCATTGTGATAGTGCTCATGGTGACAGTGCCCACTGTGACAGTGCTCATGGTGACAGTGCTCACGGTGACAGTGCCCTTGGTGATAGTGCTCATGGTGACAGTGCTCATGGGGACAGTGCTCACGATGACAGTGCCCTTGGTGATAGTGCTCATAGTGATAGTGCTCATGGCGACAGTGCTCATGGTGACACTGCCCATGGTGATAGTGCCAACGGTTACAGTTCTCATGGTGACAGTGCCCATGGTGACAGTGCTCACGTTGACAGTGCCCACGCTGGCAGTGCTCATGGTTACAGTGATCACAGTGACAGTGCCCATGGTGATATTGTTCACGGTGACACTGCCCAGGGTGATAGTGCTAACGGTGATAGTGCTCATGGTGATAGTTCCCATGGTTACAGTGCTCATGGTGACAGTGCTCACGGTGATAGTGCTCACATTGACAGTGCCCTTGGTGATAGTGCTCACGGTGATAGTACCCACAGTGACAGTTCAAATGATGACAGTTCCCATGGTGACAGTGCCCATGATGACAGTGCTCATGGTGACAGTGTCCACGGTGAGAGTGCTCATGGTGACACTGCTCACGGTAACAGTGCCCTTGGTGATAGTACCCATGTTAATAGTGCTCACGGTGATAGAGCCCACGGTGACATTTCCCATGGTGACAGTGCTAACTTTGACAGTGTACACGATGACAGTGCCCACGGTGACAGTGTTTATGGTGATATTACTAACGGGGACACGGCCCATGTTCATAGTGCTCATGGTGATAGTGCTCATGGTGACAGTTACCATGGTGACAGTGCCCACAGTGACAGTGCTCATGGTGACATTACCCACAGTGACAGTACTCATGGTGACAGTACACATGGTGACAGTGCCCATGGTGACAGTGCTCATGGTGACAAAGCCCATGGTGACTGTGCTAAAGCTGGCGGTGCATATGGTTGGAGTTCCCATGGTGAAATTCCTCATGGTGGCACTGCCCATGATGATAGTGCTCATGGTGACAGTGCCCATGGTGACATTTCCCATGGTGACAGTGCTCATGGTGAGAGTTCCCAGGCCGACCGTGCCCATGATGACAGTGCTCATGTTTACTGTGCCCACGGTGAAAGTGCTCATGGTAACAGTGATCACGGTGACAGTGCCCTTGGTGATAGTCCCCATGGTAACAGTGCTCAATGTGACAGTGCCCATGGTGATATTTCTTACGGTGACACTGCCCATGGTGATAGTGCTCACGGTGATTGTGCTCATGGTGACAGTTCCCATGGTTACAGTGCCCACTGTGACAGTGCCCATGGTGACAGTGCCCACGGTGACAGTGCTCATGGTGACAGTGCTCATGGTGATAGTGCTCACGGTGATAGTGCTCATGGTGACAGTGCCCTTGGTGATAGTGCTCATGGTGATAGTTCTCATGGTGGCAGTTTGCATGGTGACACTGCCCCTGTTGAAAGTGCCCATGGTGACAGTGCTCATGTTGACACCGCCCATGGTGACAGTGCTCATGTTGGAGGTGTACATGGTTGGAGTTCCCATGGTACAACTGTTATGGTGCACTGCCCATGATGATAGTGCTCATGGTGACAGTGTCCGTGGTGACAGTGCACATGGTGACAGTGCCTATGGTGAGAGTGCCCATGGTGACAGCGCCCATGGTGACCGTTTCCATGGTGACAGTGCTCATGTTGACAGTGCCCATGGTGACCGTTTCCATGGTGACAGTTCCCATGGTGATAGTGCTCACCGTGATAGTGCCCATTGTGACAGTTCCCATGGATCCAGTGCCCATGGTGACAGTGCTCATTGTGACAGTGCCCTCGGTGATAGAGCTCATGGTGGCATTTCGCATGGTGACAGTGCCCATGACGACAGTGCTCATGGTTACAATGCCCACGGAGACAGTGCTCATGGTTACAGTGCTCACGGTGACAGTGCTCATGGTGACATTGCCCATGGTGACAGTGCTCATGGTGACAGTTCGCATGGTGACAGTGCCCACGGTGATAGTGCTCACGGTGATAATGCTCGCAGTGACAGTGCTCTTGATGATAGTGCTCATGGTTAAAGTTCTCATGGTGAGAGTGCTCATGGTAACACTGACCATCGTGACTGTGCTCATGCTGGCGGTGTACATGGCTGGAGTCCCCATGGTGAAATTTCTTATGCTGGCAGTGCCCATGATGATAGTGCTCATGGTGACAGTGTCCATCGTGAGAGTGCCCATGGTGACAGTGCTCATGGTGACCCTGCCCATGGTGAGAGTTCCCATGGTGATATTTCCCATGTTGACAGTGCTCATGTTGACAGTGCACACGGTGACAGTGTTCATGGTGATATTGCTCAAGGTGACAGTGCCCATGGTTATAGTGCTCACGTTGATAGTGCTCATGGTGACAGTTCCCATGGTGACAGTGCTCATGGTGACATTTCCCATGGTAACAGAGCTCATGATGACAGTGTCCATGGTGACAGTGCCCATGTTGAAAGTGCCCATGGTGACATTGCTCATGGTGACACTGCCATGGTGACTGTGCTCATGCTGGCGGTGTACATGATTGGAGTTCCCATGGTGAAATTCCTCATGGTGTCACTGCCCATGATGACACTGCCCATGGTGACAGTGCCCATGGTGACATTTCCCATGATGACAGTGCTCATGTTGACAGTGCACATGGTGACAGTGCCCACGGTGACATTTCCCATGGTTACAGTGTTCATGGTGATATTGCTCACGGTGACAGTGCCCATGGTTATAGTCCTCACGGTGATAGTGCTCATGGTGACAGTTCCCATGGTGACAGTGCCCACGGTGACAGTGCTCATGGTGACATTGCCCACGGTGACAGTTCTCATGGTAACAGTTCCCATGGTGACAGTGCTCATGTTGATAGTGCCCACGGTGACAGTGCTCATGGTGACAGTGCTCACAATGACAGTGCCCTTGGTGATAGTGCCCATGGTAATAGGGCTCACGGTGACACTGCCCATGGTGATATTGTTCACGGTGACACTGCCCATGGTGATAGAGCTCACGGTGATAGTGCTCACATTGACAGTGCCCTTGGGGATAGTGCTCATGGTAATACTGCTCATGGTGATAGTGCTCATGGCGATAGTTCGCATGGTGACAGTGCCCATGTGGAAAGTGCCCATGGTGGCAGTGCTCATGGTGACACGCCCATGGTGGCTGTGCTCATGCTGGCAGAGTACCTGGTTGGAGTTCCGATGGTAAAATTCCTCATGGTAGCACTCCCCATGATGTTAGTGCTCATGGTGACAGTGTCCAGGTGACAGTGCCTATGGTGACAGTGCCCATTGTGATAGTGCTCATGGTGATAGTGCCCACAGTGACAGTGCTCATTGTGACCTTTCCTATGGTGACAGTGCCCATGATGACAGTGCTCATGGTGACAGTGCCCACTGTGATAGTGATCACGGTGAAAGTGCTCACGGTGACAGTGCCCTTGGTGATAGTGCTCATGGTGACAGTTCGCATTGTGACAGTTCCCAAGTTGAAAGTGCCCATGGTGACAGTACCCATGGTGACAGTGCCCATGGTGACACAGCCCATGGTGACTGTGCTAAAGCTGGCGGTGTATATGGTTGGAGTTCCCATGATGAAATTCCTCATGGTGGCACTCCCCATGATGATAGTGCTCATGGTGACAGTGCCCAGGGTGAAATTATCCATGGTGACAGTGCTCATGGTGAGAGTTCCTATGGTGACTGTGCTCATGTTGACAGTGCCCATGGTGATAGTGCCCACGGTGACACTGCGCAAGGTGATAGTGCTCAACGTGATAGTGCCCATGGTAATAGTGCTGATGGTGACACTGCCCATGTTGATATTGCTCACGGTGACACTGCCCATGGTGATAGTGCTCACGGTGATAGTGCTCACGGTGACAGTGCCCTTGGTGATATTGCTCATGGTGATACAGCTCATGGTGGAAGTTCGCATGGTGACACTGCCCCTGTTGAAATTGCCCATGGTGACAGTGCTCATGTTGACACTGCCCATGGTGACTGTGCTCACGATGGAGGTGTACATGGTTGGAGTTCCCATGGTACAACTGTTATGGTGGTACTGCCCATGATGATAGTGTTCATGGTGACAGTGTCCATGGTGACAGTGCCCATGGTGATAGTGCCTATTGTGAGAGTGCCCATGGTGACAGTTCCCATGGTGACCATTTCCATGGTGATAATGCTCATGTTGACAGTGCCAACCGTGACAATGCTCATGGTGAGAGTTCCCATGGTGAAAGTGATCATCTTGACAATGCCCATGGCGACCGTTCCCATGGTGACATTTCCCATGGTGATAGTACTCACCGTGATAGTGCCCATGGTGACAGTTCCCATGGATACAGTGTCCATGGTGACAGTGCTCATGGTTGCACTGCCCATGGTGACTGTGCTCATGCTGGTGGTGTACGTGGTCGGAACTCCGATGGTGAAATTCCTCATGGTAGCACTCCCCATGATGTTAGTGCTCATGGTGACAGTGTCCAAGGTGACAGTGCCTATGGTGACAGTGCCCATTGTGATAGTGCTCACGGTGATACTGCTCACAGTGACAGTGCTCATTGTGACCGTTCCTATGGTGACAGTGCCCATGATGACAGTGCTCATGGTGACAGTGCCCACTGTGATAGTGCTCACGGTGAAAGTGCTCACGGTGACACTGCCCTTGGTGATAGTGCTCTTGGTGATAGTGCTCATGGTGACAGTTCGCATTGTGACAGTTCCCATGTTGAAAGTGCCCATGGTGACAGTACCCATGGTGACAGTGCGCATGGTGACAGTGCCCATGGTGATATTTCCCATGGTGACAGTGTTCATGGTGAGAGTTCCCATGGTGACATTGTTCATGTTGACATTGCCCATGGTGACCTTTCCCATGGTGACAGTTCCCATGGTGATAGTGCTCATGGTGACAGTGCTCCTGGTAACAGTGCACACGGTGACAATGCCCACGGTGACAGTGCTCACGGTGACAGTGCTCATGGTGATAGTGCCTACTGTAGTAGTGGTCACGGTGACAGTGCCCATGATGATAGTGCTCACGGTGACACTGCCCATGTTGATAGTGCTCACGATGATACTGCTCCTGGTGACAGTTCCCATGGTTACAGTGCCCATGGTGACAGTGCTCATGGTGAGAGTACTCACGGTGATAGTTCTCATGGTGACAGTGCCCGTGGTGATAGTGCCCATGGTGATAGTGCTCATGGTGATAGTGCTCATGGTGACAGTTCGCATGGTGACAGTGCCCACTTTGAAAGTGCCCATGGTGACAGTACCCATGGTGACTGTGCCCATGGTGACAGTGCCCATGGTGACAGTGCTCATTGTGAGAATTGCCATGGTGACAGTGCTAATGTTGACATTGCCCATGGTGACCGTTCCCATGGTGACAGTTCCCAAGGTGATAGTGCTCATGGTGACAGTGCTATTGGTGACAGTGCACTCGGTGAGAATGCCCACACTTACATTGCTCACGTTGATAGTGCTCATGGTGATAGTGCCAATTTTAATAGTGCTCATGGTGACCGTGCCCATGTTGATGTTGCTCAAGGTGACACTTCCCATGGTGATAGTGCTCACGGTGATAGTGCTAATGGTGACACTGCCCTTGGTGATAGTGCTCATGGTGATAGTGCTCATGGTAATAGTGCTCATGTTGACGCTGCCCATGGTGACAGTGCCCATGGTGACACTGCCCATAGTGACATTTCCCATGGTGACAGTGCTCATGGTGAGAGTTCCCATGGTGACAGTGCACATGTTGACAGTTCCAATGGTGACAGTGCTCACGGTGACAGTGCTCACTGTGGCAGTGCCAATGGTTACAGTGCTCATGGTGGCAGTGTCCATGGTGGCAGTTCCCAAGATGACAGTGCTCATGGTGACATTTCCCATGGTAACAGAACTCAGGATGACAGTGTCCATGGTGACAGTGCCCATGGTGAGAGTGGCCATGTTGAAATTGCCCATGGTGACAGTGCTCATGGTGACACTGCCCATGGTGACTGTGCTCATGCTGGCGTTGAACAAGGTTGAACAAGGTTGGAGTTCCCATGGTGAAAATCCTCATGGTGGCACTACCCATGATAATAGTGCTCATGGTGACAGTGTACATCGTGAGAGTGCCCATGGTAACAATGCTCATGGAGAAACTGCCCATGGTGACAGTGCCCAAGGTGATATTCCCATGGTGACAGTGCTCATTTTGACAGTGCACACGGTGACAGTGCCCACAGTGACAGTGCTCACGGTGATAGTGTTAATGGTAATATTGCTCATGGTGACACTGCCCATGGTTATAGTGCTCACGGTGATAGTGCTCATGGTGACAGTTCCCAAGGTGACAGTGCCCACGGTGATAGTGCTCATGGTGACATTGCCCACGGTGACAGTGCTCATGGTGAGAGTTTGCATGGTGACAGTGCCCATGGTTACAGTGCTCATGGTCACACAACCCATGGTGACTGTGCTAAAGCTGGCGGTGTACATGGTTGGAGTTCCCATGGTGAAATTCCTCATGGTGGCACTGCCCATGATGATAGTGTTCATGGTGACAGTGTCCATGGTGACAGTGCCCATTGTGATAGTGCTCACGGTGATAGTGCCCTCAGTGACAGTTCTAATGGTGACAATTCCATGGTGACAGTGCCCATGATGACCGTGCTCATGGTGACAGTGCCCACGGTGACATTTCTCATGGTGACAGTGCTCACGGTGACAGTGCCCTTGGTGATAGTACCCATGGTAATAGTGGTCACGGTGACATGGCCCATGGTGATATTGCTCACGGTGATGCTACCCATGGTGATAGTGCTCACGGTGACATTCCCATGGTTACAGTGCCCATGGTGATATTGCTCACGGTGACACTGCCCATGATGACAGTGCTCATGGTGACAATGCCCATTCTGACAATGCTCATAGTGACAGTGCTCACGGTGACAGTGCCCTTGATGATAGTACTCATGGTAATAGTGCTCATGGTGACAGTTCCCATGGTGACAGTGCTCACTGTGGCAGTGCCAATGGTTACAGTGCTCATGGTGGCAGTGTCCATGGTGGCAGTTCCCAAGATGACAGTGCTCATGGTGACATTTCCCATGGTAACAGAGCTCATGATGACAGTGTCCATGGTGACAGTGCCCATGGTGACAGTGGCCATGTTGAAAGTGCCCATGGTGACACTGCTCATGGTGACAGTGCCCATGATGACTATGCTCATGCTGGCTGTGTACATGCTTGGAGATCCCATGGTGAAATTCCTCATGGTGGCACTGCCCATGATGATAGTGCTCATGGTGACAGTGTCCATGGTGACATTGCCTATGGTGACAGTTCCCATTGTGATAGTGCTCACGGTGATAGGGCCCACAGGGACAGTTCTAATGGTGACAGTTCCAATGGTGACAGTGCCCATGATGATAGTGCTTATGGTGACAGTGCCCACGGTGACAGTGCTCATGGTGACATTGCTCATGGTGACAGTGCCATTGGTGATAGTACCCATGGTAAAAGTGCTCATGGTGACATTGCCCATGGTGATATTGCTCACGGTGACACCGCCCATGGTGATAGTGCTCAAGGTGATAGTGCTCATGGTGACGGTTCCCATGGTTACAGTGCCCATGGTGACAGTGCTCATGCTGACAGTGCTCACGGTGACTATGCTCATGGTGACAGTGCTCACGGTGATAGTGCTCAAGGTGACAGTTCGCATGGTGACAGGGCCCATGTTGAAAGTGCCCATGGTGACACTGCTCATGGTGGCACTGCCCATGGTGACTGTGCTCATGCTGGCGGTGTACATGGTTGGAGTTCCGATGGTGAAATTCCTCATGGTAGCACTGCCCATGATGATAGTGCTCACGGTGAAAGTGTCCATGGTGACAGTGCCTATGGTGACAGTGCCCATTGTGATAGTGCTCATGGTGATAGTGCCCAAAGTGACAGTGCTCATTGTGACAGTTCCTATGGTGACAGTGCCCATGATGATAGTGCTCATGGTAAAAGTTCCCACTGTGATAGTGCTCACGGTGAAAGTGCTCACGGTGACAGTGCCCTTGTTGATAGTGCTCTTGGTGATAGTGCTCATGGTAATAGTGCACATGGTGACACTGCCCATGGTGACAGTGCCCATGGTGACACTGCCCATAGTAACATTTCCCATGGTGACAGTGCTCATGTTGACAGTGCCCATGGTGACAGTGACCATGGTGAGTGTGCCCATGGTGACAGTGCCCATGGTGACAGTGTCCATGGTGACAGTGCTCACCTTGACAGTGCCCTTGGTGATAGTACCCATGTTAATATTGCTCACGGTTACAGTGCCCATGGTGATAGTGCTCATGGTGATAGTGCTCATGGTGACAGTTACCTTGGTGATAGTGCTCATGGTGATAGTGCTCATGGTGATAGTTCGCATGGTGACAGTGCCCATGTGGAAAGTCTCCATGAAGGCAGTGCTCATGGTGACACTGCCCATGGTGACTGTGCCCTTGCTGGCGGTGTACATGTTTGGAGTTCCCATGGTGAAATTCCTTATGGTGGCACTGCCCATGATGATAGTGTTCATCGTGACAATGTCCATGGTGACAGTGCCTATGGTGACAGTGCCCATTGTGATAGTGCTCACGGTGATAGTGCCCTCAGTGTCAGTTCTAATGGTGACAGTTCCCATGGTGATAGAGCCCATGATGACAGTGCTCATGGTGACAGTGCCCACGGTAACATTGCTCATGGTGACAGTGCTCACGGTGACAGTAACCTTGGTGATAGTACCCATGGTAATAGAGGTCACGGTGACAGTGCCCATTTTGATATTGCTCACGGTGACACTGCCCATGGTGATAGTGCTCACGGTGATAGTGCTCAGGGTGACAGTTCCCATGGTTACATTGCCCATGGTGACAGTGCTCATGGTGACAGTGCCCGTGGTGACTATGCTCATGGTGACATTGCTCACAGAGATACTGCTCATGGTGACAGTTCGCATGGCGACAGGGCCCATGTTAAAAGTGCCCATGGTGACAGTGCTCATGGTGGCACTGCCCATGGTGACTCTGCTCATGCTGGCAGTGTACATGGTTGGAGTTCCCATGGGGAAATTCCTTATGGTGGCAATGCCCATGATGATAGTGCTCATGGTGACAGTGCTCATGGTGACAGTGTACATGGTGACAATCCACACGGTGACAGTGCTCACGGTGATAGTTCTCATGGCGATAGTGCCCATTGTAATAGTGCTCACGGTGACACTGCCCATGGTGATAGTGCTCACGGGGATAGTGCGCACAGTGACACTGCCCTTGGTGATAGTGCTCTTGGTGATAGTGCTCATGGTAATAGTGCTCATGGTGACACTGCCCGTGGTGACAGTGCCCATGGTGACACTGCCCATAGTGACATTTCCCATGGTGACAGTGCTGATGGTGAGAGTTCCCATGGTGACAGTGCACATGGTGACAGTGCTCACGGTCACAGTGCTCACTGTGGCAGTCCCAATGGTTACAGTTCTCATGGTGGCAGTGTCCATGGTGGCAGTTCCCAAGATGACAGTGCTCATGGTGACATTTCCCATGGTAACAGAGCTCATGATAACAATGTCCATGGTGACAGTGCCCATGGTGACAGTGGCCATGTTGAAAGTGCCCATGGTGACACTGCTCACCGTGAGAGTGCCCATGGTGACTATGCTAATGCTGGCGGTGTACATCGTTGGAGTTCCCATGGTGAAATTCCTCATGGTGGCACTGCCCATGGTGACAATGTCCATCGTGAGAGTGCCCATGGTGACAGTGCTCATGGTGACAGTGCACACGGTGACAGTGCTCATGTTGACAGTGCACACGGTGACAGTGCCCACCGTGACAGTGTTCATGGTGATATTGCTCATGGTGACACAGCCCATGGTTATAGTGCTCACGCTGATAGTGCTCATGGTGACAGTTCCCATGGTGACGATGCCCACGGTGACAGTGCTCATGGTGACATTGCCCACGGTGACGGTGCTCATGGTGACAGTGCTCATGGTGAAAGTGCTCATGGTGACACAGCCCATGGTGACTGTGCTAAAGCTGGCGGTGTATATGGTTGGAGTTCCCATGGTGAAATTCCTCATGGTGGCACTGCCCATGATGAGAGTGTTCATGGTGACATTTCACATGGTGACAGTGCTCATGGTGAGAGTTCCTATGGTGACATTGCTCATGTTGACAGTGCTCATGTTGACAGTGCCCACAGTGACAGTACTCATGGTGACAGTGCTCACAGTGACAGTGCCCTTGGTGATAGTACCCATGGTAATAGCGCTCAATGTGACAGTGCCCATGGTGATATTTCTCACAGTGACACTGCCCATGGTGATAGTGCTCACGGTGTTTGTGCTCATGGTGACAGTTCACATGGTGACACTGCCCCTGTTGAAAGTGCCCATGGTGACAGTGCTCATGTTGACACTGCCCATGGTGACAATGATCATGTTGACCATGCCCATGGTGACAGCGTCCATGGTGACATTGCCCATGGTGAGAGTGCTCATGGTGACAGTGTCCCTGGTGACAGTGCGCATGGTGACTGTGCCCTTAGTGACAGTTCCCATAGTGACAGTGCCCATGTTGAAAGTGCTCATGGCGACAGTGCTCATGGTGACACTGCCCATGGTGACTGTGCTGATGTTCACGGTGTACATGGTTGGAGTCCCCATGGTGAAATTCCTTATGGTGGCATTGCCCATGATGTTAGTGCTCATGGTGAATGTGTCCATGGTGACAATGCCTATGGTGACAGTGCCCATGATGACATTTCCCCGGGTGACAGTGCTCATACTGACAGTTCCCATGGTGACAGTGCCCATGGTGACAGTGCTAATGTTGACACTGCCCACGGTGACAGTGCTCATGGTGTCAGTGTCCTTGGTGATAGTACACATGGTAATAGTGCTCACGGTGACAGTGCCCACGGTGATATTGCTCATGGTGACACTGCCCATGGTGATAGTGCCAACGGTTACAGTTCTCATTGTGACAGTGCCCATGGTGACAGTGCTCATGGTGACAGTGCTCACAGTGACAGTGCCCATGGTGATATTGTTCACGGTGACACTGCCCAGGGTGATAGTGCTAACGGTGATAGTGCTCATGGTGATAGTTCCCATGGTTACAGTGCCCATGGTGACAGTGCTCATGGTGACAGTGCTCACGGTGATAGTGCTCACATTGACAGTGCCCTTGGTGATAGTGCTCACGGTGATAGTACCCACAGTGACAGTTCAAATGATGACAGTTCCCATGGTGACAGTGCCCATGATGACAGTGCTCATGGTGACAGTGTCCACGGTGAGAGTGCTCATGGTGACACTGCTCACGGTAACAGTGCCCTTGGTGATAGTACCCATGTTAATAGTGCTCACGGTGATAGAGCCCACGGTGACATTTCCCATGGTGACAGTGCTCACTTTAACAGTGTACACGATGACAGTGCCCACGGTGACAGTGTTTATGGTGATATTACTAACGGTGACACGGCCCATGTTCATAGTGCTCACGGTGATAGTGCTCATGGTGACAGTTACCATGGTGATAGGGCCCATGTTGAAAGTGCCCATGGTGACAGTGCTTATGGTGGCACTGCCCATGGTGAATGTGCTCATGCTGGCAGAGTACCTGGTTGGAGTTCCGATGGTAAAATTCCTCATGGTAGCACTCCCCATGATGTTAGTGCTCATGGTGACAGTGTCCAAGGTGACAGTGCCTATGGTGACAGTGCCCATTGTGATAGTGCTCATGGTGATAGTGCCCACAGTGACAGTGCTCATTGTGACCTTTCCTATGGTGACAGTGCCCATGATGACAGTGCTCATGGTGACAGTGCCCACTGTGATAGTGATCACGGTGAAAGTGCTCACGGTGACAGTGCCCTTGGTGATAGTGCTCATGGTGACAGTTCGCATTGTGACAGTTCCCAAGTTGAAAGTGCCCATGGTGACAGTACCCATGGTGACAGTGCCCATGGTGACACAGCCCATGGTGACTGTGCTAAAGCTGGCGGTGTATATGGTTGGAGTTCCCATGATGAAATTCCTCATGGTGGCACTCCCCATGATGATAGTGCTCATGGTGACAGTGCCCAGGGTGAAATTATCCATGGTGACAGTGCTCATGGTGAGAGTTCCTATGGTGACTGTGCTCATGTTGACAGTGCCCATGGTGATAGTGCCCACGGTGACACTGCGCAAGGTGATAGTGCTCAACGTGATAGTGCCCATGGTAATAGTGCTGATGGTGACACTGCCCATGTTGATATTGCTCACGGTGACACTGCCCATGGTGATAGTGCTCACGGTGATAGTGCTCACGGTGACAGTGCCCTTGGTGATATTGCTCATGGTGATACAGCTCATGGTGGAAGTTCGCATGGTGACACTGCCCCTGTTGAAATTGCCCATGGTGACAGTGCTCATGTTGACACTGCCCATGGTGACTGTGCTCACGATGGAGGTGTACATGGTTGGAGTTCCCATGGTACAACTGTTATGGTGGTACTGCCCATGATGATAGTGTTCATGGTGACAGTGTCCATGGTGACAGTGCCCATGGTGATAGTGCCTATTGTGAGAGTGCCCATGGTGACAGTTCCCATGGTGACCATTTCCATGGTGATAATGCTCATGTTGACAGTGCCAACCGTGACAATGCTCATGGTGAGAGTTCCCATGGTGAAAGTGATCATCTTGACAATGCCCATGGCGACCGTTCCCATGGTGACATTTCCCATGGTGATAGTACTCACCGTGATAGTGCCCATGGTGACAGTTCCCAAGGATACAGTGTCCATGGTGACAGTGCTCATGGTTGCACTGCCCATGGTGACTGTGCTCATGCTGGTGGTGTACGTGGTCGGAACTCCGATGGTGAAATTCCTCATGGTAGCACTCCCCATGATGTTAGTGCTCATGGTGACAGTGTCCAAGGTGACAGTGCCTATGGTGACAGTGCCCATTGTGATAGTGCTCACGGTGATACTGCTCACAGTGACAGTGCTCATTGTGACCGTTCCTATGGTGACAGTGCCCATGATGACAGTGCTCATGGTGACAGTGCCCACTGTGATAGTGCTCACGGTGAAAGTGCTCACGGTGACACTGCCCTTGGTGATAGTGCTCTTGGTGATAGTGCTCATGGTGACAGTTCGCATTGTGACAGTTCCCATGTTGAAAGTGCCCATGGTGACAGTACCCATGGTGACAGTGCGCATGGTGACAGTGCCCATGGTGATATTTCCCATGGTGACAGTGTTCATGGTGAGAGTTCCCATGGTGACATTGTTCATGTTGACATTGCCCATGGTGACCTTTCCCATGGTGACAGTTCCCATGGTGATAGTGCTCATGGTGACAGTGCTCCTGGTAACAGTGCACACGGTGACAATGCCCACGGTGACAGTGCTCACGGTGACAGTGCTCATGGTGATAGTGCCTACTGTAGTAGTGGTCACGGTGACAGTGCCCATGATGATAGTGCTCACGGTGACACTGCCCATGTTGATAGTGCTCACGATGATACTGCTCCTGGTGACAGTTCCCATGGTTACAGTGCCCATGGTGACAGTGCTCATGGTGAGAGTACTCACGGTGATAGTTCTCATGGTGACAGTGCCCGTGGTGATAGTGCCCATGGTGATAGTGCTCATGGTGATAGTGCTCATGGTGACAGTTCGCATGGTGACAGTGCCCACTTTGAAAGTGCCCATGGTGACAGTACCCATGGTGACTGTGCCCATGGTGACAGTGTCCATGGTGACAGTGCTCATTGTGAGAATTGCCATGGTGACAGTGCTAATGTTGACATTGCCCATGGTGACCGTTCCCATGGTGACAGTTCCCAAGGTGATAGTGCTCATGGTGACAGTGCTATTGGTGACAGTGCACTCGGTGAGAATGCCCACACTTACATTGCTCACGTTGATAGTGCTCATGGTGATAGTGCCAATTTTAATAGTGCTCATGGTGACCGTGCCCATGTTGATGTTGCTCAAGGTGACACTTCCCATGGTGATAGTGCTCACGGTGATAGTGCTAATGGTGACACTGCCCTTGGTGATAGTGCTCATGGTGATAGTGCTCATGGTAATAGTGCTCATGTTGACGCTGCCCATGGTGACAGTGCCCATGGTGACACTGCCCATAGTGACATTTCCCATGGTGACAGTGCTCATGGTGAGAGTTCCCATGGTGACAGTGCACATGTTGACAGTTCCAATGGTGACAGTGCTCACGGTGACAGTGCTCACTGTGGCAGTGCCAATGGTTACAGTGCTCATGGTGGCAGTGTCCATGGTGGCAGTTCCCAAGATGACAGTGCTCATGGTGACATTTCCCATGGTAACAGAACTCAGGATGACAGTGTCCATGGTGACAGTGCCCATGGTGAGAGTGGCCATGTTGAAATTGCCCATGGTGACAGTGCTCATGGTGACACTGCCCATGGGGACTGTGCTCATGCTGGCGTTGAACAAGGTTGAACAAGGTTGGAGTTCCCATGGTGAAAATCCTCATGGTGGCACTACCCATGATAATAGTGCTCATGGTGACAGTGTACATCGTGAGAGTGCCCATGGTAACAATGCTCATGGAGAAACTGCCCATGGTGACAGTGCCCAAGGTGATATTCCCATGGTGACAGTGCTCATTTTGACAGTGCACACGGTGACAGTGCCCACAGTGACAGTGCTCACGGTGATAGTGTTAATGGTAATATTGCTCATGGTGACACTGCCCATGGTTATAGTGCTCACGGTGATAGTGCTCATGGTGACAGTTCCCAAGGTGACAGTGCCCACGGTGATAGTGCTCATGGTGACATTGCCCACGGTGACAGTGCTCATGGTGAGAGTTTGCATGGTGACAGTGCCCATGGTTACAGTGCTCATGGTCACACAACCCATGGTGACTGTGCTAAAGCTGGCGGTGTACATGGTTGGAGTTCCCATGGTGAAATTCCTCATGGTGGCACTGCCCATGATGATAGTGTTCATGGTGACAGTGTCCATGGTGACAGTGCCCATTGTGATAGTGCTCACGGTGATAGTGCCCTCAGTGACAGTTCTAATGGTGACAATTCCATGGTGACAGTGCCCATGATGACCGTGCTCATGGTGACAGTGCCCACGGTGACATTTCTCATGGTGACAGTGCTCACGGTGACAGTGCCCTTGGTGATAGTACCCATGGTAATAGTGGTCACGGTGACATGGCCCATGGTGATATTGCTCACGGTGATGCTACCCATGGTGATAGTGCTCACGGTGACATTCCCATGGTTACAGTGCCCATGGTGATATTGCTCACAGTGACACTGCCCATGATGACAGTGCTCATGGTGACAATGCCCATTCTGACAATGCTCATAGTGACAGTGCTCACGGTGACAGTGCCCTTGATGATAGTACTCATGGTAATAGTGCTCATGGTGACAGTTCCCATGGTGACAGTGCTCACTGTGGCAGTGCCAATGGTTACAGTGCTCATGGTGGCAGTGTCCATGGTGGCAGTTCCCAAGATGACAGTGCTCATGGTGACATTTCCCATGGTAACAGAGCTCATGATGACAGTGTCCATGGTGACAGTGCCCATGGTGACAGTGGCCATGTTGAAAGTGCCCATGGTGACACTGCTCATGGTGACAGTGCCCATGATGACTATGCTCATGCTGGCTGTGTACATGCTTGGAGATCCCATGGTGAAATTCCTCATGGTGGCACTGCCCATGATGATAGTGCTCATGGTGACAGTGTCCATGGTGACATTGCCTATGGTGACAGTTCCCATTGTGATAGTGCTCACGGTGATAGGGCCCACAGGGACAGTTCTAATGGTGACAGTTCCAATGGTGACAGTGCCCATGATGATAGTGCTTATGGTGACAGTGCCCACGGTGACAGTGCTCATGGTGACAGTGCTCATGGTGACAGTGCCATTGGTGATAGTACCCATGGTAAAAGTGCTCATGGTGACATTGCCCATGGTGATATTGCTCACGGTGACACCGCCCATGGTGATAGTGCTCAAGGTGATAGTGCTCATGGTGACGGTTCCCATGGTTACAGTGCCCATGGTGACAGTGCTCATGCTGACAGTGCTCACGGTGACTATGCTCATGGTGACAGTGCTCACGGTGATAGTGCTCAAGGTGACAGTTCGCATGGTGACAGGGCCCATGTTGAAAGTGCCCATGGTGACACTGCTCATGGTGGCACTGCCCATGGTGACTGTGCTCATGCTGGCGGTGTACATGGTTGGAGTTCCGATGGTGAAATTCCTCATGGTAGCACTGCCCATGATGATAGTGCTCACGGTGAAAGTGTCCATGGTGACAGTGCCTATGGTGACAGTGCCCATTGTGATAGTGCTCATGGTGATAGTGCCCAAAGTGACAGTGCTCATTGTGACAGTTCCTATGGTGACAGTGCCCATGATGATAGTGCTCATGGTAAAAGTTCCCACTGTGATAGTGCTCACGGTGAAAGTGCTCACGGTGACAGTGCCCTTGTTGATAGTGCTCTTGGTGATAGTGCTCATGGTAATAGTGCACATGGTGACACTGCCCATGGTGACAGTGCCCATGGTGACACTGCCCATAGTAACATTTCCCATGGTGACAGTGCTCATGTTGACAGTGCCCATGGTGACAGTGACCATGGTGAGTGTGCCCATGGTGACAGTGCCCATGGTGACAGTGTCCATGGTGACAGTGCTCACCTTGACAGTGCCCTTGGTGATAGTACCCATGTTAATATTGCTCACGGTTACAGTGCCCATGGTGATAGTGCTCATGGTGATAGTGCTCATGGTGACAGTTACCTTGGTGATAGTGCTCATGGTGATAGTGCTCATGGTGATAGTTCGCATGGTGACAGTGCCCATGTGGAAAGTCTCCATGAAGGCAGTGCTCATGGTGACACTGCCCATGGTGACTGTGCCCTTGCTGGCGGTGTACATGTTTGGAGTTCCCATGGTGAAATTCCTTATGGTGGCACTGCCCATGATGATAGTGTTCATCGTGACAATGTCCATGGTGACAGTGCCTATGGTGACAGTGCCCATTGTGATAGTGCTCACGGTGATAGTGCCCTCAGTGTCAGTTCTAATGGTGACAGTTCCCATGGTGATAGAGCCCATGATGACAGTGCTCATGGTGACAGTGCCCACGGTAACATTGCTCATGGTGACAGTGCTCACGGTGACAGTAACCTTGGTGATAGTACCCATGGTAATAGAGGTCACAGTGACAGTGCCCATTTTGATATTGCTCACGGTGACACTGCCCATGGTGATAGTGCTCACGGTGATAGTGCTCAGGGTGACAGTTCCCATGGTTACATTGCCCATGGTGACAGTGCTCATGGTGACAGTGCCCGTGGTGACTATGCTCATGGTGACATTGCTCACAGAGATACTGCTCATGGTGACAGTTCGCATGGCGACAGGGCCCATGTTAAAAGTGCCCATGGTGACAGTGCTCATGGTGGCACTGCCCATGGTGACTCTGCTCATGCTGGCAGTGTACATGGTTGGAGTTCCCATGGGGAAATTCCTTATGGTGGCAATGCCCATGATGATAGTGCTCATGGTGACAGTGCTCATGGTGACAGTGTACATGGTGACAATCCACACGGTGACAGTGCTCACGGTGATAGTTCTCATGGCGATAGTGCCCATTGTAATAGTGCTCACGGTGACACTGCCCATGGTGATAGTGCTCACGGGGATAGTGCGCACAGTGACACTGCCCTTGGTGATAGTGCTCTTGGTGATAGTGCTCATGGTAATAGTGCTCATGGTGACACTGCCCGTGGTGACAGTGCCCATGGTGACACTGCCCATAGTGACATTTCCCATGGTGAGAGTGCTGATGGTGAGAGTTCCCATGGTGACAGTGCACATGGTGACAGTGCTCACGGTCACAGTGCTCACTGTGGCAGTCCCAATGGTTACAGTTCTCATGGTGGCAGTGTCCATGGTGGCAGTTCCCAAGATGACAGTGCTCATGGTGACATTTCCCATGGTAACAGAGCTCATGATAACAATGTCCATGGTGACAGTGCCCATGGTGACAGTGGCCATGTTGAAAGTGCCCATGGTGACACTGCTCACCGTGAGAGTGCCCATGGTGACTATGCTAATGCTGGCGGTGTACATCGTTGGAGTTCCCATGGTGAAATTCCTCATGGTGGCACTGCCCATGGTGACAATGTCCATCGTGAGAGTGCCCATGGTGACAGTGCTCATGGTGACAGTGCACACGGTGACAGTGCTCATGTTGACAGTGCACACGGTGACAGTGCCCACCGTGACAGTGTTCATGGTGATATTGCTCATGGTGACACAGCCCATGGTTATAGTGCTCACGCTGATAGTGCTCATGGTGACAGTTCCCATGGTGACGATGCCCACGGTGACAGTGCTCATGGTGACATTGCCCACGGTGACGGTGCTCATGGTGACAGTGCTCATGGTGAAAGTGCTCATGGTGACACAGCCCATGGTGACTGTGCTAAAGCTGGCGGTGTATATGGTTGGAGTTCCCATGGTGAAATTCCTCATGGTGGCACTGCCCATGATGAGAGTGTTCATGGTGACATTTCACATGGTGACAGTGCTCATGGTGAGAGTTCCTATGGTGACATTGCTCATGTTGACAGTGCTCATGTTGACAGTGCCCACAGTGACAGTACTCATGGTGACAGTGCTCACAGTGACAGTGCCCTTGGTGATAGTACCCATGGTAATAGCGCTCAATGTGACAGTGCCCATGGTGATATTTCTCACGGTGACACTGCCCATGGTGATAGTGCTCACGGTGTTTGTGCTCATGGTGACAGTTCACATGGTGACACTGCCCCTGTTGAAAGTGCCCATGGTGACAGTGCTCATGTTGACACTGCCCATGGTGACAATGATCATGTTGACCATGCCCATGGTGACAGCGTCCATGGTGACATTGCCCATGGTGAGAGTGCTCATGGTGACAGTGTCCCTGGTGACAGTGCGCATGGTGACTGTGCCCTTAGTGACAGTTCCCATAGTGACAGTGCCCATGTTGAAAGTGCTCATGGCGACAGTGCTCATGGTGACACTGCCCATGGTGACTGTGCTGATGTTCACGGTGTACATGGTTGGAGTCCCCATGGTGAAATTCCTTATGGTGGCATTGCCCATGATGTTAGTGCTCATGGTGAATGTGTCCATGGTGACAATGCCTATGGTGACAGTGCCCATGATGACATTTCCCCGGGTGACAGTGCTCATACTGACAGTTCCCATGGTGACAGTGCCCATGGTGACAGTGCTAATGTTGACACTGCCCACGGTGACAGTGCTCATGGTGTCAGTGTCCTTGGTGATAGTACACATGGTAATAGTGCTCACGGTGACAGTGCCCACGGTGATATTGCTCATGGTGACACTGCCCATGGTGATAGTGCCAACGGTTACAGTTCTCATTGTGACAGTGCCCATGGTGACAGTGCTCATGGTGACAGTGCTCACAGTGACAGTGCCCATGGTGATATTGTTCACGGTGACACTGCCCAGGGTGATAGTGCTAACGGTGATAGTGCTCATGGTGATAGTTCCCATGGTTACAGTGCCCATGGTGACAGTGCTCATGGTGACAGTGCTCACGGTGATAGTGCTCACATTGACAGTGCCCTTGGTGATAGTGCTCACGGTGATAGTACCCACAGTGACAGTTCAAATGATGACAGTTCCCATGGTGACAGTGCCCATGATGACAGTGCTCATGGTGACAGTGTCCACGGTGAGAGTGCTCATGGTGACACTGCTCACGGTAACAGTGCCCTTGGTGATAGTACCCATGTTAATAGTGCTCACGGTGATAGAGCCCACGGTGACATTTCCCATGGTGACAGTGCTCACTTTAACAGTGTACACGATGACAGTGCCCACGGTGACAGTGTTTATGGTGATATTACTAACGGTGACACGGCCCATGTTCATAGTGCTCACGGTGATAGTGCTCATGGTGACAGTTACCATGGTGATAGGGCCCATGTTGAAAGTGCCCATGGTGACAGTGCTTATGGTGGCACTGCCCATGGTGAATGTGCTCATGCTGGCAGAGTACCTGGTTGGAGTTCCGATGGTAAAATTCCTCATGGTAGCACTGCCCATGATGATAGTGCTCATGGTGACAGTGTCCATGGTGACAGTGCCTATGGTGACAGTGCCCATTGTGATAGTGCTCATGGTGACAGTGCCCACTGTGACAGTGCTCATGGTGACAGTGCTCACGGTGACAGTGCCCTTGGTGATAGTGCTCATGGTGACAGTGCTCATGGGGACAGTGCTCACGATGACAGTGCCCTTGGTGATAGTACCCATGGTAATAGTGCTCACTGTGACAGTGCCCATGGTGATAGTGCTCATAGTGATAGTGCTCATGGTAATAGTGCTCATAGTGACACTGCCCATGGTGACACTGCCCATAGTGACATTTCCCATGGTCGCAGTGCTCATGGTGAGAGTTCCCATGGTGACAGTGCACATGGTGACAATTCCCATGGTGACACTGCTCATGGTGGCAGTGCTCACTGTGGCAGTGCCAATGGTTAAAGTGCTCGTGGTGGCAGTGTCCATGGTGGCAGTTCCCAAAGTGACAGTGCTCATGGTGACATTTCCCATGGTAACAGATTTCATGATGATAGTGTCCATGGTGACAGTGTGCATGGTGACAATGGCCTTGTTGAAAGTACCTATGGTGACAGTGCTCATGGTGACAGTGCCCACGGTGACTATGCTCATGGTGACAGTGCCCACGGTGACAGTGCTCATGGTGAGAGTACTCACGGTGATAGTTCTCATGGTGACAGTGCCCGTGGTGATAGTGCCCATGGTGATAGTGCTCATGGTGATAGTGCTCATGGTGACAGTTCGCATGGTGACAGTGCCCACTTTGAAAGTGCCCATGGTGACAGTACCCATGGTGACTGTGCCCATGGTGACAGTGCCCATGGTGACAGTGCTCATTGTGAGAATTGCCATGGTGACAGTGCTAATGTTGACATTGCCCATGGTGACCGTTCCCATGGTGACAGTTCCCAAGGTGATAGTGCTCATGGTGACAGTGCTATTGGTGACAGTGCACTCGGTGAGAATGCCCACACTTACATTGCTCACGTTGATAGTGCTCATGGTGATAGTGCCAATTTTAATAGTGCTCATGGTGACCGTGCCCATGTTGATGTTGCTCAAGGTGACACTTCCCATGGTGATAGTGCTCACGGTGATAGTGCTAATGGTGACACTGCCCTTGGTGATAGTGCTCATGGTGATAGTGCTCATGGTAATAGTGCTCATGTTGACGCTGCCCATGGTGACAGTGCCCATGGTGACACTGCCCATAGTGACATTTCCCATGGTGACAGTGCTCATGGTGAGAGTTCCCATGGTGACAGTGCACATGTTGACAGTTCCGATGGTGACAGTGCTCACGGTGACAGTGCTCACTGTGGCAGTGCCAATGGTTACAGTGCTCATGGTGGCAGTGTCCATGGTGGCAGTTCCCAAGATGACAGTGCTCATGGTGACATTTCCCATGGTAACAGAACTCAGGATGACAGTGTCCATGGTGACAGTGCCCATGGTGAGAGTGGCCATGTTGAAATTGCCCATGGTGACAGTGCTCATGGTGACACTGCCCATGGGGACTGTGCTCATGCTGGCGTTGAACAAGGTTGAACAAGGTTGGAGTTCCCATGGTGAAAATCCTCATGGTGGCACTACCCATGATAATAGTGCTCATGGTGACAGTGTACATCGTGAGAGTGCCCATGGTAACAATGCTCATGGAGAAACTGCCCATGGTGACAGTGCCCAAGGTGATATTCCCATGGTGACAGTGCTCATTTTGACAGTGCACACGGTGACAGTGCCCACAGTGACAGTGCTCACGGTGATAGTGTTAATGGTAATATTGCTCATGGTGACACTGCCCATGGTTATAGTGCTCACGGTGATAGTGCTCATGGTGACAGTTCCCAAGGTGACAGTGCCCACGGTGATAGTGCTCATGGTGACATTGCCCACGGTGACAGTGCTCATGGTGAGAGTTTGCATGGTGACAGTGCCCATGGTTACAGTGCTCATGGTCACACAACCCATGGTGACTGTGCTAAAGCTGGCGGTGTACATGGTTGGAGTTCCCATGGTGAAATTCCTCATGGTGGCACTGCCCATGATGATAGTGTTCATGGTGACAGTGTCCATGGTGACAGTGCCCATTGTGATAGTGCTCACGGTGATAGTGCCCTCAGTGACAGTTCTAATGGTGACAATTCCATGGTGACAGTGCCCATGATGACCGTGCTCATGGTGACAGTGCCCACGGTGACATTTCTCATGGTGACAGTGCTCACGGTGACAGTGCCCTTGGTGATAGTACCCATGGTAATAGTGGTCACGGTGACATGGCCCATGGTGATATTGCTCACGGTGATGCTACCCATGGTGATAGTGCTCACGGTGACATTCCCATGGTTACAGTGCCCATGGTGATATTGCTCACAGTGACACTGCCCATGATGACAGTGCTCATGGTGACAATGCCCATTCTGACAATGCTCATAGTGACAGTGCTCACGGTGACAGTGCCCTTGATGATAGTACTCATGGTAATAGTGCTCATGGTGACAGTTCCCATGGTGACAGTGCTCACTGTGGCAGTGCCAATGGTTACAGTGCTCATGGTGGCAGTGTCCATGGTGGCAGTTCCCAAGATGACAGTGCTCATGGTGACATTTCCCATGGTAACAGAGCTCATGATGACAGTGTCCATGGTGACAGTGCCCATGGTGACAGTGGCCATGTTGAAAGTGCCCATGGTGACACTGCTCATGGTGACAGTGCCCATGATGACTATGCTCATGCTGGCTGTGTACATGCTTGGAGATCCCATGGTGAAATTCCTCATGGTGGCACTGCCCATGATGATAGTGCTCATGGTGACAGTGTCCATGGTGACATTGCCTATGGTGACAGTTCCCATTGTGATAGTGCTCACGGTGATAGGGCCCACAGGGACAGTTCTAATGGTGACAGTTCCAATGGTGACAGTGCCCATGATGATAGTGCTTATGGTGACAGTGCCCACGGTGACAGTGCTCATGGTGACAGTGCTCATGGTGACAGTGCCATTGGTGATAGTACCCATGGTAAAAGTGCTCATGGTGACATTGCCCATGGTGATATTGCTCACGGTGACACCGCCCATGGTGATAGTGCTCAAGGTGATAGTGCTCATGGTGACGGTTCCCATGGTTACAGTGCCCATGGTGACAGTGCTCATGCTGACAGTGCTCACGGTGACTATGCTCATGGTGACAGTGCTCACGGTGATAGTGCTCAAGGTGACAGTTCGCATGGTGACAGGGCCCATGTTGAAAGTGCCCATGGTGACACTGCTCATGGTGGCACTGCCCATGGTGACTGTGCTCATGCTGGCGGTGTACATGGTTGGAGTTCCGATGGTGAAATTCCTCATGGTAGCACTGCCCATGATGATAGTGCTCACGGTGAAAGTGTCCATGGTGACAGTGCCTATGGTGACAGTGCCCATTGTGATAGTGCTCATGGTGATAGTGCCCAAAGTGACAGTGCTCATTGTGACAGTTCCTATGGTGACAGTGCCCATGATGATAGTGCTCATGGTAAAAGTTCCCACTGTGATAGTGCTCACGGTGAAAGTGCTCACGGTGACAGTGCCCTTGTTGATAGTGCTCTTGGTGATAGTGCTCATGGTAATAGTGCACATGGTGACACTGCCCATGGTGACAGTGCCCATGGTGACACTGCCCATAGTAACATTTCCCATGGTGACAGTGCTCATGTTGACAGTGCCCATGGTGACAGTGACCATGGTGAGTGTGCCCATGGTGACAGTGCCCATGGTGACAGTGTCCATGGTGACAGTGCTCACCTTGACAGTGCCCTTGGTGATAGTACCCATGTTAATATTGCTCACGGTTACAGTGCCCATGGTGATAGTGCTCATGGTGATAGTGCTCATGGTGACAGTTACCTTGGTGATAGTGCTCATGGTGATAGTGCTCATGGTGATAGTTCGCATGGTGACAGTGCCCATGTGGAAAGTCTCCATGAAGGCAGTGCTCATGGTGACACTGCCCATGGTGACTGTGCCCTTGCTGGCGGTGTACATGTTTGGAGTTCCCATGGTGAAATTCCTTATGGTGGCACTGCCCATGATGATAGTGTTCATCGTGACAATGTCCATGGTGACAGTGCCTATGGTGACAGTGCCCATTGTGATAGTGCTCACGGTGATAGTGCCCTCAGTGTCAGTTCTAATGGTGACAGTTCCCATGGTGATAGAGCCCATGATGACAGTGCTCATGGTGACAGTGCCCACGGTAACATTGCTCATGGTGACAGTGCTCACGGTGACAGTAACCTTGGTGATAGTACCCATGGTAATAGAGGTCACAGTGACAGTGCCCATTTTGATATTGCTCACGGTGACACTGCCCATGGTGATAGTGCTCACGGTGATAGTGCTCAGGGTGACAGTTCCCATGGTTACATTGCCCATGGTGACAGTGCTCATGGTGACAGTGCCCGTGGTGACTATGCTCATGGTGACATTGCTCACAGAGATACTGCTCATGGTGACAGTTCGCATGGCGACAGGGCCCATGTTAAAAGTGCCCATGGTGACAGTGCTCATGGTGGCACTGCCCATGGTGACTCTGCTCATGCTGGCAGTGTACATGGTTGGAGTTCCCATGGGGAAATTCCTTATGGTGGCAATGCCCATGATGATAGTGCTCATGGTGACAGTGCTCATGGTGACAGTGTACATGGTGACAATCCACACGGTGACAGTGCTCACGGTGATAGTTCTCATGGCGATAGTGCCC
Source organism: Balaenoptera borealis (assembly GCF_965194805.1). Taxonomy (NCBI): domain Eukaryota; kingdom Metazoa; phylum Chordata; class Mammalia; order Artiodactyla; family Balaenopteridae; genus Balaenoptera; species Balaenoptera borealis. Next base: position 351,424 of record NW_028123476.1, on the reverse strand, counting down.
ATTGTAATAGTGCTCACGGTGACACTGCCCATGGTGATAGTGCTCACGGGGATAGTGCGCACAGTGACACTGCCCTTGGTGATAGTGCTCTTGGTGATAGTGCTCATGGTAATAGTGCTCATGGTGACACTGCCCGTGGTGACAGTGCCCATGGTGACACTGCCCATAGTGACATTTCCCATGGTGAGAGTGCTGATGGTGAGAGTTCCCATGGTGACAGTGCACATGGTGACAGTGCTCACGGTCACAGTGCTCACTGTGGCAGTCCCAATGGTTACAGTTCTCATGGTGGCAGTGTCCATGGTGGCAGTTCCCAAGATGACAGTGCTCATGGTGACATTTCCCATGGTAACAGAGCTCATGATAACAATGTCCATGGTGACAGTGCCCATGGTGACAGTGGCCATGTTGAAAGTGCCCATGGTGACACTGCTCACCGTGAGAGTGCCCATGGTGACTATGCTAATGCTGGCGGTGTACATCGTTGGAGTTCCCATGGTGAAATTCCTCATGGTGGCACTGCCCATGGTGACAATGTCCATCGTGAGAGTGCCCATGGTGACAGTGCTCATGGTGACAGTGCACACGGTGACAGTGCTCATGTTGACAGTGCACACGGTGACAGTGCCCACCGTGACAGTGTTCATGGTGATATTGCTCATGGTGACACAGCCCATGGTTATAGTGCTCACGCTGATAGTGCTCATGGTGACAGTTCCCATGGTGACGATGCCCACGGTGACAGTGCTCATGGTGACATTGCCCACGGTGACGGTGCTCATGGTGACAGTGCTCATGGTGAAAGTGCTCATGGTGACACAGCCCATGGTGACTGTGCTAAAGCTGGCGGTGTATATGGTTGGAGTTCCCATGGTGAAATTCCTCATGGTGGCACTGCCCATGATGAGAGTGTTCATGGTGACATTTCACATGGTGACAGTGCTCATGGTGAGAGTTCCTATGGTGACATTGCTCATGTTGACAGTGCTCATGGTGACAGTGCCCACAGTGACAGTACTCATGGTGACAGTGCTCACAGTGACAGTGCCCTTGGTGATAGTACCCATGGTAATAGCGCTCAATGTGACAGTGCCCATGGTGATATTTCTCACGGTGACACTGCCCATGGTGATAGTGCTCACGGTGTTTGTGCTCATGGTGACAGTTCACATGGTGACACTGCCCCTGTTGAAAGTGCCCATGGTGACAGTGCTCATGTTGACACTGCCCATGGTGACAATGATCATGTTGACCATGCCCATGGTGACAGCGTCCATGGTGACATTGCCCATGGTGAGAGTGCTCATGGTGACAGTGTCCCTGGTGACAGTGCGCATGGTGACTGTGCCCTTAGTGACAGTTCCCATAGTGACAGTGCCCATGTTGAAAGTGCTCATGGCGACAGTGCTCATGGTGACACTGCCCATGGTGACTGTGCTGATGTTCACGGTGTACATGGTTGGAGTCCCCATGGTGAAATTCCTTATGGTGGCATTGCCCATGATGTTAGTGCTCATGGTGAATGTGTCCATGGTGACAATGCCTATGGTGACAGTGCCCATGATGACATTTCCCCGGGTGACAGTGCTCATACTGACAGTTCCCATGGTGACAGTGCCCATGGTGACAGTGCTAATGTTGACACTGCCCACGGTGACAGTGCTCATGGTGTCAGTGTCCTTGGTGATAGTACACATGGTAATAGTGCTCACGGTGACAGTGCCCACGGTGATATTGCTCATGGTGACACTGCCCATGGTGATAGTGCCAACGGTTACAGTTCTCATTGTGACAGTGCCCATGGTGACAGTGCTCATGGTGACAGTGCTCACAGTGACAGTGCCCATGGTGATATTGTTCACGGTGACACTGCCCAGGGTGATAGTGCTAACGGTGATAGTGCTCATGGTGATAGTTCCCATGGTTACAGTGCCCATGGTGACAGTGCTCATGGTGACAGTGCTCACGGTGATAGTGCTCACATTGACAGTGCCCTTGGTGATAGTGCTCACGGTGATAGTACCCACAGTGACAGTTCAAATGATGACAGTTCCCATGGTGACAGTGCCCATGATGACAGTGCTCATGGTGACAGTGTCCACGGTGAGAGTGCTCATGGTGACACTGCTCACGGTAACAGTGCCCTTGGTGATAGTACCCATGTTAATAGTGCTCACGGTGATAGAGCCCACGGTGACATTTCCCATGGTGACAGTGCTCACTTTAACAGTGTACACGATGACAGTGCCCACGGTGACAGTGTTTATGGTGATATTACTAACGGTGACACGGCCCATGTTCATAGTGCTCACGGTGATAGTGCTCATGGTGACAGTTACCATGGTGATAGGGCCCATGTTGAAAGTGCCCATGGTGACAGTGCTTATGGTGGCACTGCCCATGGTGAATGTGCTCATGCTGGCAGAGTACCTGGTTGGAGTTCCGATGGTAAAATTCCTCATGGTAGCACTGCCCATGATGATAGTGCTCATGGTGACAGTGTCCATGGTGACAGTGCCTATGGTGACAGTGCCCATTGTGATAGTGCTCATGGTGACAGTGCCCACTGTGACAGTGCTCATGGTGACAGTGCTCACGGTGACAGTGCCCTTGGTGATAGTGCTCATGGTGACAGTGCTCATGGGGACAGTGCTCACGATGACAGTGCCCTTGGTGATAGTACCCATGGTAATAGTGCTCACTGTGACAGTGCCCATGGTGATAGTGCTCATAGTGATAGTGCTCATGGTAATAGTGCTCATAGTGACACTGCCCATGGTGACACTGCCCATAGTGACATTTCCCATGGTCGCAGTGCTCATGGTGAGAGTTCCCATGGTGACAGTGCACATGGTGACAATTCCCATGGTGACACTGCTCATGGTGGCAGTGCTCACTGTGGCAGTGCCAATGGTTAAAGTGCTCGTGGTGGCAGTGTCCATGGTGGCAGTTCCCAAAGTGACAGTGCTCATGGTGACATTTCCCATGGTAACAGATTTCATGATGATAGTGTCCATGGTGACAGTGTGCATGGTGACAATGGCCTTGTTGAAAGTACCTATGGTGACAGTGCTCATGGTGACAGTGCCCACGGTGACTATGCTCATGGTGACAGTGCCCACGGTGACAGTGCTCATGGTGGCACTGCCCATGGTGACTGTGCTCATGATGGCGGTGTACATGGTTGGAGTTCCGATGGTGAAATTCCTCATGGTAGCCATGCCCATGATGATAGTGCTCACGGTGATAGTGCGCACAGTGACACTGCCCTTGGTGATAGTGCTCATGGTAATAGTGCTCACAGTGACAGTGCCCATGGTGATATTGTTCACGGTGACACTGCCCATGGTGATAGTGCTCACGGTGATAGTGCTCATGGTGATAGTTCCCATGGTGGCAGTGCCCATGGTGACAGTGCTCATGGTGACAGTGCGCACGGTGAAAATGCTCATGGTGACAGTGCTCACGGTGATAGTGCTCACATTGACAGTGCCCTTGGTGATAGTGCTCATGGTAATACTGCTCATGGTGATAGTGGTCATGGTGATAGTTCGTATGGTGACTGTGCCCATGTTGAAAGTCCCCATGGTGGCAGTGCTCATGGTGACACTCCCTGTGGTGACTATGCTCATGCTGGTGGTATACATGGTTGGAGTTCCCATGGTGAAATTCCTTATGGTGGCACTGCCCATGATGATATTGTCCATGGTGACAGTGTCCACGGTGACAGTGCCTGTGGTGACAGTGCTCATGGTGACAGTGCCAATGGTGACCGTGCTCATGGTGACAGTGCCAACAGTGACAGTGCTCATGGTGGCAGTGCCCTTGGTGATAGTACCCATGTTAATAGTGCTCACGGTGACAGTGCCCATGGTGATATTGCTCACGGTGACCCTGCCCATGTTGATAGTGCCCACGGTGATAGTGCTCAGGGTGAAAGACCCCATGGTTACAGTGCCCATGGTGACAGTGCTCATAGTGACATTGCCCATGGTGACAGTGCCCATAGTGATAGTGCCCATGGTGACATTTCCCATGGTCACAGTGCTCATGGTGACAGTGCACATGATGACAGTGCTCATGTTGACAGTGCCCACGGTGACAGTGCTCATGGTAACAGTGCTCACGGTGACAGTGCCCTTGGTGATATTTCTCATGGTGACACTGCCCATGGTGATAGTGCTCACGGTGATTGTGCTCATGGTGACAGTTCCCATGGTTACCGTGCCCACGGTGACAGTGCTCATGGTGACAGTGCCCACGGTGACAGTGCTAATGGTGACAGTGCTCATGGTGACAGTACACATGGTGACACTGCTCATGGTGACAGTGCTCACGGTGACAGTGACCTTGGTGATAGTACCCATGGTAATAGAGGTCACGGTGACTGTGCCCATGGTGATATTGCTCACAGTGACACTGCCCATGGTGATAGTGCTCACGGTGATAGTGCTCATGTTGACAGTTCCCATGGTGACAGTGCTCATGTTGACAGTGCCCACGGTGACTATGCTCATGATGAAAGTTCTCATGGTGATAGTGCTCATGGTGAGAGTGCTCATGGTGACAGTTCACATGGTAGACATGGCGAAGTTGAAAGTGCCCATGGTGACAGTGCTCATGATGACACTGCCCATGGTGACTGTGCTCATGTTGGCGGTGTACATGGTTGGAGTTCCGATGGTTAAATTCCTCACGGTAGCACTGCCCATGATGATAGTGCTCATGGTGACAGTGTCCACGGTGACAGTGCCTATGTTGACAGTGCCCATTGTGATAGTGCTCATGGTGATAGTGCCCACAGTGACAGTGCTCATGGTGACAGTTCCTATGGTGACTGTAACCATGGTGACAGTGCCCATGGTGAGAGTGCCCATGGTGACAGTGCCCATGGTGACATTTCCCATGGTGACAGTGCTGACGGTGAGAGTTCTCATGGTGAGAGTGCTCAGGTTGACATTGCACATGGTGACCGTTCCGATGGTGACAGTTCCCATGGTGATAGTGCTCATGGTGACAGTGCTCATGGTGACCGTGCACACGGTGACAATGCCCACAGTGACAATGCTCACGGTGATAGTGCTCTTGGCGATAATGACCATTGTAATAGTGCTCACCGTGACAGTGCCCATGTTGATATTGCTCATGGTGACACTGCCCATGGTGATAGTGCTCACGGTGATAGCGCTCAGGGTGACACTGCCCTTGGTGATAGTGCTCATGGTGATAGTGCTCATGGTAATAGTGCTCATGGTGACACTGCCCATGGTGACAGTGCCCATGGTGACACTCCCGATAGTGACATTTCTTATGGTGACAGTGCTCATGGTGAGAGTTCCCATGGTGACAGTGCACATGGTGACAGTTCCCATGGTGACAGTGCTCACGGTGACCGTGCTCACTGTGGCAGTGCCAATGGTAACATTGTTCATGGTGGCAGTGTCCATGGTGGCGGTTTCCAAGATGACAGTGCTCATGGTGATATTTCCCATGGTAACAGAGTTCATGATGACAGTGTCCATGGTGACAGTGCCCATGGTGACAGTGGCCATGTAGAAAGTGCCCATGATGAAACTGCCCATGGTGACAGTGCCCATAGTGATAGTGCCCATGGTGACATTTCCCATGGTGACAGTGCTAATGGAGAGAGTTCCCATGGTGACAGTGCCCATTATGACAGTGCTCATGGTGACAGTGCCCATGGTGATACTGCTCACGGTGATAGTGCTCATGGTGACATATCCCCTTGTGACATTTCCCATGGTGACAGTGCTCATGGTGACCGCACCCACAGTGACAATGTCCACGGTGACAGTGCTCACGGTGACACTGCCCATGGTGACAGTGCTCATGGTGATAGTGCTCATGGTGACAGTGCCCTTGGTGATAGTGCTCCTGGTGATAGTGCTTATGGAGACATTTCCCATGGTGACAGTGCTCATGTTGACAGTCCCCATGGTGACTGTGCTCATGCTGGCGGTGTACATGGTTGGAGTTACAATGGTGAAATTCCTTATTTTGGCACTGCCCATGATGATAGTGCTCATGGTGAAGGTGTCCATGGTGACAGCGCCCATGGTGACAGTGCCCATGGTGATATTTCCCATGGTGATAGTGCTCATGGTGAGAGTTCCCATGGTGACAGTGCTCATCTTGGCAGTGCCCATAGTGACCGTTCCCATGGTGACAGTTCCCATGGTGATAGGGCTCATGGTTACAGTGCTCATGGTGACAGTGAACACGGTGACAGTGCCCGCAGTGACAGTGCTCATGGTGATAGTGCTCATGCTTATAGTGCCCACGGTGAAAGTAGTCATGGTGAAAGTGTTCACGGTGATAGTGCTCACGGTGACAGTGCCCTTAATGATAGTGTTCATGGTGATAGTGCTCATGGTGATAGTGCTCATGGTGACACGGCCCATGGTGAATGTGCTCATGCTGGCGGTGTACATGGTTGGAGTTCCCATGGTGAAATTCCTTATGGTGGCAATGCCCATGATGATAGTGCTCATGGTGAGAGTGTCCATGTTGACAATGCCTATGGTGACAGTGCCCATGGTGACATTTCCCATGGTGACAGTGCTCATAGTGAGAGTTCCCATGGTGACAATGCTTATGTTGACAACGCCCATGATGACAGTGCTCATGGTGACAGTGCCCACGGTGAAAATCCTCATGGTGACAGTGCTCACGGTGATAGTGCTCACGGTGATAGTGCTCACGCTGACAGTGCCCTTGGTGATAGTGCTCATGGTAGTAGTGCTCATGGTGACTGTTCGCATGGTGACAATGCCTATGTTGAAAGTGCCCATGGTGGCAGTGCTCATCGTGACACAGCCCATGGTGACTGTGCTAACGCTGCCGATGTACACGGTTGGAGTTCCCAAGGTGAAATTCCTCATGGTGGCACTGCCCATGATGATAGTGTTCGTGGTGACAGTGTCCATGGTGACAGTACCTATGGTGACAGTTTCCGTTGTGATAGTGCTCACGGTGATAGTGCCCACAGTGACAGTGCTAATGTTGACCGTTCCCATGGTGACAGTGCCCATGATGACAGTGCTCATGGTGACAGTGCCCACGGAGACAGTGTTCATGGTGACAGTACCCTTGGTGATAGTTTTCATGGTGATAGTGCTCATCGTGGCAGTTCGCATGGTGACACTGCGTATGTTGAAAGTGACCATGGTGACAGTGCTCATGCTTGCACTGCTCATGGTGACTGTGCTCATGCTGGCGGTGTAAGTGGTCGGAATTCCGATGGTGAAATTCCTCATGGTAGCACTCCCCATGATGTTAGTGCTCATGGTGACACTGTCCAAGGTGACAGTGCCTATGGTGACAGTGCCCATTGTGATAGTGCTCATGGTGATAGTGCCCACAGTGACAGTGCTCATTGTGACCTTTCCTATGGTGACAGTGCCCATGATGACAGTGCTCATGGTGACAGTGCCCACTGTGATAGTGATCACGGTGAAAGTGCTCACGGTGACAGTGCCCTTGGTGATAGTGCTCATGGTGACAGTTCGCATTGTGACAGTTCCCAAGTTGAAAGTGCCCATGGTGACAGTACCCATGGTGACAGTGCCCATGGTGACACAGCCCATGGTGACTGTGCTAAAGCTGGCGGTGTATATGGTTGGAGTTCCCATGATGAAATTCCTCATGGTAGCACTCCCCATGATGTTAGTGCTCATGGTGACACTGTCCAAGGTGACAGTGCCTATGGTGACAGTGCCCATTGTGATAGTGCTCATGGTGATAGTGCCCACAGTGACAGTGCTCATTGTGACCTTTCCTATGGTGACAGTGCCCATGATGACAGTGCTCATGGTGACAGTGCCCACTGTGATAGTGATCACGGTGAAAGTGCTCACGGTGACAGTGCCCTTGGTGATAGTGCTCATGGTGACAGTTCGCATTGTGACAGTTCCCAAGTTGAAAGTGCCCATGGTGACAGTACCCATGGTGACAGTGCCCATGGTGACACAGCCCATGGTGACTGTGCTAAAGCTGGCGGTGTATATGGTTGGAGTTCCCATGATGAAATTCCTCATGGTGGCACTCCCCATGATGATAGTGCTCATGGTGACAGTGCCCAGGGTGAAATTATCCATGGTGACAGTGCTCATGGTGAGAGTTCCTATGGTGACTGTGCTCATGTTGACAGTGCCCATGGTGACAGTGCCCACGGTGACACTGCGCAAGGTGATAGTGCTCAACGTGATAGTGCCCATGGTAATAGTGCTGATGGTGACACTGCCCATGTTGATATTGCTCACGGTGACACTGCCCATGGTGATAGTGCTCACGGTGATAGTGCTCACGGTGACAGTGCCCTTGGTGATATTGCTCATGGGGACAGTGCTCATGGGGACAGTGCTCACGATGACAGTGCCCTTGGTGATAGTACCCATGGTAATAGTGCTCACTGTGACAGTGCCCATGGTGATAGTGCTCATAGTGATAGTGCTCATGGTAATAGTGCTCATAGTGACACTGCCCATGGTGACAGTGCCCATGGTGACACTGCCCATAGTGACATTTCCCATGGTCGCAGTGCTCATGGTGAGAGTTCCCATGGTGACAGTGCACATGGTGACAATTCCCATGGTGACACTGCTCATGGTGGCAGTGCTCACTGTGGCAGTGCCAATGGTTAAAGTGCTCATGGTGGCAGTGTCCATGGTGGCAGTTCCCAAAGTGACAGTGCTCATGGTGACATTTCCCATGGTAACAGATTTCATGATGACAGTGTCCATGGTGACAGTGCGCATGGTGACAATGGCCTTGTTGAAAGTACCTATGGTGACAGTGCTCATGGTGACAGTGCCCACGGTGACTATGCTCATGGTGACAGTGCCCACGGTGACAGTGCTCATGGTGGCACTGCCCATGGTGACTGTGCTCATGATGGCGGTGTACATGGTTGGAGTTCCGATGGTGAAATTCCTCATGGTAGCCATGCCCATGATGATAGTGCTCACGGTGATAGTGCGCACAGTGACACTGCCCTTGGTGATAGTGCTCATGGTAATAGTGCTCACAGTGACAGTGCCCATGGTGATATTGTTCACGGTGACACTGCCCATGGTGATAGTGCTCACGGTGATAGTGCTCATGGTGATAGTTCCCATGGTGGCAGTGCCCATGGTGACAGTGCTCATGGTGACAGTGCGCACGGTGAAAATGCTCATGGTGACAGTGCTCACGGTGATAGTGCTCACATTGACAGTGCCCTTGGTGATAGTGCTCATGGTAATACTGCTCATGGTGATAGTGGTCATGGTGATAGTTCGTATGGTGACTGTGCCCATGTTGAAAGTCCCCATGGTGGCAGTGCTCATGGTGACACTCCCCGTGGTGACTATGCTCATGCTGGTGGTATACATGGTTGGAGTTCCCATGGTGAAATTCCTTATGGTGGCACTGCCCATGATGATATTGTCCATGGTGACAGTGTCCACGGTGACAGTGCCTATGGTGACAGTGCTCATGGTGACAGTGCCAATGGTGACCGTGCTCATGGTGACAGTGCCAACAGTGACAGTGCTCATGGTGGCAGTGCCCTTGGTGATAGTACCCATGTTAATAGTGCTCACGGTGACAGTGCCCATGGTGATATTGCTCACGGTGACGCTGCCCATGTTGATAGTGCCCACGGTGATAGTGCTCAGGATGAAAGACCCCATGGTTAGAGTGCCCATGGTGACAGTGCTCATAGTGACATTGCCCATGGTGACAGTGCCCATAGTGATAGTGCCCATGGTGACATTTCCCATGGTCACAGTGCTCATGGTGACAGTGCACATGATGACAGTGCTCATGTTGACAGTGCCCACGGTGACAGTGCTCATGGTAACAGTGCTCACGGTGACAGTGCCCTTGGTGATATTTCTCATGGTGACACTGCCCATGGTGATAGTGCTCACGGTGATTGTGCTCATGGTGACAGTTCCCATGGTTACAGTGCCCACGGTGACAGTGCTCATGGTGACAGTGCCCATGGTGACAGTGCTCATGGTGATAGTGCTCATGGTGACACGGCCCATGGTGACTCTGCTCATGCTGGCAGTGTACATGGTTGGAGTTCCCATGGGGAAATTCCTTATGGTGGCAATGCCCATGATGATAGTGCTCATGGTGACAGTGCTCATGGTGACAGTGTACATGGTGACAATCCACACGGTGACAGTGCTCACGGTGATAGTTCTCATGGCGATAGTGCCCATTGTAATAGTGCTCACGGTGACACTGCCCATGGTGATAGTGCTCACGGGGATAGTGCGCACAGTGACACTGCCCTTGGTGATAGTGCTCTTGGTGATAGTGCTCATGGTAATAGTGCTCATGGTGACACTGCCCGTGGTGAGAGTGCCCATGGTGACACTGCCCATAGTGACATTTCCCATGGTGACAGTGCTGATGGTGAGAGTTCCCATGGTGACAGTGCACATGGTGACAGTGCTCACGGTCACAGTGCTCACTGTGGCAGTGCCAATGGTTACAGTTCTCATGGTGGCAGTGTCCATGGTGGCAGTTCCCAAGATGACAGTGCTCATGGTGACATTTCCCATGGTAACAGAGCTCATGATAACAGTGTCCATGGTGACAGTGCCCATGGTGACAGTGGCCATGTTGAAAGTGCCCATGGTGACACTGCTCACCGTGAGAGTGCCCATGGTGACTATGCTAATGCTGGCGGTGTACATCGTTGGAGTTCCCATGGTGAAATTCCTCATGGTGGCACTGCCCATGGTGACAATGTCCATCATGAGAGTGCCCATGGTGACAGTGCTCATGGTGACAGTGCACACGGTGACAGTGCTCATGTTGACAGTGCACACGGTGACAGTGCCCACCGTGACAGTGTTCATGGTGATATTGCTCATGGTGACACAGCCCATGGTTATAGTGCTCACGCTGATAGTGCTCATGGTGACAGTTCCCATGGTGACGATGCCCACGGTGACAGTGCTCATGGTGACAGTGCTCATGGTGAAAGTGCTCATGGTGACACAGCCCATGGTGACTGTGCTAAAGCTGGCGGTGTATATGGTTGGAGTTCCCATGGTGAAATTCCTCATGGTGGCACTGCCCATGATGAGAGTGTTCATGGTGACATTTCACATGGTGACAGTGCTCATGGTGAGAGTTCCTATGGTGACATTGCTCATGTTGACAGTGCTCATGTTGACAGTGCCCACAGTGACAGTACTCATGGTGACAGTGCTCACAGTGACAGTGCCCTTGGTGATAGTACCCATGGTAATAGCGCTCAATGTGACAGTGCCCATGGTGATATTTCTCACGGTGACACTGCCCATGGTGATAGTGCTCACGGTGTTTGTGCTCATGGTGACAGTTCACATGGTGACACTGCCCCTGTTGAAAGTGCCCATGGTGACAGTGCTCATGTTGACACTGCCCATGGTGACAATGATCATGTTGACCATGCCCATGGTGACAGCGTCCATGGTGACATTGCCCATGGTGAGAGTGCTCATGGTGACAGTGTCCCTGGTGACAGTGCGCATGGTGACTGTGCCCTTAGTGACAGTTCCCATAGTGACAGTGCCCATGTTGAAAGTGCTCATGGCGACAGTGCTCATGGTGACACTGCCCATGGTGACTGTGCTGATGTTCACGGTGTACATGGTTGGAGTCCCCATGGTGAAATTCCTTATGGTGGCATTGCCCATGATGTTAGTGCTCATGGTGAATGTGTCCATGGTGACAATGCCTATGGTGACAGTGCCCATGATGACATTTCCCCGGGTGACAGTGCTCATACTGACAGTTCCCATGGTGACAGTGCCCATGGTGACAGTGCTAATGTTGACACTGCCCACGGTGACAGTGCTCATGGTGTCAGTGTCCTTGGTGATAGTACACATGGTAATAGTGCTCACGGTGACAGTGCCCACGGTGATATTGCTCATGGTGACACTGCCCATGGTGATAGTGCCAACGGTTACAGTTCTCATTGTGACAGTGCCCATGGTGACAGTGCTCATGGTGACAGTGCTCACAGTGACAGTGCCCATGGTGATATTGTTCACGGTGACACTGCCCAGGGTGATAGTGCTAACGGTGATAGTGCTCATGGTGATAGTTCCCATGGTTACAGTGCCCATGGTGACAGTGCTCATGGTGACAGTGCTCACGGTGATAGTGCTCACATTGACAGTGCCCTTGGTGATAGTGCTCACGGTGATAGTACCCACAGTGACAGTTCAAATGATGACAGTTCCCATGGTGACAGTGCCCATGATGACAGTGCTCATGGTGACAGTGTCCACGGTGAGAGTGCTCATGGTGACACTGCTCACGGTAACAGTGCCCTTGGTGATAGTACCCATGTTAATAGTGCTCACGGTGATAGAGCCCACGGTGACATTTCCCATGGTGACAGTGCTCACTTTAACAGTGTACACGATGACAGTGCCCACGGTGACAGTGTTTATGGTGATATTACTAACGGTGACACGGCCCATGTTCATAGTGCTCACGGTGATAGTGCTCATGGTGACAGTTACCATGGTGATAGGGCCCATGTTGAAAGTGCCCATGGTGACAGTGCTTATGGTGGCACTGCCCATGGTGAATGTGCTCATGCTGGCAGAGTACCTGGTTGGAGTTCCGATGGTAAAATTCCTCATGGTAGCACTCCCCATGATGTTAGTGCTCATGGTGACAGTGTCCAAGGTGACAGTGCCTATGGTGACAGTGCCCATTGTGATAGTGCTCATGGTGATAGTGCCCACAGTGACAGTGCTCATTGTGACCTTTCCTATGGTGACAGTGCCCATGATGACAGTGCTCATGGTGACAGTGCCCACTGTGATAGTGATCACGGTGAAAGTGCTCACGGTGACAGTGCCCTTGGTGATAGTGCTCATGGTGACAGTTCGCATTGTGACAGTTCCCAAGTTGAAAGTGCCCATGGTGACAGTACCCATGGTGACAGTGCCCATGGTGACACAGCCCATGGTGACTGTGCTAAAGCTGGCGGTGTATATGGTTGGAGTTCCCATGATGAAATTCCTCATGGTGGCACTCCCCATGATGATAGTGCTCATGGTGACAGTGCCCAGGGTGAAATTATCCATGGTGACAGTGCTCATGGTGAGAGTTCCTATGGTGACTGTGCTCATGTTGACAGTGCCCATGGTGATAGTGCCCACGGTGACACTGCGCAAGGTGATAGTGCTCAACGTGATAGTGCCCATGGTAATAGTGCTGATGGTGACACTGCCCATGTTGATATTGCTCACGGTGACACTGCCCATGGTGATAGTGCTCACGGTGATAGTGCTCACGGTGACAGTGCCCTTGGTGATATTGCTCATGGTGATACAGCTCATGGTGGAAGTTCGCATGGTGACACTGCCCCTGTTGAAATTGCCCATGGTGACAGTGCTCATGTTGACACTGCCCATGGTGACTGTGCTCACGATGGAGGTGTACATGGTTGGAGTTCCCATGGTACAACTGTTATGGTGGTACTGCCCATGATGATAGTGTTCATGGTGACAGTGTCCATGGTGACAGTGCCCATGGTGATAGTGCCTATTGTGAGAGTGCCCATGGTGACAGTTCCCATGGTGACCATTTCCATGGTGATAATGCTCATGTTGACAGTGCCAACCGTGACAATGCTCATGGTGAGAGTTCCCATGGTGAAAGTGATCATCTTGACAATGCCCATGGCGACCGTTCCCATGGTGACATTTCCCATGGTGATAGTACTCACCGTGATAGTGCCCATGGTGACAGTTCCCATGGATACAGTGTCCATGGTGACAGTGCTCATGGTTGCACTGCCCATGGTGACTGTGCTCATGCTGGTGGTGTACGTGGTCGGAACTCCGATGGTGAAATTCCTCATGGTAGCACTCCCCATGATGTTAGTGCTCATGGTGACAGTGTCCAAGGTGACAGTGCCTATGGTGACAGTGCCCATTGTGATAGTGCTCACGGTGATACTGCTCACAGTGACAGTGCTCATTGTGACCGTTCCTATGGTGACAGTGCCCATGATGACAGTGCTCATGGTGACAGTGCCCACTGTGATAGTGCTCACGGTGAAAGTGCTCACGGTGACACTGCCCTTGGTGATAGTGCTCTTGGTGATAGTGCTCATGGTGACAGTTCGCATTGTGACAGTTCCCATGTTGAAAGTGCCCATGGTGACAGTACCCATGGTGACAGTGCACATGGTGACAGTGCCCATGGTGATATTTCCCATGGTGACAGTGTTCATGGTGAGAGTTCCCATGGTGACATTGTTCATGTTGACATTGCCCATGGTGACCTTTCCCATGGTGACAGTTCCCATGGTGATAGTGCTCATGGTGACAGTGCTCCTGGTAACAGTGCACACGGTGACAATGCCCACGGTGACAGTGCTCACGGTGACAGTGCTCATGGTGATAGTGCCTACTGTAGTAGTGGTCACGGTGACAGTGCCCATGATGATAGTGCTCACGGTGACACTGCCCATGTTGATAGTGCTCACGATGATACTGCTCCTGGTGACAGTTCCCATGGTTACAGTGCCCATGGTGACAGTGCTCATGGTGAGAGTACTCACGGTGATAGTTCTCATGGTGACAGTGCCCGTGGTGATAGTGCCCATGGTGATAGTGCTCATGGTGATAGTGCTCATGGTGACAGTTTGCATGGTGACAGTGCCCACTTTGAAAGTGCCCATGGTGACAGTACCCATGGTGACTGTGCCCATGGTGACAGTGCCCATGGTGACAGTGCTCATTGTGAGAATTGCCATGGTGACAGTGCTAATGTTGACATTGCCCATGGTGACCGTTCCCATGGTGACAGTTCCCAAGGTGATAGTGCTCATGGTGACAGTGCTATTGGTGACAGTGCACTCGGTGAGAATGCCCACACTTACATTGCTCACGTTGATAGTGCTCATGGTGATAGTGCCAATTTTAATAGTGCTCATGGTGACCGTGCCCATGTTGATGTTGCTCAAGGTGACACTTCCCATGGTGATAGTGCTCACGGTGATAGTGCTAATGGTGACACTGCCCTTGGTGATAGTGCTCATGGTGATAGTGCTCATGGTAATAGTGCTCATGTTGACGCTGCCCATGGTGACAGTGCCCATGGTGACACTGCCCATAGTGACATTTCCCATGGTGACAGTGCTCATGGTGAGAGTTCCCATGGTGACAGTGCACATGTTGACAGTTCCAATGGTGACAGTGCTCACGGTGACAGTGCTCACTGTGGCAGTGCCAATGGTTACAGTGCTCATGGTGGCAGTGTCCATGGTGGCAGTTCCCAAGATGACAGTGCTCATGGTGACATTTCCCATGGTAACAGAACTCAGGATGACAGTGTCCATGGTGACAGTGCCCATGGTGAGAGTGGCCATGTTGAAATTGCCCATGGTGACAGTGCTCATGGTGACACTGCCCATGGTGACTGTGCTCATGCTGGCGTTGAACAAGGTTGAACAAGGTTGGAGTTCCCATGGTGAAAATCCTCATGGTGGCACTACCCATGATAATAGTGCTCATGGTGACAGTGTACATCGTGAGAGTGCCCATGGTAACAATGCTCATGGAGAAACTGCCCATGGTGACAGTGCCCAAGGTGATATTCCCATGGTGACAGTGCTCATTTTGACAGTGCACACGGTGACAGTGCCCACAGTGACAGTGCTCACGGTGATAGTGTTAATGGTAATATTGCTCATGGTGACACTGCCCATGGTTATAGTGCTCACGGTGATAGTGCTCATGGTGACAGTTCCCAAGGTGACAGTGCCCACGGTGATAGTGCTCATGGTGACATTGCCCACGGTGACAGTGCTCATGGTGAGAGTTTGCATGGTGACAGTGCCCATGGTTACAGTGCTCATGGTCACACAACCCATGGTGACTGTGCTAAAGCTGGCGGTGTACATGGTTGGAGTTCCCATGGTGAAATTCCTCATGGTGGCACTGCCCATGATGATAGTGTTCATGGTGACAGTGTCCATGGTGACAGTGCCCATTGTGATAGTGCTCACGGTGATAGTGCCCTCAGTGACAGATCTAATGGTGACAATTCCATGGTGACAGTGCCCATGATGACCGTGCTCATGGTGACAGTGCCCACGGTGACATTTCTCATGGTGACAGTGCTCACGGTGACAGTGCCCTTGGTGATAGTACCCATGGTAATAGTGGTCACGGTGACATGGCCCATGGTGATATTGCTCACGGTGATGCTACCCATGGTGATAGTGCTCACGGTGACATTCCCATGGTTACAGTGCCCATGGTGATATTGCTCACGGTGACACTGCCCATGATGACAGTGCTCATGGTGACAATGCCCATTCTGACAATGCTCATAGTGACAGTGCTCACGGTGACAGTGCCCTTGATGATAGTACTCATGGTAATAGTGCTCATGGTGACAGTTCCCATGGTGACAGTGCTCACTGTGGCAGTGCCAATGGTTACAGTGCTCATGGTGGCAGTGTCCATGGTGGCAGTTCCCAAGATGACAGTGCTCATGGTGACATTTCCCATGGTAACAGAGCTCATGATGACAGTGTCCATGGTGACAGTGCCCATGGTGACAGTGGCCATGTTGAAAGTGCCCATGGTGACACTGCTCATGGTGACAGTGCCCATGATGACTATGCTCATGCTGGCTGTGTACATGCTTGGAGATCCCATGGTGAAATTCCTCATGGTGGCACTGCCCATGATGATAGTGCTCATGGTGACAGTGTCCATGGTGACATTGCCTATGGTGACAGTTCCCATTGTGATAGTGCTCACGGTGATAGGGCCCACAGGGACAGTTCTAATGGTGACAGTTCCAATGGTGACAGTGCCCATGATGATAGTGCTTATGGTGACAGTGCCCACGGTGACAGTGCTCATGGTGACATTGCTCATGGTGACAGTGCCATTGGTGATAGTACCCATGGTAAAAGTGCTCATGGTGACATTGCCCATGGTGATATTGCTCACGGTGACACCGCCCATGGTGATAGTGCTCAAGGTGATAGTGCTCATGGTGACGGTTCCCATGGTTACAGTGCCCATGGTGACAGTGCTCATGCTGACAGTGCTCACGGTGACTATGCTCATGGTGACAGTGCTCACGGTGATAGTGCTCAAGGTGACAGTTCGCATGGTGACAGGGCCCATGTTGAAAGTGCCCATGGTGACACTGCTCATGGTGGCACTGCCCATGGTGACTGTGCTCATGCTGGCGGTGTACATGGTTGGAGTTCCGATGGTGAAATTCCTCATGGTAGCACTGCCCATGATGATAGTGCTCACGGTGAAAGTGTCCATGGTGACAGTGCCTATGGTGACAGTGCCCATTGTGATAGTGCTCATGGTGATAGTGCCCACAGTGACAGTGCTCATGGTGACAGTTCCTATGGTGACTGTAACCATGGTGACAGTGCCCATGGTGAGAGTGCCCATGGTGACAGTGCCCATGGTGACATTTCCCATGGTGACAGTGCTGACGGTGAGAGTTCTCATGGTGAGAGTGCTCAGGTTGACATTGCACATGGTGACCGTTCCGATGGTGACAGTTCCCATGGTGATAGTGCTCATGGTGACAGTGCTCATGGTGACCGTGCACACGGTGACAATGCCCACAGTGACAATGCTCACGGTGATAGTGCTCTTGGCGATAATGACCATTGTAATAGTGCTCACCGTGACAGTGCCCATGTTGATATTGCTCATGGTGACACTGCCCATGGTGATAGTGCTCACGGTGATAGCGCTCAGGGTGACACTGCCCTTGGTGATAGTGCTCATGGTGATAGTGCTCATGGTAATAGTGCTCATGGTGACACTGCCCATGGTGACAGTGCCCATGGTGACACTCCCGATAGTGACATTTCTTATGGTGACAGTGCTCATGGTGAGAGTTCCCATGGTGACAGTGCACATGGTGACAGTTCCCATGGTGACAGTGCTCACGGTGACCGTGCTCACTGTGGCAGTGCCAATGGTAACATTGTTCATGGTGGCAGTGTCCATGGTGGCGGTTTCCAAGATGACAGTGCTCATGGTGATATTTCCCATGGTAACAGAGTTCATGATGACAGTGTCCATGGTGACAGTGCCCATGGTGACAGTGGCCATGTAGAAAGTGCCCATGATGAAACTGCCCATGGTGACAGTGCCCATAGTGATAGTGCCCATGGTGACATTTCCCATGGTGACAGTGCTAATGGAGAGAGTTCCCATGGTGACAGTGCCCATTATGACAGTGCTCATGGTGACAGTGCCCATGGTGATACTGCTCACGGTGATAGTGCTCATGGTGACATATCCCCTTGTGACATTTCCCATGGTGACAGTGCTCATGGTGACCGCACCCACAGTGACAATGTCCACGGTGACAGTGCTCACGGTGACACTGCCCATGGTGACAGTGCTCATGGTGATAGTGCTCATGGTGACAGTGCCCTTGGTGATAGTGCTCCTGGTGATAGTGCTTATGGAGACATTTCCCATGGTGACAGTGCTCATGTTGACAGTCCCCATGGTGACTGTGCTCATGCTGGCGGTGTACATGGTTGGAGTTACAATGGTGAAATTCCTTATTTTGGCACTGCCCATGATGATAGTGCTCATGGTGAAGGTGTCCATGGTGACAGCGCCCATGGTGACAGTGCCCATGGTGATATTTCCCATGGTGATAGTGCTCATGGTGAGAGTTCCCATGGTGACAGTGCTCATCTTGGCAGTGCCCATAGTGACCGTTCCCATGGTGACAGTTCCCATGGTGATAGGGCTCATGGTTACAGTGCTCATGGTGACAGTGAACACGGTGACAGTGCCCGCAGTGACAGTGCTCATGGTGATAGTGCTCATGCTTATAGTGCCCACGGTGAAAGTAGTCATGGTGAAAGTGTTCACGGTGATAGTGCTCACGGTGACAGTGCCCTTAATGATAGTGTTCATGGTGATAGTGCTCATGGTGATAGTGCTCATGGTGACACGGCCCATGGTGAATGTGCTCATGCTGGCGGTGTACATGGTTGGAGTTCCCATGGTGAAATTCCTTATGGTGGCAATGCCCATGATGATAGTGCTCATGGTGAGAGTGTCCATGTTGACAATGCCTATGGTGACAGTGCCCATGGTGACATTTCCCATGGTGACAGTGCTCATAGTGAGAGTTCCCATGGTGACAATGCTTATGTTGACAACGCCCATGATGACAGTGCTCATGGTGACAGTGCCCACGGTGAAAATCCTCATGGTGACAGTGCTCACGGTGATAGTGCTCACGGTGATAGTGCTCACGCTGACAGTGCCCTTGGTGATAGTGCTCATGGTAGTAGTGCTCATGGTGACTGTTCGCATGGTGACAATGCCTATGTTGAAAGTGCCCATGGTGGCAGTGCTCATCGTGACACAGCCCATGGTGACTGTGCTAACGCTGCCGATGTACACGGTTGGAGTTCCCAAGGTGAAATTCCTCATGGTGGCACTGCCCATGATGATAGTGTTCGTGGTGACAGTGTCCATGGTGACAGTACCTATGGTGACAGTTTCCGTTGTGATAGTGCTCACGGTGATAGTGCCCACAGTGACAGTGCTAATGTTGACCGTTCCCATGGTGACAGTGCCCATGATGACAGTGCTCATGGTGACAGTGCCCACGGAGACAGTGTTCATGGTGACAGTACCCTTGGTGATAGTTTTCATGGTGATAGTGCTCATCGTGGCAGTTCGCATGGTGACACTGCGTATGTTGAAAGTGACCATGGTGACAGTGCTCATGCTTGCACTGCTCATGGTGACTGTGCTCATGCTGGCGGTGTAAGTGGTCGGAATTCCGATGGTGAAATTCCTCATGGTAGCACTCCCCATGATGTTAGTGCTCATGGTGACACTGTCCAAGGTGACAGTGCCTATGGTGACAGTGCCCATTGTGATAGTGCTCATGGTGATAGTGCCCACAGTGACAGTGCTCATTGTGACCTTTCCTATGGTGACAGTGCCCATGATGACAGTGCTCATGGTGACAGTGCCCACTGTGATAGTGATCACGGTGAAAGTGCTCACGGTGACAGTGCCCTTGGTGATAGTGCTCATGGTGACAGTTCGCATTGTGACAGTTCCCAAGTTGAAAGTGCCCATGGTGACAGTACCCATGGTGACAGTGCCCATGGTGACACAGCCCATGGTGACTGTGCTAAAGCTGGCGGTGTATATGGTTGGAGTTCCCATGATGAAATTCCTCATGGTAGCACTCCCCATGATGTTAGTGCTCATGGTGACACTGTCCAAGGTGACAGTGCCTATGGTGACAGTGCCCATTGTGATAGTGCTCATGGTGATAGTGCCCACAGTGACAGTGCTCATTGTGACCTTTCCTATGGTGACAGTGCCCATGATGACAGTGCTCATGGTGACAGTGCCCACTGTGATAGTGATCACGGTGAAAGTGCTCACGGTGACAGTGCCCTTGGTGATAGTGCTCATGGTGACAGTTCGCATTGTGACAGTTCCCAAGTTGAAAGTGCCCATGGTGACAGTACCCATGGTGACAGTGCCCATGGTGACACAGCCCATGGTGACTGTGCTAAAGCTGGCGGTGTATATGGTTGGAGTTCCCATGATGAAATTCCTCATGGTGGCACTCCCCATGATGATAGTGCTCATGGTGACAGTGCCCAGGGTGAAATTATCCATGGTGACAGTGCTCATGGTGAGAGTTCCTATGGTGACTGTGCTCATGTTGACAGTGCCCATGGTGACAGTGCCCACGGTGACACTGCGCAAGGTGATAGTGCTCAACGTGATAGTGCCCATGGTAATAGTGCTGATGGTGACACTGCCCATGTTGATATTGCTCACGGTGACACTGCCCATGGTGATAGTGCTCACGGTGATAGTGCTCACGGTGACAGTGCCCTTGGTGATATTGCTCATGGGGACAGTGCTCATGGGGACAGTGCTCACGATGACAGTGCCCTTGGTGATAGTACCCATGGTAATAGTGCTCACTGTGACAGTGCCCATGGTGATAGTGCTCATAGTGATAGTGCTCATGGTAATAGTGCTCATAGTGACACTGCCCATGGTGACAGTGCCCATGGTGACACTGCCCATAGTGACATTTCCCATGGTCGCAGTGCTCATGGTGAGAGTTCCCATGGTGACAGTGCACATGGTGACAATTCCCATGGTGACACTGCTCATGGTGGCAGTGCTCACTGTGGCAGTGCCAATGGTTAAAGTGCTCATGGTGGCAGTGTCCATGGTGGCAGTTCCCAAAGTGACAGTGCTCATGGTGACATTTCCCATGGTAACAGATTTCATGATGACAGTGTCCATGGTGACAGTGCGCATGGTGACAATGGCCTTGTTGAAAGTACCTATGGTGACAGTGCTCATGGTGACAGTGCCCACGGTGACTATGCTCATGGTGACAGTGCCCACGGTGACAGTGCTCATGGTGGCACTGCCCATGGTGACTGTGCTCATGATGGCGGTGTACATGGTTGGAGTTCCGATGGTGAAATTCCTCATGGTAGCCATGCCCATGATGATAGTGCTCACGGTGATAGTGCGCACAGTGACACTGCCCTTGGTGATAGTGCTCATGGTAATAGTGCTCACAGTGACAGTGCCCATGGTGATATTGTTCACGGTGACACTGCCCATGGTGATAGTGCTCACGGTGATAGTGCTCATGGTGATAGTTCCCATGGTGGCAGTGCCCATGGTGACAGTGCTCATGGTGACAGTGCGCACGGTGAAAATGCTCATGGTGACAGTGCTCACGGTGATAGTGCTCACATTGACAGTGCCCTTGGTGATAGTGCTCATGGTAATACTGCTCATGGTGATAGTGGTCATGGTGATAGTTCGTATGGTGACTGTGCCCATGTTGAAAGTCCCCATGGTGGCAGTGCTCATGGTGACACTCCCCGTGGTGACTATGCTCATGCTGGTGGTATACATGGTTGGAGTTCCCATGGTGAAATTCCTTATGGTGGCACTGCCCATGATGATATTGTCCATGGTGACAGTGTCCACGGTGACAGTGCCTATGGTGACAGTGCTCATGGTGACAGTGCCAATGGTGACCGTGCTCATGGTGACAGTGCCAACAGTGACAGTGCTCATGGTGGCAGTGCCCTTGGTGATAGTACCCATGTTAATAGTGCTCACGGTGACAGTGCCCATGGTGATATTGCTCACGGTGACGCTGCCCATGTTGATAGTGCCCACGGTGATAGTGCTCAGGATGAAAGACCCCATGGTTAGAGTGCCCATGGTGACAGTGCTCATAGTGACATTGCCCATGGTGACAGTGCCCATAGTGATAGTGCCCATGGTGACATTTCCCATGGTCACAGTGCTCATGGTGACAGTGCACATGATGACAGTGCTCATGTTGACAGTGCCCACGGTGACAGTGCTCATGGTAACAGTGCTCACGGTGACAGTGCCCTTGGTGATATTTCTCATGGTGACACTGCCCATGGTGATAGTGCTCACGGTGATTGTGCTCATGGTGACAGTTCCCATGGTTACAGTGCCCACGGTGACAGTGCTCATGGTGACAGTGCCCATGGTGACAGTGCTCATGGTGATAGTGCTCATGGTGACACGGCCCATGGTGACTCTGCTCATGCTGGCAGTGTACATGGTTGGAGTTCCCATGGGGAAATTCCTTATGGTGGCAATGCCCATGATGATAGTGCTCATGGTGACAGTGCTCATGGTGACAGTGTACATGGTGACAATCCACACGGTGACAGTGCTCACGGTGATAGTTCTCATGGCGATAGTGCCCATTGTAATAGTGCTCACGGTGACACTGCCCATGGTGATAGTGCTCACGGGGATAGTGCGCACAGTGACACTGCCCTTGGTGATAGTGCTCTTGGTGATAGTGCTCATGGTAATAGTGCTCATGGTGACACTGCCCGTGGTGAGAGTGCCCATGGTGACACTGCCCATAGTGACATTTCCCATGGTGACAGTGCTGATGGTGAGAGTTCCCATGGTGACAGTGCACATGGTGACAGTGCTCACGGTCACAGTGCTCACTGTGGCAGTGCCAATGGTTACAGTTCTCATGGTGGCAGTGTCCATGGTGGCAGTTCCCAAGATGACAGTGCTCATGGTGACATTTCCCATGGTAACAGAGCTCATGATAACAGTGTCCATGGTGACAGTGCCCATGGTGACAGTGGCCATGTTGAAAGTGCCCATGGTGACACTGCTCACCGTGAGAGTGCCCATGGTGACTATGCTAATGCTGGCGGTGTACATCGTTGGAGTTCCCATGGTGAAATTCCTCATGGTGGCACTGCCCATGGTGACAATGTCCATCATGAGAGTGCCCATGGTGACAGTGCTCATGGTGACAGTGCACACGGTGACAGTGCTCATGTTGACAGTGCACACGGTGACAGTGCCCACCGTGACAGTGTTCATGGTGATATTGCTCATGGTGACACAGCCCATGGTTATAGTGCTCACGCTGATAGTGCTCATGGTGACAGTTCCCATGGTGACGATGCCCACGGTGACAGTGCTCATGGTGACAGTGCTCATGGTGAAAGTGCTCATGGTGACACAGCCCATGGTGACTGTGCTAAAGCTGGCGGTGTATATGGTTGGAGTTCCCATGGTGAAATTCCTCATGGTGGCACTGCCCATGATGAGAGTGTTCATGGTGACATTTCACATGGTGACAGTGCTCATGGTGAGAGTTCCTATGGTGACATTGCTCATGTTGACAGTGCTCATGGTGACAGTGCCCACAGTGACAGTACTCATGGTGACAGTGCTCACAGTGACAGTGCCCTTGGTGATAGTACCCATGGTAATAGCGCTCAATGTGACAGTGCCCATGGTGATATTTCTCACGGTGACACTGCCCATGGTGATAGTGCTCACGGTGTTTGTGCTCATGGTGACAGTTCACATGGTGACACTGCCCCTGTTGAAAGTGCCCATGGTGACAGTGCTCATGTTGACACTGCCCATGGTGACAATGATCATGTTGACCATGCCCATGGTGACAGCGTCCATGGTGACATTGCCCATGGTGAGAGTGCTCATGGTGACAGTGTCCCTGGTGACAGTGCGCATGGTGACTGTGCCCTTAGTGACAGTTCCCATAGTGACAGTGCCCATGTTGAAAGTGCTCATGGCGACAGTGCTCATGGTGACACTGCCCATGGTGACTGTGCTGATGTTCACGGTGTACATGGTTGGAGTCCCCATGGTGAAATTCCTTATGGTGGCATTGCCCATGATGTTAGTGCTCATGGTGAATGTGTCCATGGTGACAATGCCTATGGTGACAGTGCCCATGATGACATTTCCCCGGGTGACAGTGCTCATACTGACAGTTCCCATGGTGACAGTGCCCATGGTGACAGTGCTAATGTTGACACTGCCCACGGTGACAGTGCTCATGGTGTCAGTGTCCTTGGTGATAGTACACATGGTAATAGTGCTCACGGTGACAGTGCCCACGGTGATATTGCTCATGGTGACACTGCCCATGGTGATAGTGCCAACGGTTACAGTTCTCATTGTGACAGTGCCCATGGTGACAGTGCTCATGGTGACAGTGCTCACAGTGACAGTGCCCATGGTGATATTGTTCACGGTGACACTGCCCAGGGTGATAGTGCTAACGGTGATAGTGCTCATGGTGATAGTTCCCATGGTTACAGTGCCCATGGTGACAGTGCTCATGGTGACAGTGCTCACGGTGATAGTGCTCACATTGACAGTGCCCTTGGTGATAGTGCTCACGGTGATAGTACCCACAGTGACAGTTCAAATGATGACAGTTCCCATGGTGACAGTGCCCATGATGACAGTGCTCATGGTGACAGTGTCCACGGTGAGAGTGCTCATGGTGACACTGCTCACGGTAACAGTGCCCTTGGTGATAGTACCCATGTTAATAGTGCTCACGGTGATAGAGCCCACGGTGACATTTCCCATGGTGACAGTGCTCACTTTAACAGTGTACACGATGACAGTGCCCACGGTGACAGTGTTTATGGTGATATTACTAACGGTGACACGGCCCATGTTCATAGTGCTCACGGTGATAGTGCTCATGGTGACAGTTACCATGGTGATAGGGCCCATGTTGAAAGTGCCCATGGTGACAGTGCTTATGGTGGCACTGCCCATGGTGAATGTGCTCATGCTGGCAGAGTACCTGGTTGGAGTTCCGATGGTAAAATTCCTCATGGTAGCACTCCCCATGATGTTAGTGCTCATGGTGACAGTGTCCAAGGTGACAGTGCCTATGGTGACAGTGCCCATTGTGATAGTGCTCATGGTGATAGTGCCCACAGTGACAGTGCTCATTGTGACCTTTCCTATGGTGACAGTGCCCATGATGACAGTGCTCATGGTGACAGTGCCCACTGTGATAGTGATCACGGTGAAAGTGCTCACGGTGACAGTGCCCTTGGTGATAGTGCTCATGGTGACAGTTCGCATTGTGACAGTTCCCAAGTTGAAAGTGCCCATGGTGACAGTACCCATGGTGACAGTGCCCATGGTGACACAGCCCATGGTGACTGTGCTAAAGCTGGCGGTGTATATGGTTGGAGTTCCCATGATGAAATTCCTCATGGTGGCACTCCCCATGATGATAGTGCTCATGGTGACAGTGCCCAGGGTGAAATTATCCATGGTGACAGTGCTCATGGTGAGAGTTCCTATGGTGACTGTGCTCATGTTGACAGTGCCCATGGTGATAGTGCCCACGGTGACACTGCGCAAGGTGATAGTGCTCAACGTGATAGTGCCCATGGTAATAGTGCTGATGGTGACACTGCCCATGTTGATATTGCTCACGGTGACACTGCCCATGGTGATAGTGCTCACGGTGATAGTGCTCACGGTGACAGTGCCCTTGGTGATATTGCTCATGGTGATACAGCTCATGGTGGAAGTTCGCATGGTGACACTGCCCCTGTTGAAATTGCCCATGGTGACAGTGCTCATGTTGACACTGCCCATGGTGACTGTGCTCACGATGGAGGTGTACATGGTTGGAGTTCCCATGGTACAACTGTTATGGTGGTACTGCCCATGATGATAGTGTTCATGGTGACAGTGTCCATGGTGACAGTGCCCATGGTGATAGTGCCTATTGTGAGAGTGCCCATGGTGACAGTTCCCATGGTGACCATTTCCATGGTGATAATGCTCATGTTGACAGTGCCAACCGTGACAATGCTCATGGTGAGAGTTCCCATGGTGAAAGTGATCATCTTGACAATGCCCATGGCGACCGTTCCCATGGTGACATTTCCCATGGTGATAGTACTCACCGTGATAGTGCCCATGGTGACAGTTCCCATGGATACAGTGTCCATGGTGACAGTGCTCATGGTTGCACTGCCCATGGTGACTGTGCTCATGCTGGTGGTGTACGTGGTCGGAACTCCGATGGTGAAATTCCTCATGGTAGCACTCCCCATGATGTTAGTGCTCATGGTGACAGTGTCCAAGGTGACAGTGCCTATGGTGACAGTGCCCATTGTGATAGTGCTCACGGTGATACTGCTCACAGTGACAGTGCTCATTGTGACCGTTCCTATGGTGACAGTGCCCATGATGACAGTGCTCATGGTGACAGTGCCCACTGTGATAGTGCTCACGGTGAAAGTGCTCACGGTGACACTGCCCTTGGTGATAGTGCTCTTGGTGATAGTGCTCATGGTGACAGTTCGCATTGTGACAGTTCCCATGTTGAAAGTGCCCATGGTGACAGTACCCATGGTGACAGTGCACATGGTGACAGTGCCCATGGTGATATTTCCCATGGTGACAGTGTTCATGGTGAGAGTTCCCATGGTGACATTGTTCATGTTGACATTGCCCATGGTGACCTTTCCCATGGTGACAGTTCCCATGGTGATAGTGCTCATGGTGACAGTGCTCCTGGTAACAGTGCACACGGTGACAATGCCCACGGTGACAGTGCTCACGGTGACAGTGCTCATGGTGATAGTGCCTACTGTAGTAGTGGTCACGGTGACAGTGCCCATGATGATAGTGCTCACGGTGACACTGCCCATGTTGATAGTGCTCACGATGATACTGCTCCTGGTGACAGTTCCCATGGTTACAGTGCCCATGGTGACAGTGCTCATGGTGAGAGTACTCACGGTGATAGTTCTCATGGTGACAGTGCCCGTGGTGATAGTGCCCATGGTGATAGTGCTCATGGTGATAGTGCTCATGGTGACAGTTTGCATGGTGACAGTGCCCACTTTGAAAGTGCCCATGGTGACAGTACCCATGGTGACTGTGCCCATGGTGACAGTGCCCATGGTGACAGTGCTCATTGTGAGAATTGCCATGGTGACAGTGCTAATGTTGACATTGCCCATGGTGACCGTTCCCATGGTGACAGTTCCCAAGGTGATAGTGCTCATGGTGACAGTGCTATTGGTGACAGTGCACTCGGTGAGAATGCCCACACTTACATTGCTCACGTTGATAGTGCTCATGGTGATAGTGCCAATTTTAATAGTGCTCATGGTGACCGTGCCCATGTTGATGTTGCTCAAGGTGACACTTCCCATGGTGATAGTGCTCACGGTGATAGTGCTAATGGTGACACTGCCCTTGGTGATAGTGCTCATGGTGATAGTGCTCATGGTAATAGTGCTCATGTTGACGCTGCCCATGGTGACAGTGCCCATGGTGACACTGCCCATAGTGACATTTCCCATGGTGACAGTGCTCATGGTGAGAGTTCCCATGGTGACAGTGCACATGTTGACAGTTCCAATGGTGACAGTGCTCACGGTGACAGTGCTCACTGTGGCAGTGCCAATGGTTACAGTGCTCATGGTGGCAGTGTCCATGGTGGCAGTTCCCAAGATGACAGTGCTCATGGTGACATTTCCCATGGTAACAGAACTCAGGATGACAGTGTCCATGGTGACAGTGCCCATGGTGAGAGTGGCCATGTTGAAATTGCCCATGGTGACAGTGCTCATGGTGACACTGCCCATGGTGACTGTGCTCATGCTGGCGTTGAACAAGGTTGAACAAGGTTGGAGTTCCCATGGTGAAAATCCTCATGGTGGCACTACCCATGATAATAGTGCTCATGGTGACAGTGTACATCGTGAGAGTGCCCATGGTAACAATGCTCATGGAGAAACTGCCCATGGTGACAGTGCCCAAGGTGATATTCCCATGGTGACAGTGCTCATTTTGACAGTGCACACGGTGACAGTGCCCACAGTGACAGTGCTCACGGTGATAGTGTTAATGGTAATATTGCTCATGGTGACACTGCCCATGGTTATAGTGCTCACGGTGATAGTGCTCATGGTGACAGTTCCCAAGGTGACAGTGCCCACGGTGATAGTGCTCATGGTGACATTGCCCACGGTGACAGTGCTCATGGTGAGAGTTTGCATGGTGACAGTGCCCATGGTTACAGTGCTCATGGTCACACAACCCATGGTGACTGTGCTAAAGCTGGCGGTGTACATGGTTGGAGTTCCCATGGTGAAATTCCTCATGGTGGCACTGCCCATGATGATAGTGTTCATGGTGACAGTGTCCATGGTGACAGTGCCCATTGTGATAGTGCTCACGGTGATAGTGCCCTCAGTGACAGATCTAATGGTGACAATTCCATGGTGACAGTGCCCATGATGACCGTGCTCATGGTGACAGTGCCCACGGTGACATTTCTCATGGTGACAGTGCTCACGGTGACAGTGCCCTTGGTGATAGTACCCATGGTAATAGTGGTCACGGTGACATGGCCCATGGTGATATTGCTCACGGTGATGCTACCCATGGTGATAGTGCTCACGGTGACATTCCCATGGTTACAGTGCCCATGGTGATATTGCTCACGGTGACACTGCCCATGATGACAGTGCTCATGGTGACAATGCCCATTCTGACAATGCTCATAGTGACAGTGCTCACGGTGACAGTGCCCTTGATGATAGTACTCATGGTAATAGTGCTCATGGTGACAGTTCCCATGGTGACAGTGCTCACTGTGGCAGTGCCAATGGTTACAGTGCTCATGGTGGCAGTGTCCATGGTGGCAGTTCCCAAGATGACAGTGCTCATGGTGACATTTCCCATGGTAACAGAGCTCATGATGACAGTGTCCATGGTGACAGTGCCCATGGTGACAGTGGCCATGTTGAAAGTGCCCATGGTGACACTGCTCATGGTGACAGTGCCCATGATGACTATGCTCATGCTGGCTGTGTACATGCTTGGAGATCCCATGGTGAAATTCCTCATGGTGGCACTGCCCATGATGATAGTGCTCATGGTGACAGTGTCCATGGTGACATTGCCTATGGTGACAGTTCCCATTGTGATAGTGCTCACGGTGATAGGGCCCACAGGGACAGTTCTAATGGTGACAGTTCCAATGGTGACAGTGCCCATGATGATAGTGCTTATGGTGACAGTGCCCACGGTGACAGTGCTCATGGTGACATTGCTCATGGTGACAGTGCCATTGGTGATAGTACCCATGGTAAAAGTGCTCATGGTGACATTGCCCATGGTGATATTGCTCACGGTGACACCGCCCATGGTGATAGTGCTCAAGGTGATAGTGCTCATGGTGACGGTTCCCATGGTTACAGTGCCCATGGTGACAGTGCTCATGCTGACAGTGCTCACGGTGACTATGCTCATGGTGACAGTGCTCACGGTGATAGTGCTCAAGGTGACAGTTCGCATGGTGACAGGGCCCATGTTGAAAGTGCCCATGGTGACACTGCTCATGGTGGCACTGCCCATGGTGACTGTGCTCATGCTGGCGGTGTACATGGTTGGAGTTCCGATGGTGAAATTCCTCATGGTAGCACTGCCCATGATGATAGTGCTCACGGTGAAAGTGTCCATGGTGACAGTGCCTATGGTGACAGTGCCCATTGTGATAGTGCTCATGGTGATAGTGCCCAAAGTGACAGTGCTCATGGTGACAGTTCCTATGGTGACAGTGCCCATGATGATAGTGCTCATGGTAAAAGTTCCCACTGTGATAGTGCTCACGGTGAAAGTGCTCACGGTGACAGTGCCCTTGTTGATAGTGCTCTTGGTGATAGTGCTCATGGTAATAGTGCACATGGTGACACTGCCCATGGTGACAGTGCCCATGGTGACACTGCCCATAGTAACATTTCCCATGGTGACAGTGCTCATGTTGACAGTGCCCATGGTGACAGTGACCATGGTGAGTGTGCCCATGGTGACAGTGCCCATGGTGACAGTGTCCATGGTGACAGTGCTCACCTTGACAGTGCCCTTGGTGATAGTACCCATGTTAATATTGCTCACGGTTACAGTGCCCATGGTGATAGTGCTCATGGTGATAGTGCTCATGGTGACAGTTACCTTGGTGATAGTGCTCATGGTGATAGTGCTCATGGTGATAGTTCGCATGGTGACAGTGCCCATGTGGAAAGTCTCCATGAAGGCAGTGCTCATGGTGACACTGCCCATGGTGACTGTGCCCTTGCTGGCGGTGTACATGTTTGGAGTTCCCATGGTGAAATTCCTTATGGTGGCACTGCCCATGATGATAGTGTTCATCGTGACAATGTCCATGGTGACAGTGCCTATGGTGACAGTGCCCATTGTGATAGTGCTCACGGTGATAGTGCCCTCAGTGTCAGTTCTAATGGTGACAGTTCCCATGGTGATAGAGCCCATGATGACAGTGCTCATGGTGACAGTGCCCACGGTAACATTGCTCATGGTGACAGTGCTCACGGTGACAGTAACCTTGGTGATAGTACCCATGGTAATAGAGGTCACGGTGACAGTGCCCATTTTGATATTGCTCACGGTGACACTGCCCATGGTGATAGTGCTCACGGTGATAGTGCTCAGGGTGACAGTTCCCATGGTTACATTGCCCATGGTGACAGTGCTCATGGTGACAGTGCCCGTGGTGACTATGCTCATGGTGACATTGCTCACAGAGATACTGCTCATGGTGACAGTTCGCATGGCGACAGGGCCCATGTTAAAAGTGCCCATGGTGACAGTGCTCATGGTGGCACTGCCCATGGTGACTCTGCTCATGCTGGCAGTGTACATGGTTGGAGTTCCCATGGGGAAATTCCTTATGGTGGCAATGCCCATGATGATAGTGCTCATGGTGACAGTGCTCATGGTGACAGTGTACATGGTGACAATCCACACGGTGACAGTGCTCACGGTGATAGTTCTCATGGCGATAGTGCCCATTGTAATAGTGCTCACGGTGACACTGCCCATGGTGATAGTGCTCACGGGGATAGTGCGCACAGTGACACTGCCCTTGGTGATAGTGCTCTTGGTGATAGTGCTCATGGTAATAGTGCTCATGGTGACACTGCCCGTGGTGACAGTGCCCATGGTGACACTGCCCATAGTGACATTTCCCATGGTGACAGTGCTGATGGTGAGAGTTCCCATGGTGACAGTGCACATGGTGACAGTGCTCACGGTCACAGTGCTCACTGTGGCAGTCCCAATGGTTACAGTTCTCATGGTGGCAGTGTCCATGGTGGCAGTTCCCAAGATGACAGTGCTCATGGTGACATTTCCCATGGTAACAGAGCTCATGATAACAATGTCCATGGTGACAGTGCCCATGGTGACAGTGGCCATGTTGAAAGTGCCCATGGTGACACTGCTCACCGTGAGAGTGCCCATGGTGACTATGCTAATGCTGGCGGTGTACATCGTTGGAGTTCCCATGGTGAAATTCCTCATGGTGGCACTGCCCATGGTGACAATGTCCATCGTGAGAGTGCCCATGGTGACAGTGCTCATGGTGACAGTGCACACGGTGACAGTGCTCATGTTGACAGTGCACACGGTGACAGTGCCCACCGTGACAGTGTTCATGGTGATATTGCTCATGGTGACACAGCCCATGGTTATAGTGCTCACGCTGATAGTGCTCATGGTGACAGTTCCCATGGTGACGATGCCCACGGTGACAGTGCTCATGGTGACATTGCCCACGGTGACGGTGCTCATGGTGACAGTGCTCATGGTGAAAGTGCTCATGGTGACACAGCCCATGGTGACTGTGCTAAAGCTGGCGGTGTATATGGTTGGAGTTCCCATGGTGAAATTCCTCATGGTGGCACTGCCCATGATGAGAGTGTTCATGGTGACATTTCACATGGTGACAGTGCTCATGGTGAGAGTTCCTATGGTGACATTGCTCATGTTGACAGTGCTCATGTTGACAGTGCCCACAGTGACAGTACTCATGGTGACAGTGCTCACAGTGACAGTGCCCTTGGTGATAGTACCCATGGTAATAGCGCTCAATGTGACAGTGCCCATGGTGATATTTCTCACAGTGACACTGCCCATGGTGATAGTGCTCACGGTGTTTGTGCTCATGGTGACAGTTCACATGGTGACACTGCCCCTGTTGAAAGTGCCCATGGTGACAGTGCTCATGTTGACACTGCCCATGGTGACAATGATCATGTTGACCATGCCCATGGTGACAGCGTCCATGGTGACATTGCCCATGGTGAGAGTGCTCATGGTGACAGTGTCCCTGGTGACAGTGCGCATGGTGACTGTGCCCTTAGTGACAGTTCCCATAGTGACAGTGCCCATGTTGAAAGTGCTCATGGCGACAGTGCTCATGGTGACACTGCCCATGGTGACTGTGCTGATGTTCACGGTGTACATGGTTGGAGTCCCCATGGTGAAATTCCTTATGGTGGCATTGCCCATGATGTTAGTGCTCATGGTGAATGTGTCCATGGTGACAATGCCTATGGTGACAGTGCCCATGATGACATTTCCCCGGGTGACAGTGCTCATACTGACAGTTCCCATGGTGACAGTGCCCATGGTGACAGTGCTAATGTTGACACTGCCCACGGTGACAGTGCTCATGGTGTCAGTGTCCTTGGTGATAGTACACATGGTAATAGTGCTCACGGTGACAGTGCCCACGGTGATATTGCTCATGGTGACACTGCCCATGGTGATAGTGCCAACGGTTACAGTTCTCATTGTGACAGTGCCCATGGTGACAGTGCTCATGGTGACAGTGCTCACAGTGACAGTGCCCATGGTGATATTGTTCACGGTGACACTGCCCAGGGTGATAGTGCTAACGGTGATAGTGCTCATGGTGATAGTTCCCATGGTTACAGTGCCCATGGTGACAGTGCTCATGGTGACAGTGCTCACGGTGATAGTGCTCACATTGACAGTGCCCTTGGTGATAGTGCTCACGGTGATAGTACCCACAGTGACAGTTCAAATGATGACAGTTCCCATGGTGACAGTGCCCATGATGACAGTGCTCATGGTGACAGTGTCCACGGTGAGAGTGCTCATGGTGACACTGCTCACGGTAACAGTGCCCTTGGTGATAGTACCCATGTTAATAGTGCTCACGGTGATAGAGCCCACGGTGACATTTCCCATGGTGACAGTGCTCACTTTAACAGTGTACACGATGACAGTGCCCACGGTGACAGTGTTTATGGTGATATTACTAACGGTGACACGGCCCATGTTCATAGTGCTCACGGTGATAGTGCTCATGGTGACAGTTACCATGGTGATAGGGCCCATGTTGAAAGTGCCCATGGTGACAGTGCTTATGGTGGCACTGCCCATGGTGAATGTGCTCATGCTGGCAGAGTACCTGGTTGGAGTTCCGATGGTAAAATTCCTCATGGTAGCACTCCCCATGATGTTAGTGCTCATGGTGACAGTGTCCAAGGTGACAGTGCCTATGGTGACAGTGCCCATTGTGATAGTGCTCATGGTGATAGTGCCCACAGTGACAGTGCTCATGGTGACCTTTCCTATGGTGACAGTGCCCATGATGACAGTGCTCATGGTGACAGTGCCCACTGTGATAGTGATCACGGTGAAAGTGCTCACGGTGACAGTGCCCTTGGTGATAGTGCTCATGGTGACAGTTCGCATTGTGACAGTTCCCAAGTTGAAAGTGCCCATGGTGACAGTACCCATGGTGACAGTGCCCATGGTGACACAGCCCATGGTGACTGTGCTAAAGCTGGCGGTGTATATGGTTGGAGTTCCCATGATGAAATTCCTCATGGTGGCACTCCGCATGATGATAGTGCTCATGGTGACAGTGCCCAGGGTGAAATTATCCATGGTGACAGTGCTCATGGTGAGAGTTCCTATGGTGACTGTGCTCATGTTGACAGTGCCCATGGTGATAGTGCCCACGGTGACACTGCGCAAGGTGATAGTGCTCAACGTGATAGTGCCCATGGTAATAGTGCTGATGGTGACACTGCCCATGTTGATATTGCTCACGGTGACACTGCCCATGGTGATAGTGCTCACGGTGATAGTGCTCACGGTGACAGTGCCCTTGGTGATATTGCTCATGGTGATACAGCTCATGGTGGAAGTTCGCATGGTGACACTGCCCCTGTTGAAATTGCCCATGGTGACAGTGCTCATGTTGACACTGCCCATGGTGACTGTGCTCACGATGGAGGTGTACATGGTTGGAGTTCCCATGGTACAACTGTTATGGTGGTACTGCCCATGATGATAGTGTTCATGGTGACAGTGTCCATGGTGACAGTGCCCATGGTGATAGTGCCTATTGTGAGAGTGCCCATGGTGACAGTTCCCATGGTGACCATTTCCATGGTGATAATGCTCATGTTGACAGTGCCAACCGTGACAATGCTCATGGTGAGAGTTCCCATGGTGAAAGTGATCATCTTGACAATGCCCATGGCGACCGTTCCCATGGTGACATTTCCCATGGTGATAGTACTCACCGTGATAGTGCCCATGGTGACAGTTCCCATGGATACAGTGTCCATGGTGACAGTGCTCATGGTTGCACTGCCCATGGTGACTGTGCTCATGCTGGTGGTGTACGTGGTCGGAACTCCGATGGTGAAATTCCTCATGGTAGCACTCCCCATGATGTTAGTGCTCATGGTGACAGTGTCCAAGGTGACAGTGCCTATGGTGACAGTGCCCATTGTGATAGTGCTCACGGTGATACTGCTCACAGTGACAGTGCTCATTGTGACCGTTCCTATGGTGACAGTGCCCATGATGACAGTGCTCATGGTGACAGTGCCCACTGTGATAGTGCTCACGGTGAAAGTGCTCACGGTGACACTGCCCTTGGTGATAGTGCTCTTGGTGATAGTGCTCATGGTGACAGTTCGCATTGTGACAGTTCCCATGTTGAAAGTGCCCATGGTGACAGTACCCATGGTGACAGTGCGCATGGTGACAGTGCCCATGGTGATATTTCCCATGGTGACAGTGTTCATGGTGAGAGTTCCCATGGTGACATTGTTCATGTTGACATTGCCCATGGTGACCTTTCCCATGGTGACAGTTCCCATGGTGAT
Source organism: Balaenoptera borealis (assembly GCF_965194805.1). NCBI lineage: Eukaryota > Metazoa > Chordata > Mammalia > Artiodactyla > Balaenopteridae > Balaenoptera > Balaenoptera borealis. Next base: position 316,005 of record NW_028123476.1, on the reverse strand, counting down.
AGTGCTCATGGTGACAGTGCTCCTGGTAACAGTGCACACGGTGACAATGCCCACGGTGACAGTGCTCACGGTGACAGTGCTCATGGTGATAGTGCCTACTGTAGTAGTGGTCACGGTGACAGTGCCCATGATGATAGTGCTCACGGTGACACTGCCCATGTTGATAGTGCTCACGATGATACTGCTCCTGGTGACAGTTCCCATGGTTACAGTGCCCATGGTGACAGTGCTCATGGTGAGAGTACTCACGGTGATAGTTCTCATGGTGACAGTGCCCGTGGTGATAGTGCCCATGGTGATAGTGCTCATGGTGATAGTGCTCATTGTGAGAATTGCCATGGTGACAGTGCTAATGTTGACATTGCCCATGGTGACCGTTCCCATGGTGACAGTTCCCAAGGTGATAGTGCTCATGGTGACAGTGCTATTGGTGACAGTGCACTCGGTGAGAATGCCCACACTTACATTGCTCACGTTGATAGTGCTCATGGTGATAGTGCCAATTTTAATAGTGCTCATGGTGACCGTGCCCATGTTGATGTTGCTCAAGGTGACACTTCCCATGGTGATAGTGCTCACGGTGATAGTGCTAATGGTGACACTGCCCTTGGTGATAGTGCTCATGGTGATAGTGCTCATGGTAATAGTGCTCATGTTGACGCTGCCCATGGTGACAGTGCCCATGGTGACACTGCCCATAGTGACATTTCCCATGGTGACAGTGCTCATGGTGAGAGTTCCCATGGTGACAGTGCACATGTTGACAGTTCCAATGGTGACAGTGCTCACGGTGACAGTGCTCACTGTGGCAGTGCCAATGGTTACAGTGCTCATGGTGGCAGTGTCCATGGTGGCAGTTCCCAAGATGACAGTGCTCATGGTGACATTTCCCATGGTAACAGAACTCAGGATGACAGTGTCCATGGTGACAGTGCCCATGGTGAGAGTGGCCATGTTGAAATTGCCCATGGTGACAGTGCTCATGGTGACACTGCCCATGGTGACTGTGCTCATGCTGGCGTTGAACAAGGTTGAACAAGGTTGGAGTTCCCATGGTGAAAATCCTCATGGTGGCACTACCCATGATAATAGTGCTCATGGTGACAGTGTACATCGTGAGAGTGCCCATGGTAACAATGCTCATGGAGAAACTGCCCATGGTGACAGTGCCCAAGGTGATATTCCCATGGTGACAGTGCTCATTTTGACAGTGCACACGGTGACAGTGCCCACAGTGACAGTGCTCACGGTGATAGTGTTAATGGTAATATTGCTCATGGTGACACTGCCCATGGTTATAGTGCTCACGGTGATAGTGCTCATGGTGACAGTTCCCAAGGTGACAGTGCCCACGGTGATAGTGCTCATGGTGACATTGCCCACGGTGACAGTGCTCATGGTGAGAGTTTGCATGGTGACAGTGCCCATGGTTACAGTGCTCATGGTCACACAACCCATGGTGACTGTGCTAAAGCTGGCGGTGTACATGGTTGGAGTTCCCATGGTGAAATTCCTCATGGTGGCACTGCCCATGATGATAGTGTTCATGGTGACAGTGTCCATGGTGACAGTGCCCATTGTGATAGTGCTCACGGTGATAGTGCCCTCAGTGACAGTTCTAATGGTGACAATTCCATGGTGACAGTGCCCATGATGACCGTGCTCATGGTGACAGTGCCCACGGTGACATTTCTCATGGTGACAGTGCTCACGGTGACAGTGCCCTTGGTGATAGTACCCATGGTAATAGTGGTCACGGTGACATGGCCCATGGTGATATTGCTCACGGTGATGCTACCCATGGTGATAGTGCTCACGGTGACATTCCCATGGTTACAGTGCCCATGGTGATATTGCTCACGGTGACACTGCCCATGATGACAGTGCTCATGGTGACAATGCCCATTCTGACAATGCTCATAGTGACAGTGCTCACGGTGACAGTGCCCTTGATGATAGTACTCATGGTAATAGTGCTCATGGTGACAGTTCCCATGGTGACAGTGCTCACTGTGGCAGTGCCAATGGTTACAGTGCTCATGGTGGCAGTGTCCATGGTGGCAGTTCCCAAGATGACAGTGCTCATGGTGACATTTCCCATGGTAACAGAGCTCATGATGACAGTGTCCATGGTGACAGTGCCCATGGTGACAGTGGCCATGTTGAAAGTGCCCATGGTGACACTGCTCATGGTGACAGTGCCCATGATGACTATGCTCATGCTGGCTGTGTACATGCTTGGAGATCCCATGGTGAAATTCCTCATGGTGGCACTGCCCATGATGATAGTGCTCATGGTGACAGTGTCCATGGTGACATTGCCTATGGTGACAGTTCCCATTGTGATAGTGCTCACGGTGATAGGGCCCACAGGGACAGTTCTAATGGTGACAGTTCCAATGGTGACAGTGCCCATGATGATAGTGCTTATGGTGACAGTGCCCACGGTGACAGTGCTCATGGTGACATTGCTCATGGTGACAGTGCCATTGGTGATAGTACCCATGGTAAAAGTGCTCATGGTGACATTGCCCATGGTGATATTGCTCACGGTGACACCGCCCATGGTGATAGTGCTCAAGGTGATAGTGCTCATGGTGACGGTTCCCATGGTTACAGTGCCCATGGTGACAGTGCTCATGCTGACAGTGCTCACGGTGACTATGCTCATGGTGACAGTGCTCACGGTGATAGTGCTCAAGGTGACAGTTCGCATGGTGACAGGGCCCATGTTGAAAGTGCCCATGGTGACACTGCTCATGGTGGCACTGCCCATGGTGACTGTGCTCATGCTGGCGGTGTACATGGTTGGAGTTCCGATGGTGAAATTCCTCATGGTAGCACTGCCCATGATGATAGTGCTCACGGTGAAAGTGTCCATGGTGACAGTGCCTATGGTGACAGTGCCCATTGTGATAGTGCTCATGGTGATAGTGCCCAAAGTGACAGTGCTCATTGTGACAGTTCCTATGGTGACAGTGCCCATGATGATAGTGCTCATGGTAAAAGTTCCCACTGTGATAGTGCTCACGGTGAAAGTGCTCACGGTGACAGTGCCCTTGTTGATAGTGCTCTTGGTGATAGTGCTCATGGTAATAGTGCACATGGTGACACTGCCCATGGTGACAGTGCCCATGGTGACACTGCCCATAGTAACATTTCCCATGGTGACAGTGCTCATGTTGACAGTGCCCATGGTGACAGTGACCATGGTGAGTGTGCCCATGGTGACAGTGCCCATGGTGACAGTGTCCATGGTGACAGTGCTCACCTTGACAGTGCCCTTGGTGATAGTACCCATGTTAATATTGCTCACGGTTACAGTGCCCATGGTGATAGTGCTCATGGTGATAGTGCTCATGGTGACAGTTACCTTGGTGATAGTGCTCATGGTGATAGTGCTCATGGTGATAGTTCGCATGGTGACAGTGCCCATGTGGAAAGTCTCCATGAAGGCAGTGCTCATGGTGACACTGCCCATGGTGACTGTGCCCTTGCTGGCGGTGTACATGTTTGGAGTTCCCATGGTGAAATTCCTTATGGTGGCACTGCCCATGATGATAGTGTTCATCGTGACAATGTCCATGGTGACAGTGCCTATGGTGACAGTGCCCATTGTGATAGTGCTCACGGTGATAGTGCCCTCAGTGTCAGTTCTAATGGTGACAGTTCCCATGGTGATAGAGCCCATGATGACAGTGCTCATGGTGACAGTGCTCACGGTGACAGTAACCTTGGTGATAGTACCCATGGTAATAGAGGTCACGGTGACAGTGCCCATTTTGATATTGCTCACGGTGACACTGCCCATGGTGATAGTGCTCACGGTGATAGTGCTCAGGGTGACAGTTCCCATGGTTACATTGCCCATGGTGACAGTGCTCATGGTGACAGTGCCCGTGGTGACTATGCTCATGGTGACATTGCTCACAGAGATACTGCTCATGGTGACAGTTCGCATGGCGACAGGGCCCATGTTAAAAGTGCCCATGGTGACAGTGCTCATGGTGGCACTGCCCATGGTGACTCTGCTCATGCTGGCAGTGTACATGGTTGGAGTTCCCATGGGGAAATTCCTTATGGTGGCAATGCCCATGATGATAGTGCTCATGGTGACAGTGCTCATGGTGACAGTGTACATGGTGACAATCCACACGGTGACAGTGCTCACGGTGATAGTTCTCATGGCGATAGTGCCCATTGTAATAGTGCTCACGGTGACACTGCCCATGGTGATAGTGCTCACGGGGATAGTGCGCACAGTGACACTGCCCTTGGTGATAGTGCTCTTGGTGATAGTGCTCATGGTAATAGTGCTCATGGTGACACTGCCCGTGGTGACAGTGCCCATGGTGACACTGCCCATAGTGACATTTCCCATGGTGAGAGTGCTGATGGTGAGAGTTCCCATGGTGACAGTGCACATGGTGACAGTGCTCACGGTCACAGTGCTCACTGTGGCAGTCCCAATGGTTACAGTTCTCATGGTGGCAGTGTCCATGGTGGCAGTTCCCAAGATGACAGTGCTCATGGTGACATTTCCCATGGTAACAGAGCTCATGATAACAATGTCCATGGTGACAGTGCCCATGGTGACAGTGGCCATGTTGAAAGTGCCCATGGTGACACTGCTCACCGTGAGAGTGCCCATGGTGACTATGCTAATGCTGGCGGTGTACATCGTTGGAGTTCCCATGGTGAAATTCCTCATGGTGGCACTGCCCATGGTGACAATGTCCATCGTGAGAGTGCCCATGGTGACAGTGCTCATGGTGACAGTGCACACGGTGACAGTGCTCATGTTGACAGTGCACACGGTGACAGTGCCCACCGTGACAGTGTTCATGGTGATATTGCTCATGGTGACACAGCCCATGGTTATAGTGCTCACGCTGATAGTGCTCATGGTGACAGTTCCCATGGTGACGATGCCCACGGTGACAGTGCTCATGGTGACATTGCCCACGGTGACGGTGCTCATGGTGACAGTGCTCATGGTGAAAGTGCTCATGGTGACACAGCCCATGGTGACTGTGCTAAAGCTGGCGGTGTATATGGTTGGAGTTCCCATGGTGAAATTCCTCATGGTGGCACTGCCCATGATGAGAGTGTTCATGGTGACATTTCACATGGTGACAGTGCTCATGGTGAGAGTTCCTATGGTGACATTGCTCATGTTGACAGTGCTCATGTTGACAGTGCCCACAGTGACAGTACTCATGGTGACAGTGCTCACAGTGACAGTGCCCTTGGTGATAGTACCCATGGTAATAGCGCTCAATGTGACAGTGCCCATGGTGATATTTCTCACAGTGACACTGCCCATGGTGATAGTGCTCACGGTGTTTGTGCTCATGGTGACAGTTCACATGGTGACACTGCCCCTGTTGAAAGTGCCCATGGTGACAGTGCTCATGTTGACACTGCCCATGGTGACAATGATCATGTTGACCATGCCCATGGTGACAGCGTCCATGGTGACATTGCCCATGGTGAGAGTGCTCATGGTGACAGTGTCCCTGGTGACAGTGCGCATGGTGACTGTGCCCTTAGTGACAGTTCCCATAGTGACAGTGCCCATGTTGAAAGTGCTCATGGCGACAGTGCTCATGGTGACACTGCCCATGGTGACTGTGCTGATGTTCACGGTGTACATGGTTGGAGTCCCCATGGTGAAATTCCTTATGGTGGCATTGCCCATGATGTTAGTGCTCATGGTGAATGTGTCCATGGTGACAATGCCTATGGTGACAGTGCCCATGATGACATTTCCCCGGGTGACAGTGCTCATACTGACAGTTCCCATGGTGACAGTGCCCATGGTGACAGTGCTAATGTTGACACTGCCCACGGTGACAGTGCTCATGGTGTCAGTGTCCTTGGTGATAGTACACATGGTAATAGTGCTCACGGTGACAGTGCCCACGGTGATATTGCTCATGGTGACACTGCCCATGGTGATAGTGCCAACGGTTACAGTTCTCATTGTGACAGTGCCCATGGTGACAGTGCTCATGGTGACAGTGCTCACAGTGACAGTGCCCATGGTGATATTGTTCACGGTGACACTGCCCAGGGTGATAGTGCTAACGGTGATAGTGCTCATGGTGATAGTTCCCATGGTTACAGTGCCCATGGTGACAGTGCTCATGGTGACAGTGCTCACGGTGATAGTGCTCACATTGACAGTGCCCTTGGTGATAGTGCTCACGGTGATAGTACCCACAGTGACAGTTCAAATGATGACAGTTCCCATGGTGACAGTGCCCATGATGACAGTGCTCATGGTGACAGTGTCCACGGTGAGAGTGCTCATGGTGACACTGCTCACGGTAACAGTGCCCTTGGTGATAGTACCCATGTTAATAGTGCTCACGGTGATAGAGCCCACGGTGACATTTCCCATGGTGACAGTGCTCACTTTAACAGTGTACACGATGACAGTGCCCACGGTGACAGTGTTTATGGTGATATTACTAACGGTGACACGGCCCATGTTCATAGTGCTCACGGTGATAGTGCTCATGGTGACAGTTACCATGGTGATAGGGCCCATGTTGAAAGTGCCCATGGTGACAGTGCTTATGGTGGCACTGCCCATGGTGAATGTGCTCATGCTGGCAGAGTACCTGGTTGGAGTTCCGATGGTAAAATTCCTCATGGTAGCACTCCCCATGATGTTAGTGCTCATGGTGACAGTGTCCAAGGTGACAGTGCCTATGGTGACAGTGCCCATTGTGATAGTGCTCATGGTGATAGTGCCCACAGTGACAGTGCTCATTGTGACCTTTCCTATGGTGACAGTGCCCATGATGACAGTGCTCATGGTGACAGTGCCCACTGTGATAGTGATCACGGTGAAAGTGCTCACGGTGACAGTGCCCTTGGTGATAGTGCTCATGGTGACAGTTCGCATTGTGACAGTTCCCAAGTTGAAAGTGCCCATGGTGACAGTACCCATGGTGACAGTGCCCATGGTGACACAGCCCATGGTGACTGTGCTAAAGCTGGCGGTGTATATGGTTGGAGTTCCCATGATGAAATTCCTCATGGTGGCACTCCCCATGATGATAGTGCTCATGGTGACAGTGCCCAGGGTGAAATTATCCATGGTGACAGTGCTCATGGTGAGAGTTCCTATGGTGACTGTGCTCATGTTGACAGTGCCCATGGTGATAGTGCCCACGGTGACACTGCGCAAGGTGATAGTGCTCAACGTGATAGTGCCCATGGTAATAGTGCTGATGGTGACACTGCCCATGTTGATATTGCTCACGGTGACACTGCCCATGGTGATAGTGCTCACGGTGATAGTGCTCACGGTGACAGTGCCCTTGGTGATATTGCTCATGGTGATACAGCTCATGGTGGAAGTTCGCATGGTGACACTGCCCCTGTTGAAATTGCCCATGGTGACAGTGCTCATGTTGACACTGCCCATGGTGACTGTGCTCACGATGGAGGTGTACATGGTTGGAGTTCCCATGGTACAACTGTTATGGTGGTACTGCCCATGATGATAGTGTTCATGGTGACAGTGTCCATGGTGACAGTGCCCATGGTGATAGTGCCTATTGTGAGAGTGCCCATGGTGACAGTTCCCATGGTGACCATTTCCATGGTGATAATGCTCATGTTGACAGTGCCAACCGTGACAATGCTCATGGTGAGAGTTCCCATGGTGAAAGTGATCATCTTGACAATGCCCATGGCGACCGTTCCCATGGTGACATTTCCCATGGTGATAGTACTCACCGTGATAGTGCCCATGGTGACAGTTCCCATGGATACAGTGTCCATGGTGACAGTGCTCATGGTTGCACTGCCCATGGTGACTGTGCTCATGCTGGTGGTGTACGTGGTCGGAACTCCGATGGTGAAATTCCTCATGGTAGCACTCCCCATGATGTTAGTGCTCATGGTGACAGTGTCCAAGGTGACAGTGCCTATGGTGACAGTGCCCATTGTGATAGTGCTCACGGTGATACTGCTCACAGTGACAGTGCTCATTGTGACCGTTCCTATGGTGACAGTGCCCATGATGACAGTGCTCATGGTGACAGTGCCCACTGTGATAGTGCTCACGGTGAAAGTGCTCACGGTGACACTGCCCTTGGTGATAGTGCTCTTGGTGATAGTGCTCATGGTGACAGTTCGCATTGTGACAGTTCCCATGTTGAAAGTGCCCATGGTGACAGTACCCATGGTGACAGTGCGCATGGTGACAGTGCCCATGGTGATATTTCCCATGGTGACAGTGTTCATGGTGAGAGTTCCCATGGTGACATTGTTCATGTTGACATTGCCCATGGTGACCTTTCCCATGGTGACAGTTCCCATGGTGATAGTGCTCATGGTGACAGTGCTCCTGGTAACAGTGCACACGGTGACAATGCCCACGGTGACAGTGCTCACGGTGACAGTGCTCATGGTGATAGTGCCTACTGTAGTAGTGGTCACGGTGACAGTGCCCATGATGATAGTGCTCACGGTGACACTGCCCATGTTGATAGTGCTCACGATGATACTGCTCCTGGTGACAGTTCCCATGGTTACAGTGCCCATGGTGACAGTGCTCATGGTGAGAGTACTCACGGTGATAGTTCTCATGGTGACAGTGCCCGTGGTGATAGTGCCCATGGTGATAGTGCTCATGGTGATAGTGCTCATGGTGACAGTTCGCATGGTGACAGTGCCCACTTTGAAAGTGCCCATGGTGACAGTACCCATGGTGACTGTGCCCATGGTGACAGTGTCCATGGTGACAGTGCTCATTGTGAGAATTGCCATGGTGACAGTGCTAATGTTGACATTGCCCATGGTGACCGTTCCCATGGTGACAGTTCCCAAGGTGATAGTGCTCATGGTGACAGTGCTATTGGTGACAGTGCACTCGGTGAGAATGCCCACACTTACATTGCTCACGTTGATAGTGCTCATGGTGATAGTGCCAATTTTAATAGTGCTCATGGTGACCGTGCCCATGTTGATGTTGCTCAAGGTGACACTTCCCATGGTGATAGTGCTCACGGTGATAGTGCTAATGGTGACACTGCCCTTGGTGATAGTGCTCATGGTGATAGTGCTCATGGTAATAGTGCTCATGTTGACGCTGCCCATGGTGACAGTGCCCATGGTGACACTGCCCATAGTGACATTTCCCATGGTGACAGTGCTCATGGTGAGAGTTCCCATGGTGACAGTGCACATGTTGACAGTTCCAATGGTGACAGTGCTCACGGTGACAGTGCTCACTGTGGCAGTGCCAATGGTTACAGTGCTCATGGTGGCAGTGTCCATGGTGGCAGTTCCCAAGATGACAGTGCTCATGGTGACATTTCCCATGGTAACAGAACTCAGGATGACAGTGTCCATGGTGACAGTGCCCATGGTGAGAGTGGCCATGTTGAAATTGCCCATGGTGACAGTGCTCATGGTGACACTGCCCATGGTGACTGTGCTCATGCTGGCGTTGAACAAGGTTGAACAAGGTTGGAGTTCCCATGGTGAAAATCCTCATGGTGGCACTACCCATGATAATAGTGCTCATGGTGACAGTGTACATCGTGAGAGTGCCCATGGTAACAATGCTCATGGAGAAACTGCCCATGGTGACAGTGCCCAAGGTGATATTCCCATGGTGACAGTGCTCATTTTGACAGTGCACACGGTGACAGTGCCCACAGTGACAGTGCTCACGGTGATAGTGTTAATGGTAATATTGCTCATGGTGACACTGCCCATGGTTATAGTGCTCACGGTGATAGTGCTCATGGTGACAGTTCCCAAGGTGACAGTGCCCACGGTGATAGTGCTCATGGTGACATTGCCCACGGTGACAGTGCTCATGGTGAGAGTTTGCATGGTGACAGTGCCCATGGTTACAGTGCTCATGGTCACACAACCCATGGTGACTGTGCTAAAGCTGGCGGTGTACATGGTTGGAGTTCCCATGGTGAAATTCCTCATGGTGGCACTGCCCATGATGATAGTGTTCATGGTGACAGTGTCCATGGTGACAGTGCCCATTGTGATAGTGCTCACGGTGATAGTGCCCTCAGTGACAGTTCTAATGGTGACAATTCCATGGTGACAGTGCCCATGATGACCGTGCTCATGGTGACAGTGCCCACGGTGACATTTCTCATGGTGACAGTGCTCACGGTGACAGTGCCCTTGGTGATAGTACCCATGGTAATAGTGGTCACGGTGACATGGCCCATGGTGATATTGCTCACGGTGATGCTACCCATGGTGATAGTGCTCACGGTGACATTCCCATGGTTACAGTGCCCATGGTGATATTGCTCACAGTGACACTGCCCATGATGACAGTGCTCATGGTGACAATGCCCATTCTGACAATGCTCATAGTGACAGTGCTCACGGTGACAGTGCCCTTGATGATAGTACTCATGGTAATAGTGCTCATGGTGACAGTTCCCATGGTGACAGTGCTCACTGTGGCAGTGCCAATGGTTACAGTGCTCATGGTGGCAGTGTCCATGGTGGCAGTTCCCAAGATGACAGTGCTCATGGTGACATTTCCCATGGTAACAGAGCTCATGATGACAGTGTCCATGGTGACAGTGCCCATGGTGACAGTGGCCATGTTGAAAGTGCCCATGGTGACACTGCTCATGGTGACAGTGCCCATGATGACTATGCTCATGCTGGCTGTGTACATGCTTGGAGATCCCATGGTGAAATTCCTCATGGTGGCACTGCCCATGATGATAGTGCTCATGGTGACAGTGTCCATGGTGACATTGCCTATGGTGACAGTTCCCATTGTGATAGTGCTCACGGTGATAGGGCCCACAGGGACAGTTCTAATGGTGACAGTTCCAATGGTGACAGTGCCCATGATGATAGTGCTTATGGTGACAGTGCCCACGGTGACAGTGCTCATGGTGACAGTGCTCATGGTGACAGTGCCATTGGTGATAGTACCCATGGTAAAAGTGCTCATGGTGACATTGCCCATGGTGATATTGCTCACGGTGACACCGCCCATGGTGATAGTGCTCAAGGTGATAGTGCTCATGGTGACGGTTCCCATGGTTACAGTGCCCATGGTGACAGTGCTCATGCTGACAGTGCTCACGGTGACTATGCTCATGGTGACAGTGCTCACGGTGATAGTGCTCAAGGTGACAGTTCGCATGGTGACAGGGCCCATGTTGAAAGTGCCCATGGTGACACTGCTCATGGTGGCACTGCCCATGGTGACTGTGCTCATGCTGGCGGTGTACATGGTTGGAGTTCCGATGGTGAAATTCCTCATGGTAGCACTGCCCATGATGATAGTGCTCACGGTGAAAGTGTCCATGGTGACAGTGCCTATGGTGACAGTGCCCATTGTGATAGTGCTCATGGTGATAGTGCCCAAAGTGACAGTGCTCATTGTGACAGTTCCTATGGTGACAGTGCCCATGATGATAGTGCTCATGGTAAAAGTTCCCACTGTGATAGTGCTCACGGTGAAAGTGCTCACGGTGACAGTGCCCTTGTTGATAGTGCTCTTGGTGATAGTGCTCATGGTAATAGTGCACATGGTGACACTGCCCATGGTGACAGTGCCCATGGTGACACTGCCCATAGTAACATTTCCCATGGTGACAGTGCTCATGTTGACAGTGCCCATGGTGACAGTGACCATGGTGAGTGTGCCCATGGTGACAGTGCCCATGGTGACAGTGTCCATGGTGACAGTGCTCACCTTGACAGTGCCCTTGGTGATAGTACCCATGTTAATATTGCTCACGGTTACAGTGCCCATGGTGATAGTGCTCATGGTGATAGTGCTCATGGTGACAGTTACCTTGGTGATAGTGCTCATGGTGATAGTGCTCATGGTGATAGTTCGCATGGTGACAGTGCCCATGTGGAAAGTCTCCATGAAGGCAGTGCTCATGGTGACACTGCCCATGGTGACTGTGCCCTTGCTGGCGGTGTACATGTTTGGAGTTCCCATGGTGAAATTCCTTATGGTGGCACTGCCCATGATGATAGTGTTCATCGTGACAATGTCCATGGTGACAGTGCCTATGGTGACAGTGCCCATTGTGATAGTGCTCACGGTGATAGTGCCCTCAGTGTCAGTTCTAATGGTGACAGTTCCCATGGTGATAGAGCCCATGATGACAGTGCTCATGGTGACAGTGCCCACGGTAACATTGCTCATGGTGACAGTGCTCACGGTGACAGTAACCTTGGTGATAGTACCCATGGTAATAGAGGTCACAGTGACAGTGCCCATTTTGATATTGCTCACGGTGACACTGCCCATGGTGATAGTGCTCACGGTGATAGTGCTCAGGGTGACAGTTCCCATGGTTACATTGCCCATGGTGACAGTGCTCATGGTGACAGTGCCCGTGGTGACTATGCTCATGGTGACATTGCTCACAGAGATACTGCTCATGGTGACAGTTCGCATGGCGACAGGGCCCATGTTAAAAGTGCCCATGGTGACAGTGCTCATGGTGGCACTGCCCATGGTGACTCTGCTCATGCTGGCAGTGTACATGGTTGGAGTTCCCATGGGGAAATTCCTTATGGTGGCAATGCCCATGATGATAGTGCTCATGGTGACAGTGCTCATGGTGACAGTGTACATGGTGACAATCCACACGGTGACAGTGCTCACGGTGATAGTTCTCATGGCGATAGTGCCCATTGTAATAGTGCTCACGGTGACACTGCCCATGGTGATAGTGCTCACGGGGATAGTGCGCACAGTGACACTGCCCTTGGTGATAGTGCTCTTGGTGATAGTGCTCATGGTAATAGTGCTCATGGTGACACTGCCCGTGGTGACAGTGCCCATGGTGACACTGCCCATAGTGACATTTCCCATGGTGAGAGTGCTGATGGTGAGAGTTCCCATGGTGACAGTGCACATGGTGACAGTGCTCACGGTCACAGTGCTCACTGTGGCAGTCCCAATGGTTACAGTTCTCATGGTGGCAGTGTCCATGGTGGCAGTTCCCAAGATGACAGTGCTCATGGTGACATTTCCCATGGTAACAGAGCTCATGATAACAATGTCCATGGTGACAGTGCCCATGGTGACAGTGGCCATGTTGAAAGTGCCCATGGTGACACTGCTCACCGTGAGAGTGCCCATGGTGACTATGCTAATGCTGGCGGTGTACATCGTTGGAGTTCCCATGGTGAAATTCCTCATGGTGGCACTGCCCATGGTGACAATGTCCATCGTGAGAGTGCCCATGGTGACAGTGCTCATGGTGACAGTGCACACGGTGACAGTGCTCATGTTGACAGTGCACACGGTGACAGTGCCCACCGTGACAGTGTTCATGGTGATATTGCTCATGGTGACACAGCCCATGGTTATAGTGCTCACGCTGATAGTGCTCATGGTGACAGTTCCCATGGTGACGATGCCCACGGTGACAGTGCTCATGGTGACATTGCCCACGGTGACGGTGCTCATGGTGACAGTGCTCATGGTGAAAGTGCTCATGGTGACACAGCCCATGGTGACTGTGCTAAAGCTGGCGGTGTATATGGTTGGAGTTCCCATGGTGAAATTCCTCATGGTGGCACTGCCCATGATGAGAGTGTTCATGGTGACATTTCACATGGTGACAGTGCTCATGGTGAGAGTTCCTATGGTGACATTGCTCATGTTGACAGTGCTCATGTTGACAGTGCCCACAGTGACAGTACTCATGGTGACAGTGCTCACAGTGACAGTGCCCTTGGTGATAGTACCCATGGTAATAGCGCTCAATGTGACAGTGCCCATGGTGATATTTCTCACGGTGACACTGCCCATGGTGATAGTGCTCACGGTGTTTGTGCTCATGGTGACAGTTCACATGGTGACACTGCCCCTGTTGAAAGTGCCCATGGTGACAGTGCTCATGTTGACACTGCCCATGGTGACAATGATCATGTTGACCATGCCCATGGTGACAGCGTCCATGGTGACATTGCCCATGGTGAGAGTGCTCATGGTGACAGTGTCCCTGGTGACAGTGCGCATGGTGACTGTGCCCTTAGTGACAGTTCCCATAGTGACAGTGCCCATGTTGAAAGTGCTCATGGCGACAGTGCTCATGGTGACACTGCCCATGGTGACTGTGCTGATGTTCACGGTGTACATGGTTGGAGTCCCCATGGTGAAATTCCTTATGGTGGCATTGCCCATGATGTTAGTGCTCATGGTGAATGTGTCCATGGTGACAATGCCTATGGTGACAGTGCCCATGATGACATTTCCCCGGGTGACAGTGCTCATACTGACAGTTCCCATGGTGACAGTGCCCATGGTGACAGTGCTAATGTTGACACTGCCCACGGTGACAGTGCTCATGGTGTCAGTGTCCTTGGTGATAGTACACATGGTAATAGTGCTCACGGTGACAGTGCCCACGGTGATATTGCTCATGGTGACACTGCCCATGGTGATAGTGCCAACGGTTACAGTTCTCATTGTGACAGTGCCCATGGTGACAGTGCTCATGGTGACAGTGCTCACAGTGACAGTGCCCATGGTGATATTGTTCACGGTGACACTGCCCAGGGTGATAGTGCTAACGGTGATAGTGCTCATGGTGATAGTTCCCATGGTTACAGTGCCCATGGTGACAGTGCTCATGGTGACAGTGCTCACGGTGATAGTGCTCACATTGACAGTGCCCTTGGTGATAGTGCTCACGGTGATAGTACCCACAGTGACAGTTCAAATGATGACAGTTCCCATGGTGACAGTGCCCATGATGACAGTGCTCATGGTGACAGTGTCCACGGTGAGAGTGCTCATGGTGACACTGCTCACGGTAACAGTGCCCTTGGTGATAGTACCCATGTTAATAGTGCTCACGGTGATAGAGCCCACGGTGACATTTCCCATGGTGACAGTGCTCACTTTAACAGTGTACACGATGACAGTGCCCACGGTGACAGTGTTTATGGTGATATTACTAACGGTGACACGGCCCATGTTCATAGTGCTCACGGTGATAGTGCTCATGGTGACAGTTACCATGGTGATAGGGCCCATGTTGAAAGTGCCCATGGTGACAGTGCTTATGGTGGCACTGCCCATGGTGAATGTGCTCATGCTGGCAGAGTACCTGGTTGGAGTTCCGATGGTAAAATTCCTCATGGTAGCACTGCCCATGATGATAGTGCTCATGGTGACAGTGTCCATGGTGACAGTGCCTATGGTGACAGTGCCCATTGTGATAGTGCTCATGGTGACAGTGCCCACTGTGACAGTGCTCATGGTGACAGTGCTCACGGTGACAGTGCCCTTGGTGATAGTGCTCATGGTGACAGTGCTCATGGGGACAGTGCTCACGATGACAGTGCCCTTGGTGATAGTACCCATGGTAATAGTGCTCACTGTGACAGTGCCCATGGTGATAGTGCTCATAGTGATAGTGCTCATGGTAATAGTGCTCATAGTGACACTGCCCATGGTGACACTGCCCATAGTGACATTTCCCATGGTCGCAGTGCTCATGGTGAGAGTTCCCATGGTGACAGTGCACATGGTGACAATTCCCATGGTGACACTGCTCATGGTGGCAGTGCTCACTGTGGCAGTGCCAATGGTTAAAGTGCTCGTGGTGGCAGTGTCCATGGTGGCAGTTCCCAAAGTGACAGTGCTCATGGTGACATTTCCCATGGTAACAGATTTCATGATGATAGTGTCCATGGTGACAGTGTGCATGGTGACAATGTCCTTGTTGAAAGTACCTATGGTGACAGTGCTCATGGTGACAGTGCCCACGGTGACTATGCTCATGGTGACAGTGCCCACGGTGACAGTGCTCATGGTGGCACTGCCCATGGTGACTGTGCTCATGATGGCGGTGTACATGGTTGGAGTTCCGATGGTGAAATTCCTCATGGTAGCCATGCCCATGATGATAGTGCTCACGGTGATAGTGCGCACAGTGACACTGCCCTTGGTGATAGTGCTCATGGTAATAGTGCTCACAGTGACAGTGCCCATGGTGATATTGTTCACGGTGACACTGCCCATGGTGATAGTGCTCACGGTGATAGTGCTCATGGTGATAGTTCCCATGGTGGCAGTGCCCATGGTGACAGTGCTCATGGTGACAGTGCGCACGGTGAAAATGCTCATGGTGACAGTGCTCACGGTGATAGTGCTCACATTGACAGTGCCCTTGGTGATAGTGCTCATGGTAATACTGCTCATGGTGATAGTGGTCATGGTGATAGTTCGTATGGTGACTGTGCCCATGTTGAAAGTCCCCATGGTGGCAGTGCTCATGGTGACACTCCCTGTGGTGACTATGCTCATGCTGGTGGTATACATGGTTGGAGTTCCCATGGTGAAATTCCTTATGGTGGCACTGCCCATGATGATATTGTCCATGGTGACAGTGTCCACGGTGACAGTGCCTGTGGTGACAGTGCTCATGGTGACAGTGCCAATGGTGACCGTGCTCATGGTGACAGTGCCAACAGTGACAGTGCTCATGGTGGCAGTGCCCTTGGTGATAGTACCCATGTTAATAGTGCTCACGGTGACAGTGCCCATGGTGATATTGCTCACGGTGACCCTGCCCATGTTGATAGTGCCCACGGTGATAGTGCTCAGGGTGAAAGACCCCATGGTTACAGTGCCCATGGTGACAGTGCTCATAGTGACATTGCCCATGGTGACAGTGCCCATAGTGATAGTGCCCATGGTGACATTTCCCATGGTCACAGTGCTCATGGTGACAGTGCACATGATGACAGTGCTCATGTTGACAGTGCCCACGGTGACAGTGCTCATGGTAACAGTGCTCACGGTGACAGTGCCCTTGGTGATATTTCTCATGGTGACACTGCCCATGGTGATAGTGCTCACGGTGATTGTGCTCATGGTGACAGTTCCCATGGTTACAGTGCCCACGGTGACAGTGCTCATGGTGACAGTGCCCACGGTGACAGTGCTAATGGTGACAGTGCTCATGGTGACAGTACACATGGTGACACTGCTCATGGTGACAGTGCTCACGGTGACAGTGACCTTGGTGATAGTACCCATGGTAATAGAGGTCACGGTGACTGTGCCCATGGTGATATTGCTCACAGTGACACTGCCCATGGTGATAGTGCTCACGGTGATAGTGCTCATGTTGACAGTTCCCATGGTGACAGTGCTCATGTTGACAGTGCCCACGGTGACTATGCTCATGATGAAAGTTCTCATGGTGATAGTGCTCATGGTGAGAGTGCTCATGGTGACAGTTCACATGGTAGACATGGCGAAGTTGAAAGTGCCCATGGTGACAGTGCTCATGATGACACTGCCCATGGTGACTGTGCTCATGTTGGCGGTGTACATGGTTGGAGTTCCGATGGTTAAATTCCTCACGGTAGCACTGCCCATGATGATAGTGCTCATGGTGACAGTGTCCACGGTGACAGTGCCTATGTTGACAGTGCCCATTGTGATAGTGCTCATGGTGATAGTGCCCACAGTGACAGTGCTCATGGTGACAGTTCCTATGGTGACTGTAACCATGGTGACAGTGCCCATGGTGAGAGTGCCCATGGTGACAGTGCCCATGGTGACATTTCCCATGGTGACAGTGCTGACGGTGAGAGTTCTCATGGTGAGAGTGCTCAGGTTGACATTGCACATGGTGACCATTCCGATGGTGACAGTTCCCATGGTGATAGTGCTCATGGTGACAGTGCTCATGGTGACCGTGCACACGGTGACAATGCCCACAGTGACAATGCTCACGGTGATAGTGCTCTTGGCGATAATGACCATTGTAATAGTGCTCACCGTGACAGTGCCCATGTTGATATTGCTCATGGTGACACTGCCCATGGTGATAGTGCTCACGGTGATAGCGCTCAGGGTGACACTGCCCTTGGTGATAGTGCTCATGGTGATAGTGCTCATGGTAATAGTGCTCATGGTGACACTGCCCATGGTGACAGTGCCCATGGTGACACTCCCGATAGTGACATTTCTTATGGTGACAGTGCTCATGGTGAGAGTTCCCATGGTGACAGTGCACATGGTGACAGTTCCCATGGTGACAGTGCTCACGGTGACCGTGCTCACTGTGGCAGTGCCAATGGTAACATTGTTCATGGTGGCAGTGTCCATGGTGGCGGTTTCCAAGATGACAGTGCTCATGGTGATATTTCCCATGGTAACAGAGTTCATGATGACAGTGTCCATGGTGACAGTGCCCATGGTGACAGTGGCCATGTAGAAAGTGCCCATGATGAAACTGCCCATGGTGACAGTGCCCATAGTGATAGTGCCCATGGTGACATTTCCCATGGTGACAGTGCTAATGGAGAGAGTTCCCATGGTGACAGTGCCCATTATGACAGTGCTCATGGTGACAGTGCCCATGGTGATACTGCTCACGGTGATAGTGCTCATGGTGACATATCCCCTTGTGACATTTCCCATGGTGACAGTGCTCATGGTGACCGCACCCACAGTGACAATGTCCACGGTGACAGTGCTCACGGTGACACTGCCCATGGTGACAGTGCTCATGGTGATAGTGCTCATGGTGACAGTGCCCTTGGTGATAGTGCTCCTGGTGATAGTGCTTATGGAGACATTTCCCATGGTGACAGTGCTCATGTTGACAGTCCCCATGGTGACTGTGCTCATGCTGGCGGTGTACATGGTTGGAGTTACAATGGTGAAATTCCTTATTTTGGCACTGCCCATGATGATAGTGCTCATGGTGAAGGTGTCCATGGTGACAGCGCCCATGGTGACAGTGCCCATGGTGATATTTCCCATGGTGATAGTGCTCATGGTGAGAGTTCCCATGGTGACAGTGCTCATCTTGGCAGTGCCCATAGTGACCGTTCCCATGGTGACAGTTCCCATGGTGATAGGGCTCATGGTTACAGTGCTCATGGTGACAGTGAACACGGTGACAGTGCCCGCAGTGACAGTGCTCATGGTGATAGTGCTCATGCTTATAGTGCCCACGGTGAAAGTAGTCATGGTGAAAGTGTTCACGGTGATAGTGCTCACGGTGACAGTGCCCTTAATGATAGTGTTCATGGTGATAGTGCTCATGGTGATAGTGCTCATGGTGACACGGCCCATGGTGAATGTGCTCATGCTGGCGGTGTACATGGTTGGAGTTCCCATGGTGAAATTCCTTATGGTGGCAATGCCCATGATGATAGTGCTCATGGTGAGAGTGTCCATGTTGACAATGCCTATGGTGACAGTGCCCATGGTGACATTTCCCATGGTGACAGTGCTCATAGTGAGAGTTCCCATGGTGACAATGCTTATGTTGACAACGCCCATGATGACAGTGCTCATGGTGACAGTGCCCACGGTGAAAATCCTCATGGTGACAGTGCTCACGGTGATAGTGCTCACGGTGATAGTGCTCACGCTGACAGTGCCCTTGGTGATAGTGCTCATGGTAGTAGTGCTCATGGTGACTGTTCGCATGGTGACAATGCCTATGTTGAAAGTGCCCATGGTGGCAGTGCTCATCGTGACACAGCCCATGGTGACTGTGCTAACGCTGCCGATGTACACGGTTGGAGTTCCCAAGGTGAAATTCCTCATGGTGGCACTGCCCATGATGATAGTGTTCGTGGTGACAGTGTCCATGGTGACAGTACCTATGGTGACAGTTTCCGTTGTGATAGTGCTCACGGTGATAGTGCCCACAGTGACAGTGCTAATGTTGACCGTTCCCATGGTGACAGTGCCCATGATGACAGTGCTCATGGTGACAGTGCCCACGGAGACAGTGTTCATGGTGACAGTACCCTTGGTGATAGTTTTCATGGTGATAGTGCTCATCGTGGCAGTTCGCATGGTGACACTGCGTATGTTGAAAGTGACCATGGTGACAGTGCTCATGCTTGCACTGCTCATGGTGACTGTGCTCATGCTGGCGGTGTAAGTGGTCGGAATTACGATGGTGAAATTCCTCATGGTAGCACTCCCCATGATGTTAGTGCTCATGGTGACACTGTCCAAGGTGACAGTGCCTATGGTGACAGTGCCCATTGTGATAGTGCTCATGGTGATAGTGCCCACAGTGACAGTGCTCATTGTGACCTTTCCTATGGTGACAGTGCCCATGATGACAGTGCTCATGGTGACAGTGCCCACTGTGATAGTGATCACGGTGAAAGTGCTCACGGTGACAGTGCCCTTGGTGATAGTGCTCATGGTGACAGTTCGCATTGTGACAGTTCCCAAGTTGAAAGTGCCCATGGTGACAGTACCCATGGTGACAGTGCCCATGGTGACACAGCCCATGGTGACTGTGCTAAAGCTGGCGGTGTATATGGTTGGAGTTCCCATGATGAAATTCCTCATGGTAGCACTCCCCATGATGTTAGTGCTCATGGTGACACTGTCCAAGGTGACAGTGCCTATGGTGACAGTGCCCATTGTGATAGTGCTCATGGTGATAGTGCCCACAGTGACAGTGCTCATTGTGACCTTTCCTATGGTGACAGTGCCCATGATGACAGTGCTCATGGTGACAGTGCCCACTGTGATAGTGATCACGGTGAAAGTGCTCACGGTGACAGTGCCCTTGGTGATAGTGCTCATGGTGACAGTTCGCATTGTGACAGTTCCCAAGTTGAAAGTGCCCATGGTGACAGTACCCATGGTGACAGTGCCCATGGTGACACAGCCCATGGTGACTGTGCTAAAGCTGGCGGTGTATATGGTTGGAGTTCCCATGATGAAATTCCTCATGGTGGCACTCCCCATGATGATAGTGCTCATGGTGACAGTGCCCAGGGTGAAATTATCCATGGTGACAGTGCTCATGGTGAGAGTTCCTATGGTGACTGTGCTCATGTTGACAGTGCCCATGGTGACAGTGCCCACGGTGACACTGCGCAAGGTGATAGTGCTCAACGTGATAGTGCCCATGGTAATAGTGCTGATGGTGACACTGCCCATGTTGATATTGCTCACGGTGACACTGCCCATGGTGATAGTGCTCACGGTGATAGTGCTCACGGTGACAGTGCCCTTGGTGATATTGCTCATGGGGACAGTGCTCATGGGGACAGTGCTCACGATGACAGTGCCCTTGGTGATAGTACCCATGGTAATAGTGCTCACTGTGACAGTGCCCATGGTGATAGTGCTCATAGTGATAGTGCTCATGGTAATAGTGCTCATAGTGACACTGCCCATGGTGACAGTGCCCATGGTGACACTGCCCATAGTGACATTTCCCATGGTCGCAGTGCTCATGGTGAGAGTTCCCATGGTGACAGTGCACATGGTGACAATTCCCATGGTGACACTGCTCATGGTGGCAGTGCTCACTGTGGCAGTGCCAATGGTTAAAGTGCTCATGGTGGCAGTGTCCATGGTGGCAGTTCCCAAAGTGACAGTGCTCATGGTGACATTTCCCATGGTAACAGATTTCATGATGACAGTGTCCATGGTGACAGTGCGCATGGTGACAATGGCCTTGTTGAAAGTACCTATGGTGACAGTGCTCATGGTGACAGTGCCCACGGTGACTATGCTCATGGTGACAGTGCCCACGGTGACAGTGCTCATGGTGGCACTGCCCATGGTGACTGTGCTCATGATGGCGGTGTACATGGTTGGAGTTCCGATGGTGAAATTCCTCATGGTAGCCATGCCCATGATGATAGTGCTCACGGTGATAGTGCGCACAGTGACACTGCCCTTGGTGATAGTGCTCATGGTAATAGTGCTCACAGTGACAGTGCCCATGGTGATATTGTTCACGGTGACACTGCCCATGGTGATAGTGCTCACGGTGATAGTGCTCATGGTGATAGTTCCCATGGTGGCAGTGCCCATGGTGACAGTGCTCATGGTGACAGTGCGCACGGTGAAAATGCTCATGGTGACAGTGCTCACGGTGATAGTGCTCACATTGACAGTGCCCTTGGTGATAGTGCTCATGGTAATACTGCTCATGGTGATAGTGGTCATGGTGATAGTTCGTATGGTGACTGTGCCCATGTTGAAAGTCCCCATGGTGGCAGTGCTCATGGTGACACTCCCCGTGGTGACTATGCTCATGCTGGTGGTATACATGGTTGGAGTTCCCATGGTGAAATTCCTTATGGTGGCACTGCCCATGATGATATTGTCCATGGTGACAGTGTCCACGGTGACAGTGCCTATGGTGACAGTGCTCATGGTGACAGTGCCAATGGTGACCGTGCTCATGGTGACAGTGCCAACAGTGACAGTGCTCATGGTGGCAGTGCCCTTGGTGATAGTACCCATGTTAATAGTGCTCACGGTGACAGTGCCCATGGTGATATTGCTCACGGTGACGCTGCCCATGTTGATAGTGCCCACGGTGATAGTGCTCAGGATGAAAGACCCCATGGTTAGAGTGCCCATGGTGACAGTGCTCATAGTGACATTGCCCATGGTGACAGTGCCCATAGTGATAGTGCCCATGGTGACATTTCCCATGGTCACAGTGCTCATGGTGACAGTGCACATGATGACAGTGCTCATGTTGACAGTGCCCACGGTGACAGTGCTCATGGTAACAGTGCTCACGGTGACAGTGCCCTTGGTGATATTTCTCATGGTGACACTGCCCATGGTGATAGTGCTCACGGTGATTGTGCTCATGGTGACAGTTCCCATGGTTACAGTGCCCACGGTGACAGTGCTCATGGTGACAGTGCCCATGGTGACAGTGCTCATGGTGATAGTGCTCATGGTGACACGGCCCATGGTGACTCTGCTCATGCTGGCAGTGTACATGGTTGGAGTTCCCATGGGGAAATTCCTTATGGTGGCAATGCCCATGATGATAGTGCTCATGGTGACAGTGCTCATGGTGACAGTGTACATGGTGACAATCCACACGGTGACAGTGCTCACGGTGATAGTTCTCATGGCGATAGTGCCCATTGTAATAGTGCTCACGGTGACACTGCCCATGATGATAGTGCTCACGGGGATAGTGCGCACAGTGACACTGCCCTTGGTGATAGTGCTCTTGGTGATAGTGCTCATGGTAATAGTGCTCATGGTGACACTGCCCGTGGTGACAGTGCCCATGGTGACACTGCCCATAGTGACATTTCCCATGGTGACAGTGCTGATGGTGAGAGTTCCCATGGTGACAGTGCACATGGTGACAGTGCTCACGGTCACAGTGCTCACTGTGGCAGTCCCAATGGTTACAGTTCTCATGGTGGCAGTGTCCATGGTGGCAGTTCCCAAGATGACAGTGCTCATGGTGACATTTCCCATGGTAACAGAGCTCATGATAACAATGTCCATGGTGACAGTGCCCATGGTGACAGTGGCCATGTTGAAAGTGCCCATGGTGACACTGCTCACCGTGAGAGTGCCCATGGTGACTATGCTAATGCTGGCGGTGTACATCGTTGGAGTTCCCATGGTGAAATTCCTCATGGTGGCACTGCCCATGGTGACAATGTCCATCGTGAGAGTGCCCATGGTGACAGTGCTCATGGTGACAGTGCACACGGTGACAGTGCTCATGTTGACAGTGCACACGGTGACAGTGCCCACCGTGACAGTGTTCATGGTGATATTGCTCATGGTGACACAGCCCATGGTTATAGTGCTCACGCTGATAGTGCTCATGGTGACAGTTCCCATGGTGACGATGCCCACGGTGACAGTGCTCATGGTGACATTGCCCACGGTGACGGTGCTCATGGTGACAGTGCTCATGGTGAAAGTGCTCATGGTGACACAGCCCATGGTGACTGTGCTAAAGCTGGCGGTGTATATGGTTGGAGTTCCCATGGTGAAATTCCTCATGGTGGCACTGCCCATGATGAGAGTGCTCATGGTGACATTTCACATGGTGACAGTGCTCATGGTGAGAGTTCCTATGGTGACATTGCTCATGTTGACAGTGCTCATGTTGACAGTGCCCACAGTGACAGTACTCATGGTGACAGTGCTCACAGTGACAGTGCCCTTGGTGATAGTACCCATGGTAATAGCGCTCAATGTGACAGTGCCCATGGTGATATTTCTCACAGTGACACTGCCCATGGTGATAGTGCTCACGGTGTTTGTGCTCATGGTGACAGTTCACATGGTGACACTGCCCCTGTTGAAAGTGCCCATGGTGACAGTGCTCATGTTGACACTGCCCATGGTGACAATGATCATGTTGACCATGCCCATGGTGACAGCGTCCATGGTGACATTGCCCATGGTGAGAGTGCTCATGGTGACAGTGTCCCTGGTGACAGTGCGCATGGTGACTGTGCCCTTAGTGACAGTTCCCATAGTGACAGTGCCCATGTTGAAAGTGCTCATGGCGACAGTGCTCATGGTGACACTGCCCATGGTGACTGTGCTGATGTTCACGGTGTACATGGTTGGAGTCCCCATGGTGAAATTCCTTATGGTGGCATTGCCCATGATGTTAGTGCTCATGGTGAATGTGTCCATGGTGACAATGCCTATGGTGACAGTGCCCATGATGACATTTCCCCGGGTGACAGTGCTCATACTGACAGTTCCCATGGTGACAGTGCCCATGGTGACAGTGCTAATGTTGACACTGCCCACGGTGACAGTGCTCATGGTGTCAGTGTCCTTGGTGATAGTACACATGGTAATAGTGCTCACGGTGACAGTGCCCACGGTGATATTGCTCATGGTGACACTGCCCATGGTGATAGTGCCAACGGTTACAGTTCTCATTGTGACAGTGCCCATGGTGACAGTGCTCATGGTGACAGTGCTCACAGTGACAGTGCCCATGGTGATATTGTTCACGGTGACACTGCCCAGGGTGATAGTGCTAACGGTGATAGTGCTCATGGTGATAGTTCCCATGGTTACAGTGCCCATGGTGACAGTGCTCATGGTGACAGTGCTCACGGTGATAGTGCTCACATTGACAGTGCCCTTGGTGATAGTGCTCACGGTGATAGTACCCACAGTGACAGTTCAAATGATGACAGTTCCCATGGTGACAGTGCCCATGATGACAGTGCTCATGGTGACAGTGTCCACGGTGAGAGTGCTCATGGTGACACTGCTCACGGTAACAGTGCCCTTGGTGATAGTACCCATGTTAATAGTGCTCACGGTGATAGAGCCCACGGTGACATTTCCCATGGTGACAGTGCTCACTTTAACAGTGTACACGATGACAGTGCCCACGGTGACAGTGTTTATGGTGATATTACTAACGGTGACACGGCCCATGTTCATAGTGCTCACGGTGATAGTGCTCATGGTGACAGTTACCATGGTGATAGGGCCAATGTTGAAAGTGCCCATGGTGACAGTGCTTATGGTGGCACTGCCCATGGTGAATGTGCTCATGCTGGCAGAGTACCTGGTTGGAGTTCCGATGGTAAAATTCCTCATGGTAGCACTGCCCATGATGATAGTGCTCATGGTGACAGTGTCCATGGTGACAGTGCCTATGGTGACAGTGCCCATTGTGATAGTGCTCATGGTGACAGTGCCCACTGTGACAGTGCTCATGGTGACAGTGCTCACGGTGACAGTGCCCTTGGTGATAGTGCTCATGGTGACAGTGCTCATGGGGACAGTGCTCACGATGACAGTGCCCTTGGTGATAGTACCCATGGTAATAGTGCTCACTGTGACAGTGCCCATGGTGATAGTGCTCATAGTGATAGTGCTCATGGTAATAGTGCTCATAGTGACACTGCCCATGGTGACAGTGCCCATGGTGACACTGCCCATAGTGACATTTCCCATGGTCGCAGTGCTCATGGTGACAGTTCCCATGGTGACAGTGCACATGGTGACAATTCCCATGGTGACACTGCTCATGGTGGCAGTGCTCACTGTGGCAGTGCCAATGGTTAAAGTGCTCATGGTGGCAGTGTCCATGGTGGCAGTTCCCAAAGTGACAGTGCTCATGGTGACATTTCCCATGGTAACAGATTTCATGATGACAGTGTCCATGGTGACAGTGCGCATGGTGACAATGGCCTTGTTGAAAGTACCTATGGTGACAGTGCTCATGGTGACAGTGCCCACGGTGACTATGCTCATGGTGACAGTGCCCACGGTGACAGTGCTCATGGTGGCACTGCCCATGGTGACTGTGCTCATGATGGCGGTGTACATGGTTGGAGTTCCGATGGTGAAATTCCTCATGGTAGCCATGCCCATGATGATAGTGCTCACGGTGATAGTGCGCACAGTGACACTGCCCTTGGTGATAGTGCTCATGGTAATAGTGCTCACAGTGACAGTGCCCATGGTGATATTGTTCACGGTGACACTGCCCATGGTGATAGTGCTCACGGTGATAGTGCTCATGGTGATAGTTCCCATGGTGGCAGTGCCCATGGTGACAGTGCTC
The DNA here is from genome assembly GCF_965194805.1 of Balaenoptera borealis. NCBI lineage: Eukaryota > Metazoa > Chordata > Mammalia > Artiodactyla > Balaenopteridae > Balaenoptera > Balaenoptera borealis. The sequence goes on along the minus strand of NW_028123476.1, from coordinate 289,660 downwards.
ATGGTGACAGTGCGCACGGTGAAAATGCTCATGGTGACAGTGCTCACGGTGATAGTGCTCACATTGACAGTGCCCTTGGTGATAGTGCTCATGGTAATACTGCTCATGGTGATAGTGGTCATGGTGATAGTTCGTATGGTGACTGTGCCCATGTTGAAAGTCCCCATGGTGGCAGTGCTCATGGTGACACTCCCCGTGGTGACTATGCTCATGCTGGTGGTATACATGGTTGGAGTTCCCATGGTGAAATTCCTTATGGTGGCACTGCCCATGATGATATTGTCCATGGTGACAGTGTCCACGGTGACAGTGCCTATGGTGACAGTGCTCATGGTGACAGTGCCAATGGTGACCGTGCTCATGGTGACAGTGCCAACAGTGACAGTGCTCATGGTGGCAGTGCCCTTGGTGATAGTACCCATGTTAATAGTGCTCACGGTGACAGTGCCCATGGTGATATTGCTCACGGTGACCCTGCCCATGTTGATAGTGCCCACGGTGATAGTGCTCAGGGTGAAAGACCCCATGGTTACAGTGTCCATGGTGACAGTGCTCATAGTGACATTGCCCATGGTGACAGTGCCCATAGTGATAGTGCCCATGGTGACATTTCCCATGGTCACAGTGCTCATGGTGACAGTGCACATGATGACAGTGCTCATGTTGACAGTGCCCACGGTGACAGTGTTCATGGTAACAGTGCTCACGGTGACAGTGCCCTTGGTGATATTTCTCATGGTGACACTGCCCATGGTGATAGTGCTCACGGTGATTGTGCTCATGGTGACAGTTCCATGGTTACAGTGCCCACGGTGACAGTGCTCATGGTGACAGTGCCCACGGTGACAGTGCTCATGGTGACAGTGCTCATGGTGATAGTGCTCATGGTGATAGTGCTCATGGTGACACGGCCCATGGTGACTCTGCTCATGCTGGCAGTGTACATGGTTGGAGTTCCCATGGGGAAATTCCTTATGGTGGCAATGCCCATGATGATAGTGCTCATGGTGACAGTGCTCATGGTGACAGTGTACATGGTGACAATCCACACGGTGACAGTGCTCACGGTGATAGTTCTCATGGCGATAGTGCCCATTGTAATAGTGCTCACGGTGACACTGCCCATGGTGATAGTGCTCACGGGGATAGTGCGCACAGTGACACTGCCCTTGGTGATAGTGCTCTTGGTGATAGTGCTCATGGTAATAGTGCTCATGGTGACACTGCCCGTGGTGAGAGTGCCCATGGTGACACTGCCCATAGTGACATTTCCCATGGTGACAGTGCTGATGGTGAGAGTTCCCATGGTGACAGTGCACATGGTGACAGTGCTCACGGTCACAGTGCTCACTGTGGCAGTGCCAATGGTTACAGTTCTCATGGTGGCAGTGTCCATGGTGGCAGTTCCCAAGATGACAGTGCTCATGGTGACATTTCCCATGGTAACAGAGCTCATGATAACAGTGTCCATGGTGACAGTGCCCATGGTGACAGTGGCCATGTTGAAAGTGCCCATGGTGACACTGCTCACCGTGAGAGTGCCCATGGTGACTATGCTAATGCTGGCGGTGTACATCGTTGGAGTTCCCATGGTGAAATTCCTCATGGTGGCACTGCCCATGGTGACAATGTCCATCGTGAGAGTGCCCATGGTGACAGTGCTCATGGTGACAGTGCACACGGTGACAGTGCTCATGTTGACAGTGCACACGGTGACAGTGCCCACCGTGACAGTGTTCATGGTGATATTGCTCATGGTGACACAGCCCATGGTTATAGTGCTCACGCTGATAGTGCTCATGGTGACAGTTCCCATGGTGACGATGCCCACGGTGACAGTGCTCATGGTGACATTGCCCACGGTGACGGTGCTCAGGGTGACAGTGCTCATGGTGACAGTGCTCATGGTGACACAGCCCATGGTGACTGTGCTAAAGCTGGCGGTGTATATGGTTGGAGTTCCCATGGTGAAATTCCTCATGGTGGCACTGCCCATGATGAGAGTGCTCATGGTGACATTTCACATGGTGACAGTGCTCATGGTGAGAGTTCCTATGGTGACATTGCTCATGTTGACAGTGCTCATGTTGACAGTGCCCACAGTGACAGTACTCATGGTGACAGTGCTCACAGTGACAGTGCCCTTGGTGATAGTACCCATGGTAATAGCGCTCAATGTGACAGTGCCCATGGTGATATTTCTCACGGTGACACTGCCCATGGTGATAGTGCTCACGGTGTTTGTGCTCATGGTGACAGTTCACATGGTGACACTGCCCCTGTTGAAAGTGCCCATGGTGACAGTGCTCATGTTGACACTGCCCATGGTGACAATGATCATGTTGACCATGCCCATGGTGACAGCGTCCATGGTGACATTGCCCATGGTGAGAGTGCTCATGGTGACAGTGTCCCTGGTGACAGTGCGCATGGTGACTGTGCTCTTAGTGACAGTTCCCATAGTGACAGTGCCCATGTTGAAAGTGCTCATGGCGACAGTGCTCATGGTGACACTGCCCATGGTGACTGTGCTGATGTTCACGGTGTACATGGTTGGAGTCCCCATGGTGAAATTCCTTATGGTGGCATTGCCCATGATGTTAGTGCTCATGGTGAATGTGTCCATGGTGACAGTGCCTATGGTGACAGTGCCCATGGTGACATTTCCCCGGGTGACAGTGCTCATACTGACAGTTCCCATGGTGACAGTGCCCATGGTGACAGTGCTAATGTTGACACTGCCCACGGTGACAGTGCTCATGGTGACAGTGTCCTTGGTGATAGTACCCATGGTAATAGTGCTCACGGTGACAGTGCCCACGGTGATATTGCTCATGGTGACACTGCCCATGGTGATAGTGCCAACGGTTACAGTTCTCATGGTGACAGTGCCCATGGTGACAGTGCTCATGGTGACAGTGCTCACAGTGACAGTGCCCATGGTGATATTGTTCACGGTGACACTGCCCAGGGTGATAGTGCTAATGGTGATAGTGCTCATGGTGATAGTTCCCATGGTTACAGTGCCCATGGTGACAGTGCTCATGGTGACAGTGCTCACGGTGATAGTGCTCACATTGACAGTGCCCTTGGTGATAGTGCTCACGGTGATAGTACCCACAGTGACAGTTCAAATGATGACAGTTCCCATGGTGACAGTGCCCATGATGACAGTGCTCATGGTGACAGTGTCCACGGTGAGAGTGCTCATGGTACCACTGCTCACGGTAACAGTGCCCTTGGTGATAGTACCCATGTTAATAGTGCTCACGGTGATAGAGCCCACGGTGACATTTCCCATGGTGACAGTGCTCACTTTAACAGTGTACACGATTACAGTGCCCACGGTGACAGTGTTTATGGTGATATTACTAACGGTGACCCGGCCCATGTTCATAGTGCTCACGGTGATAGTGCTCATGGTGACAGTTACCATGGTGATAGGGCCCATGTTGAAAGTGCCCATGGTGACAGTGCTTATGGTGGCACTGCCCATGGTGAATGTGCTCATGCTGGCAGAGTACCTGGTTGGAGTTCCGATGGTAAAATTCCTCATGGTAGCACTGCCCATGATGATAGTGCTCATGGTGACAGTGTCCATGGTGACAGTGCCTATGGTGACAGAGCCCATTGTGATAGTGCTCATGGTGACAGTGCCCACTGTGACAGTGCTCATGGTGACAGTGCTCACGGTGACAGTGCCCTTGGTGATAGTGCTCATGGTGACAGTGCTCATGGGGACAGTGCTCACGATGACAGTGCCCTTGGTGATAGTGCTCATAGTGATAGTGCTCATGGCGACAGTGCTCATGGTGACACTGCCCATGGTGATAGTGCCAACGGTTACAGTTCTCATGGTGACAGTGCCCATGGTGACAGTGCTCACGTTGACAGTGCCCACGCTGGCAGTGCTCATGGTTACAGTGATCACAGTGACAGTGCCCATGGTGATATTGTTCACGGTGACACTGCCCAGGGTGATAGTGCTAACGGTGATAGTGCTCATGGTGATAGTTCCCATGGTTACAGTGCTCATGGTGACAGTGCTCACGGTGATAGTGCTCACATTGACAGTGCCCTTGGTGATAGTGCTCACGGTGATAGTACCCACAGTGACAGTTCAAATGATGACAGTTCCCATGGTGACAGTGCCCATGATGACAGTGCTCATGGTGACAGTGTCCACGGTGAGAGTGCTCATGGTGACACTGCTCACGGTAACAGTGCCCTTGGTGATAGTACCCATGTTAATAGTGCTCACGGTGATAGAGCCCACGGTGACATTTCCCATGGTGACAGTGCTAACTTTGACAGTGTACACGATGACAGTGCCCACGGTGACAGTGTTTATGGTGATATTACTAACGGGGACACGGCCCATGTTCATAGTGCTCATGGTGATAGTGCTCATGGTGACAGTTACCATGGTGACAGTGCCCACAGTGACAGTGCTCATGGTGACATTACCCACAGTGACAGTACTCATGGTGACAGTACACATGGTGACAGTGCCCATGGTGACAGTGCTCATGGTGACACAGCCCATGGTGACTGTGCTAAAGCTGGCGGTGCATATGGTTGGAGTTCCCATGGTGAAATTCCTCATGGTGGCACTGCCCATGATGATAGTGCTCATGGTGACAGTGCCCATGGTGACATTTCCCATGGTGACAGTGCTCATGGTGAGAGTTCCCAGGCCGACCGTGCCCATGATGACAGTGCTCATGTTTACTGTGCCCACGGTGAAAGTGCTCATGGTAACAGTGATCACGGTGACAGTGCCCTTGGTGATAGTCCCCATGGTAACAGTGCTCAATGTGACAGTGCCCATGGTGATATTTCTTACGGTGACACTGCCCATGGTGATAGTGCTCACGGTGATTGTGCTCATGGTGACAGTTCCCATGGTTACAGTGCCCACTGTGACAGTGCCCATGGTGACAGTGCCCACGGTGACAGTGCTCATGGTGACAGTGCTCATGGTGATAGTGCTCACGGTGATAGTGCTCATGGTGACAGTGCCCTTGGTGATAGTGCTCATGGTGATAGTTCTCATGGTGGCAGTTTGCATGGTGACACTGCCCCTGTTGAAAGTGCCCATGGTGACAGTGCTCATGTTGACACCGCCCATGGTGACAGTGCTCATGTTGGAGGTGTACATGGTTGGAGTTCCCATGGTACAACTGTTATGGTGCACTGCCCATGATGATAGTGCTCATGGTGACAGTGTCCGTGGTGACAGTGCACATGGTGACAGTGCCTATGGTGAGAGTGCCCATGGTGACAGCGCCCATGGTGACCGTTTCCATGGTGACAGTGCTCATGTTGACAGTGCCCATGGTGACCGTTTCCATGGTGACAGTTCCCATGGTGATAGTGCTCACCGTGATAGTGCCCATTGTGACAGTTCCCATGGATCCAGTGCCCATGGTGACAGTGCTCATTGTGACAGTGCCCTCGGTGATAGAGCTCATGGTGGCATTTCGCATGGTGACAGTGCCCATGACGACAGTGCTCATGGTTACAATGCCCACGGAGACAGTGCTCATGGTTACAGTGCTCACGGTGACAGTGCTCATGGTGACATTGCCCATGGTGACAGTGCTCATGGTGACAGTTCGCATGGTGACAGTGCCCACGGTGATAGTGCTCACGGTGATAATGCTCGCAGTGACAGTGCTCTTGATGATAGTGCTCATGGTTAAAGTTCTCATGGTGAGAGTGCTCATGGTAACACTGACCATCGTGACTGTGCTCATGCTGGCGGTGTACATGGCTGGAGTCCCCATGGTGAAATTTCTTATGCTGGCAGTGCCCATGATGATAGTGCTCATGGTGACAGTGTCCATCGTGAGAGTGCCCATGGTGACAGTGCTCATGGTGACCCTGCCCATGGTGAGAGTTCCCATGGTGATATTTCCCATGTTGACAGTGCTCATGTTGACAGTGCACACGGTGACAGTGTTCATGGTGATATTGCTCAAGGTGACAGTGCCCATGGTTATAGTGCTCACGTTGATAGTGCTCATGGTGACAGTTCCCATGGTGACAGTGCTCATGGTGACATTTCCCATGGTAACAGAGCTCATGATGACAGTGTCCATGGTGACAGTGCCCATGTTGAAAGTGCCCATGGTGACATTGCTCATGGTGACACTGCCATGGTGACTGTGCTCATGCTGGCGGTGTACATGATTGGAGTTCCCATGGTGAAATTCCTCATGGTGTCACTGCCCATGATGACACTGCCCATGGTGACAGTGCCCATGGTGACATTTCCCATGATGACAGTGCTCATGTTGACAGTGCACATGGTGACAGTGCCCACGGTGACATTTCCCATGGTTACAGTGTTCATGGTGATATTGCTCACGGTGACAGTGCCCATGGTTATAGTCCTCACGGTGATAGTGCTCATGGTGACAGTTCCCATGGTGACAGTGCCCACGGTGACAGTGCTCATGGTGACATTGCCCACGGTGACAGTTCTCATGGTAACAGTTCCCATGGTGACAGTGCTCATGTTGATAGTGCCCACGGTGACAGTGCTCATGGTGACAGTGCTCACAATGACAGTGCCCTTGGTGATAGTGCCCATGGTAATAGGGCTCACGGTGACACTGCCCATGGTGATATTGTTCACGGTGACACTGCCCATGGTGATAGAGCTCACGGTGATAGTGCTCACATTGACAGTGCCCTTGGGGATAGTGCTCATGGTAATACTGCTCATGGTGATAGTGCTCATGGCGATAGTTCGCATGGTGACAGTGCCCATGTGGAAAGTGCCCATGGTGGCAGTGCTCATGGTGACACGCCCATGGTGGCTGTGCTCATGCTGGCAGAGTACCTGGTTGGAGTTCCGATGGTAAAATTCCTCATGGTAGCACTCCCCATGATGTTAGTGCTCATGGTGACAGTGTCCAAGGTGACAGTGCCTATGGTGACAGTGCCCATTGTGATAGTGCTCATGGTGATAGTGCCCACAGTGACAGTGCTCATTGTGACCTTTCCTATGGTGACAGTGCCCATGATGACAGTGCTCATGGTGACAGTGCCCACTGTGATAGTGATCACGGTGAAAGTGCTCACGGTGACAGTGCCCTTGGTGATAGTGCTCATGGTGACAGTTCGCATTGTGACAGTTCCCAAGTTGAAAGTGCCCATGGTGACAGTACCCATGGTGACAGTGCCCATGGTGACACAGCCCATGGTGACTGTGCTAAAGCTGGCGGTGTATATGGTTGGAGTTCCCATGATGAAATTCCTCATGGTGGCACTCCCCATGATGATAGTGCTCATGGTGACAGTGCCCAGGGTGAAATTATCCATGGTGACAGTGCTCATGGTGAGAGTTCCTATGGTGACTGTGCTCATGTTGACAGTGCCCATGGTGATAGTGCCCACGGTGACACTGCGCAAGGTGATAGTGCTCAACGTGATAGTGCCCATGGTAATAGTGCTGATGGTGACACTGCCCATGTTGATATTGCTCACGGTGACACTGCCCATGGTGATAGTGCTCACGGTGATAGTGCTCACGGTGACAGTGCCCTTGGTGATATTGCTCATGGTGATACAGCTCATGGTGGAAGTTCGCATGGTGACACTGCCCCTGTTGAAATTGCCCATGGTGACAGTGCTCATGTTGACACTGCCCATGGTGACTGTGCTCACGATGGAGGTGTACATGGTTGGAGTTCCCATGGTACAACTGTTATGGTGGTACTGCCCATGATGATAGTGTTCATGGTGACAGTGTCCATGGTGACAGTGCCCATGGTGATAGTGCCTATTGTGAGAGTGCCCATGGTGACAGTTCCCATGGTGACCATTTCCATGGTGATAATGCTCATGTTGACAGTGCCAACCGTGACAATGCTCATGGTGAGAGTTCCCATGGTGAAAGTGATCATCTTGACAATGCCCATGGCGACCGTTCCCATGGTGACATTTCCCATGGTGATAGTACTCACCGTGATAGTGCCCATGGTGACAGTTCCCATGGATACAGTGTCCATGGTGACAGTGCTCATGGTTGCACTGCCCATGGTGACTGTGCTCATGCTGGTGGTGTACGTGGTCGGAACTCCGATGGTGAAATTCCTCATGGTAGCACTCCCCATGATGTTAGTGCTCATGGTGACAGTGTCCAAGGTGACAGTGCCTATGGTGACAGTGCCCATTGTGATAGTGCTCACGGTGATACTGCTCACAGTGACAGTGCTCATTGTGACCGTTCCTATGGTGACAGTGCCCATGATGACAGTGCTCATGGTGACAGTGCCCACTGTGATAGTGCTCACGGTGAAAGTGCTCACGGTGACACTGCCCTTGGTGATAGTGCCCTTGGTGATAGTGCTCATGGTGACAGTTCGCATTGTGACAGTTCCCATGTTGAAAGTGCCCATGGTGACAGTACCCATGGTGACAGTGCGCATGGTGACAGTGCCCATGGTGATATTTCCCATGGTGACAGTGTTCATGGTGAGAGTTCCCATGGTGACATTGTTCATGTTGACATTGCCCATGGTGACCTTTCCCATGGTGACAGTTCCCATGGTGATAGTGCTCATGGTGACAGTGCTCCTGGTAACAGTGCACACGGTGACAATGCCCACGGTGACAGTGCTCACGGTGACAGTGCTCATGGTGATAGTGCCTACTGTAGTAGTGGTCACGGTGACAGTGCCCATGATGATAGTGCTCACGGTGACACTGCCCATGTTGATAGTGCTCACGATGATACTGCTCCTGGTGACAGTTCCCATGGTTACAGTGCCCATGGTGACAGTGCTCATGGTGAGAGTACTCACGGTGATAGTTCTCATGGTGACAGTGCCCGTGGTGATAGTGCCCATGGTGATAGTGCTCATGGTGATAGTGCTCATTGTGAGAATTGCCATGGTGACAGTGCTAATGTTGACATTGCCCATGGTGACCGTTCCCATGGTGACAGTTCCCAAGGTGATAGTGCTCATGGTGACAGTGCTATTGGTGACAGTGCACTCGGTGAGAATGCCCACACTTACATTGCTCACGTTGATAGTGCTCATGGTGATAGTGCCAATTTTAATAGTGCTCATGGTGACCGTGCCCATGTTGATGTTGCTCAAGGTGACACTTCCCATGGTGATAGTGCTCACGGTGATAGTGCTAATGGTGACACTGCCCTTGGTGATAGTGCTCATGGTGATAGTGCTCATGGTAATAGTGCTCATGTTGACGCTGCCCATGGTGACAGTGCCCATGGTGACACTGCCCATAGTGACATTTCCCATGGTGACAGTGCTCATGGTGAGAGTTCCCATGGTGACAGTGCACATGTTGACAGTTCCAATGGTGACAGTGCTCACGGTGACAGTGCTCACTGTGGCAGTGCCAATGGTTACAGTGCTCATGGTGGCAGTGTCCATGGTGGCAGTTCCCAAGATGACAGTGCTCATGGTGACATTTCCCATGGTAACAGAACTCAGGATGACAGTGTCCATGGTGACAGTGCCCATGGTGAGAGTGGCCATGTTGAAATTGCCCATGGTGACAGTGCTCATGGTGACACTGCCCATGGTGACTGTGCTCATGCTGGCGTTGAACAAGGTTGAACAAGGTTGGAGTTCCCATGGTGAAAATCCTCATGGTGGCACTACCCATGATAATAGTGCTCATGGTGACAGTGTACATCGTGAGAGTGCCCATGGTAACAATGCTCATGGAGAAACTGCCCATGGTGACAGTGCCCAAGGTGATATTCCCATGGTGACAGTGCTCATTTTGACAGTGCACACGGTGACAGTGCCCACAGTGACAGTGCTCACGGTGATAGTGTTAATGGTAATATTGCTCATGGTGACACTGCCCATGGTTATAGTGCTCACGGTGATAGTGCTCATGGTGACAGTTCCCAAGGTGACAGTGCCCACGGTGATAGTGCTCATGGTGACATTGCCCACGGTGACAGTGCTCATGGTGAGAGTTTGCATGGTGACAGTGCCCATGGTTACAGTGCTCATGGTCACACAACCCATGGTGACTGTGCTAAAGCTGGCGGTGTACATGGTTGGAGTTCCCATGGTGAAATTCCTCATGGTGGCACTGCCCATGATGATAGTGTTCATGGTGACAGTGTCCATGGTGACAGTGCCCATTGTGATAGTGCTCACGGTGATAGTGCCCTCAGTGACAGTTCTAATGGTGACAATTCCATGGTGACAGTGCCCATGATGACCGTGCTCATGGTGACAGTGCCCACGGTGACATTTCTCATGGTGACAGTGCTCACGGTGACAGTGCCCTTGGTGATAGTACCCATGGTAATAGTGGTCACGGTGACATGGCCCATGGTGATATTGCTCACGGTGATGCTACCCATGGTGATAGTGCTCACGGTGACATTCCCATGGTTACAGTGCCCATGGTGATATTGCTCACGGTGACACTGCCCATGATGACAGTGCTCATGGTGACAATGCCCATTCTGACAATGCTCATAGTGACAGTGCTCACGGTGACAGTGCCCTTGATGATAGTACTCATGGTAATAGTGCTCATGGTGACAGTTCCCATGGTGACAGTGCTCACTGTGGCAGTGCCAATGGTTACAGTGCTCATGGTGGCAGTGTCCATGGTGGCAGTTCCCAAGATGACAGTGCTCATGGTGACATTTCCCATGGTAACAGAGCTCATGATGACAGTGTCCATGGTGACAGTGCCCATGGTGACAGTGGCCATGTTGAAAGTGCCCATGGTGACACTGCTCATGGTGACAGTGCCCATGATGACTATGCTCATGCTGGCTGTGTACATGCTTGGAGATCCCATGGTGAAATTCCTCATGGTGGCACTGCCCATGATGATAGTGCTCATGGTGACAGTGTCCATGGTGACATTGCCTATGGTGACAGTTCCCATTGTGATAGTGCTCACGGTGATAGGGCCCACAGGGACAGTTCTAATGGTGACAGTTCCAATGGTGACAGTGCCCATGATGATAGTGCTTATGGTGACAGTGCCCACGGTGACAGTGCTCATGGTGACATTGCTCATGGTGACAGTGCCATTGGTGATAGTACCCATGGTAAAAGTGCTCATGGTGACATTGCCCATGGTGATATTGCTCACGGTGACACCGCCCATGGTGATAGTGCTCAAGGTGATAGTGCTCATGGTGACGGTTCCCATGGTTACAGTGCCCATGGTGACAGTGCTCATGCTGACAGTGCTCACGGTGACTATGCTCATGGTGACAGTGCTCACGGTGATAGTGCTCAAGGTGACAGTTCGCATGGTGACAGGGCCCATGTTGAAAGTGCCCATGGTGACACTGCTCATGGTGGCACTGCCCATGGTGACTGTGCTCATGCTGGCGGTGTACATGGTTGGAGTTCCGATGGTGAAATTCCTCATGGTAGCACTGCCCATGATGATAGTGCTCACGGTGAAAGTGTCCATGGTGACAGTGCCTATGGTGACAGTGCCCATTGTGATAGTGCTCATGGTGATAGTGCCCAAAGTGACAGTGCTCATTGTGACAGTTCCTATGGTGACAGTGCCCATGATGATAGTGCTCATGGTAAAAGTTCCCACTGTGATAGTGCTCACGGTGAAAGTGCTCACGGTGACAGTGCCCTTGTTGATAGTGCTCTTGGTGATAGTGCTCATGGTAATAGTGCACATGGTGACACTGCCCATGGTGACAGTGCCCATGGTGACACTGCCCATAGTAACATTTCCCATGGTGACAGTGCTCATGTTGACAGTGCCCATGGTGACAGTGACCATGGTGAGTGTGCCCATGGTGACAGTGCCCATGGTGACAGTGTCCATGGTGACAGTGCTCACCTTGACAGTGCCCTTGGTGATAGTACCCATGTTAATATTGCTCACGGTTACAGTGCCCATGGTGATAGTGCTCATGGTGATAGTGCTCATGGTGACAGTTACCTTGGTGATAGTGCTCATGGTGATAGTGCTCATGGTGATAGTTCGCATGGTGACAGTGCCCATGTGGAAAGTCTCCATGAAGGCAGTGCTCATGGTGACACTGCCCATGGTGACTGTGCCCTTGCTGGCGGTGTACATGTTTGGAGTTCCCATGGTGAAATTCCTTATGGTGGCACTGCCCATGATGATAGTGTTCATCGTGACAATGTCCATGGTGACAGTGCCTATGGTGACAGTGCCCATTGTGATAGTGCTCACGGTGATAGTGCCCTCAGTGTCAGTTCTAATGGTGACAGTTCCCATGGTGATAGAGCCCATGATGACAGTGCTCATGGTGACAGTGCCCACGGTAACATTGCTCATGGTGACAGTGCTCACGGTGACAGTAACCTTGGTGATAGTACCCATGGTAATAGAGGTCACGGTGACAGTGCCCATTTTGATATTGCTCACGGTGACACTGCCCATGGTGATAGTGCTCACGGTGATAGTGCTCAGGGTGACAGTTCCCATGGTTACATTGCCCATGGTGACAGTGCTCATGGTGACAGTGCCCGTGGTGACTATGCTCATGGTGACATTGCTCACAGAGATACTGCTCATGGTGACAGTTCGCATGGCGACAGGGCCCATGTTAAAAGTGCCCATGGTGACAGTGCTCATGGTGGCACTGCCCATGGTGACTCTGCTCATGCTGGCAGTGTACATGGTTGGAGTTCCCATGGGGAAATTCCTTATGGTGGCAATGCCCATGATGATAGTGCTCATGGTGACAGTGCTCATGGTGACAGTGTACATGGTGACAATCCACACGGTGACAGTGCTCACGGTGATAGTTCTCATGGCGATAGTGCCCATTGTAATAGTGCTCACGGTGACACTGCCCATGGTGATAGTGCTCACGGGGATAGTGCGCACAGTGACACTGCCCTTGGTGATAGTGCTCTTGGTGATAGTGCTCATGGTAATAGTGCTCATGGTGACACTGCCCGTGGTGACAGTGCCCATGGTGACACTGCCCATAGTGACATTTCCCATGGTGAGAGTGCTGATGGTGAGAGTTCCCATGGTGACAGTGCACATGGTGACAGTGCTCACGGTCACAGTGCTCACTGTGGCAGTCCCAATGGTTACAGTTCTCATGGTGGCAGTGTCCATGGTGGCAGTTCCCAAGATGACAGTGCTCATGGTGACATTTCCCATGGTAACAGAGCTCATGATAACAATGTCCATGGTGACAGTGCCCATGGTGACAGTGGCCATGTTGAAAGTGCCCATGGTGACACTGCTCACCGTGAGAGTGCCCATGGTGACTATGCTAATGCTGGCGGTGTACATCGTTGGAGTTCCCATGGTGAAATTCCTCATGGTGGCACTGCCCATGGTGACAATGTCCATCGTGAGAGTGCCCATGGTGACAGTGCTCATGGTGACAGTGCACACGGTGACAGTGCTCATGTTGACAGTGCACACGGTGACAGTGCCCACCGTGACAGTGTTCATGGTGATATTGCTCATGGTGACACAGCCCATGGTTATAGTGCTCACGCTGATAGTGCTCATGGTGACAGTTCCCATGGTGACGATGCCCACGGTGACAGTGCTCATGGTGACATTGCCCACGGTGACGGTGCTCATGGTGACAGTGCTCATGGTGAAAGTGCTCATGGTGACACAGCCCATGGTGACTGTGCTAAAGCTGGCGGTGTATATGGTTGGAGTTCCCATGGTGAAATTCCTCATGGTGGCACTGCCCATGATGAGAGTGTTCATGGTGACATTTCACATGGTGACAGTGCTCATGGTGAGAGTTCCTATGGTGACATTGCTCATGTTGACAGTGCTCATGTTGACAGTGCCCACAGTGACAGTACTCATGGTGACAGTGCTCACAGTGACAGTGCCCTTGGTGATAGTACCCATGGTAATAGCGCTCAATGTGACAGTGCCCATGGTGATATTTCTCACAGTGACACTGCCCATGGTGATAGTGCTCACGGTGTTTGTGCTCATGGTGACAGTTCACATGGTGACACTGCCCCTGTTGAAAGTGCCCATGGTGACAGTGCTCATGTTGACACTGCCCATGGTGACAATGATCATGTTGACCATGCCCATGGTGACAGCGTCCATGGTGACATTGCCCATGGTGAGAGTGCTCATGGTGACAGTGTCCCTGGTGACAGTGCGCATGGTGACTGTGCCCTTAGTGACAGTTCCCATAGTGACAGTGCCCATGTTGAAAGTGCTCATGGCGACAGTGCTCATGGTGACACTGCCCATGGTGACTGTGCTGATGTTCACGGTGTACATGGTTGGAGTCCCCATGGTGAAATTCCTTATGGTGGCATTGCCCATGATGTTAGTGCTCATGGTGAATGTGTCCATGGTGACAATGCCTATGGTGACAGTGCCCATGATGACATTTCCCCGGGTGACAGTGCTCATACTGACAGTTCCCATGGTGACAGTGCCCATGGTGACAGTGCTAATGTTGACACTGCCCACGGTGACAGTGCTCATGGTGTCAGTGTCCTTGGTGATAGTACACATGGTAATAGTGCTCACGGTGACAGTGCCCACGGTGATATTGCTCATGGTGACACTGCCCATGGTGATAGTGCCAACGGTTACAGTTCTCATTGTGACAGTGCCCATGGTGACAGTGCTCATGGTGACAGTGCTCACAGTGACAGTGCCCATGGTGATATTGTTCACGGTGACACTGCCCAGGGTGATAGTGCTAACGGTGATAGTGCTCATGGTGATAGTTCCCATGGTTACAGTGCCCATGGTGACAGTGCTCATGGTGACAGTGCTCACGGTGATAGTGCTCACATTGACAGTGCCCTTGGTGATAGTGCTCACGGTGATAGTACCCACAGTGACAGTTCAAATGATGACAGTTCCCATGGTGACAGTGCCCATGATGACAGTGCTCATGGTGACAGTGTCCACGGTGAGAGTGCTCATGGTGACACTGCTCACGGTAACAGTGCCCTTGGTGATAGTACCCATGTTAATAGTGCTCACGGTGATAGAGCCCACGGTGACATTTCCCATGGTGACAGTGCTCACTTTAACAGTGTACACGATGACAGTGCCCACGGTGACAGTGTTTATGGTGATATTACTAACGGTGACACGGCCCATGTTCATAGTGCTCACGGTGATAGTGCTCATGGTGACAGTTACCATGGTGATAGGGCCCATGTTGAAAGTGCCCATGGTGACAGTGCTTATGGTGGCACTGCCCATGGTGAATGTGCTCATGCTGGCAGAGTACCTGGTTGGAGTTCCGATGGTAAAATTCCTCATGGTAGCACTCCCCATGATGTTAGTGCTCATGGTGACAGTGTCCAAGGTGACAGTGCCTATGGTGACAGTGCCCATTGTGATAGTGCTCATGGTGATAGTGCCCACAGTGACAGTGCTCATTGTGACCTTTCCTATGGTGACAGTGCCCATGATGACAGTGCTCATGGTGACAGTGCCCACTGTGATAGTGATCACGGTGAAAGTGCTCACGGTGACAGTGCCCTTGGTGATAGTGCTCATGGTGACAGTTCGCATTGTGACAGTTCCCAAGTTGAAAGTGCCCATGGTGACAGTACCCATGGTGACAGTGCCCATGGTGACACAGCCCATGGTGACTGTGCTAAAGCTGGCGGTGTATATGGTTGGAGTTCCCATGATGAAATTCCTCATGGTGGCACTCCCCATGATGATAGTGCTCATGGTGACAGTGCCCAGGGTGAAATTATCCATGGTGACAGTGCTCATGGTGAGAGTTCCTATGGTGACTGTGCTCATGTTGACAGTGCCCATGGTGATAGTGCCCACGGTGACACTGCGCAAGGTGATAGTGCTCAACGTGATAGTGCCCATGGTAATAGTGCTGATGGTGACACTGCCCATGTTGATATTGCTCACGGTGACACTGCCCATGGTGATAGTGCTCACGGTGATAGTGCTCACGGTGACAGTGCCCTTGGTGATATTGCTCATGGTGATACAGCTCATGGTGGAAGTTCGCATGGTGACACTGCCCCTGTTGAAATTGCCCATGGTGACAGTGCTCATGTTGACACTGCCCATGGTGACTGTGCTCACGATGGAGGTGTACATGGTTGGAGTTCCCATGGTACAACTGTTATGGTGGTACTGCCCATGATGATAGTGTTCATGGTGACAGTGTCCATGGTGACAGTGCCCATGGTGATAGTGCCTATTGTGAGAGTGCCCATGGTGACAGTTCCCATGGTGACCATTTCCATGGTGATAATGCTCATGTTGACAGTGCCAACCGTGACAATGCTCATGGTGAGAGTTCCCATGGTGAAAGTGATCATCTTGACAATGCCCATGGCGACCGTTCCCATGGTGACATTTCCCATGGTGATAGTACTCACCGTGATAGTGCCCATGGTGACAGTTCCCATGGATACAGTGTCCATGGTGACAGTGCTCATGGTTGCACTGCCCATGGTGACTGTGCTCATGCTGGTGGTGTACGTGGTCGGAACTCCGATGGTGAAATTCCTCATGGTAGCACTCCCCATGATGTTAGTGCTCATGGTGACAGTGTCCAAGGTGACAGTGCCTATGGTGACAGTGCCCATTGTGATAGTGCTCACGGTGATACTGCTCACAGTGACAGTGCTCATTGTGACCGTTCCTATGGTGACAGTGCCCATGATGACAGTGCTCATGGTGACAGTGCCCACTGTGATAGTGCTCACGGTGAAAGTGCTCACGGTGACACTGCCCTTGGTGATAGTGCTCTTGGTGATAGTGCTCATGGTGACAGTTCGCATTGTGACAGTTCCCATGTTGAAAGTGCCCATGGTGACAGTACCCATGGTGACAGTGCGCATGGTGACAGTGCCCATGGTGATATTTCCCATGGTGACAGTGTTCATGGTGAGAGTTCCCATGGTGACATTGTTCATGTTGACATTGCCCATGGTGACCTTTCCCATGGTGACAGTTCCCATGGTGATAGTGCTCATGGTGACAGTGCTCCTGGTAACAGTGCACACGGTGACAATGCCCACGGTGACAGTGCTCACGGTGACAGTGCTCATGGTGATAGTGCCTACTGTAGTAGTGGTCACGGTGACAGTGCCCATGATGATAGTGCTCACGGTGACACTGCCCATGTTGATAGTGCTCACGATGATACTGCTCCTGGTGACAGTTCCCATGGTTACAGTGCCCATGGTGACAGTGCTCATGGTGAGAGTACTCACGGTGATAGTTCTCATGGTGACAGTGCCCGTGGTGATAGTGCCCATGGTGATAGTGCTCATGGTGATAGTGCTCATGGTGACAGTTCGCATGGTGACAGTGCCCACTTTGAAAGTGCCCATGGTGACAGTACCCATGGTGACTGTGCCCATGGTGACAGTGTCCATGGTGACAGTGCTCATTGTGAGAATTGCCATGGTGACAGTGCTAATGTTGACATTGCCCATGGTGACCGTTCCCATGGTGACAGTTCCCAAGGTGATAGTGCTCATGGTGACAGTGCTATTGGTGACAGTGCACTCGGTGAGAATGCCCACACTTACATTGCTCACGTTGATAGTGCTCATGGTGATAGTGCCAATTTTAATAGTGCTCATGGTGACCGTGCCCATGTTGATGTTGCTCAAGGTGACACTTCCCATGGTGATAGTGCTCACGGTGATAGTGCTAATGGTGACACTGCCCTTGGTGATAGTGCTCATGGTGATAGTGCTCATGGTAATAGTGCTCATGTTGACGCTGCCCATGGTGACAGTGCCCATGGTGACACTGCCCATAGTGACATTTCCCATGGTGACAGTGCTCATGGTGAGAGTTCCCATGGTGACAGTGCACATGTTGACAGTTCCAATGGTGACAGTGCTCACGGTGACAGTGCTCACTGTGGCAGTGCCAATGGTTACAGTGCTCATGGTGGCAGTGTCCATGGTGGCAGTTCCCAAGATGACAGTGCTCATGGTGACATTTCCCATGGTAACAGAACTCAGGATGACAGTGTCCATGGTGACAGTGCCCATGGTGAGAGTGGCCATGTTGAAATTGCCCATGGTGACAGTGCTCATGGTGACACTGCCCATGGTGACTGTGCTCATGCTGGCGTTGAACAAGGTTGAACAAGGTTGGAGTTCCCATGGTGAAAATCCTCATGGTGGCACTACCCATGATAATAGTGCTCATGGTGACAGTGTACATCGTGAGAGTGCCCATGGTAACAATGCTCATGGAGAAACTGCCCATGGTGACAGTGCCCAAGGTGATATTCCCATGGTGACAGTGCTCATTTTGACAGTGCACACGGTGACAGTGCCCACAGTGACAGTGCTCACGGTGATAGTGTTAATGGTAATATTGCTCATGGTGACACTGCCCATGGTTATAGTGCTCACGGTGATAGTGCTCATGGTGACAGTTCCCAAGGTGACAGTGCCCACGGTGATAGTGCTCATGGTGACATTGCCCACGGTGACAGTGCTCATGGTGAGAGTTTGCATGGTGACAGTGCCCATGGTTACAGTGCTCATGGTCACACAACCCATGGTGACTGTGCTAAAGCTGGCGGTGTACATGGTTGGAGTTCCCATGGTGAAATTCCTCATGGTGGCACTGCCCATGATGATAGTGTTCATGGTGACAGTGTCCATGGTGACAGTGCCCATTGTGATAGTGCTCACGGTGATAGTGCCCTCAGTGACAGTTCTAATGGTGACAATTCCATGGTGACAGTGCCCATGATGACCGTGCTCATGGTGACAGTGCCCACGGTGACATTTCTCATGGTGACAGTGCTCACGGTGACAGTGCCCTTGGTGATAGTACCCATGGTAATAGTGGTCACGGTGACATGGCCCATGGTGATATTGCTCACGGTGATGCTACCCATGGTGATAGTGCTCACGGTGACATTCCCATGGTTACAGTGCCCATGGTGATATTGCTCACAGTGACACTGCCCATGATGACAGTGCTCATGGTGACAATGCCCATTCTGACAATGCTCATAGTGACAGTGCTCACGGTGACAGTGCCCTTGATGATAGTACTCATGGTAATAGTGCTCATGGTGACAGTTCCCATGGTGACAGTGCTCACTGTGGCAGTGCCAATGGTTACAGTGCTCATGGTGGCAGTGTCCATGGTGGCAGTT
Organism: Balaenoptera borealis; assembly: GCF_965194805.1. Taxonomy (NCBI): domain Eukaryota; kingdom Metazoa; phylum Chordata; class Mammalia; order Artiodactyla; family Balaenopteridae; genus Balaenoptera; species Balaenoptera borealis. Next base: position 270,546 of record NW_028123476.1, on the reverse strand, counting down.
CCCAAGATGACAGTGCTCATGGTGACATTTCCCATGGTAACAGAGCTCATGATGACAGTGTCCATGGTGACAGTGCCCATGGTGACAGTGGCCATGTTGAAAGTGCCCATGGTGACACTGCTCATGGTGACAGTGCCCATGATGACTATGCTCATGCTGGCTGTGTACATGCTTGGAGATCCCATGGTGAAATTCCTCATGGTGGCACTGCCCATGATGATAGTGCTCATGGTGACAGTGTCCATGGTGACATTGCCTATGGTGACAGTTCCCATTGTGATAGTGCTCACGGTGATAGGGCCCACAGGGACAGTTCTAATGGTGACAGTTCCAATGGTGACAGTGCCCATGATGATAGTGCTTATGGTGACAGTGCCCACGGTGACAGTGCTCATGGTGACAGTGCTCATGGTGACAGTGCCATTGGTGATAGTACCCATGGTAAAAGTGCTCATGGTGACATTGCCCATGGTGATATTGCTCACGGTGACACCGCCCATGGTGATAGTGCTCAAGGTGATAGTGCTCATGGTGACGGTTCCCATGGTTACAGTGCCCATGGTGACAGTGCTCATGCTGACAGTGCTCACGGTGACTATGCTCATGGTGACAGTGCTCACGGTGATAGTGCTCAAGGTGACAGTTCGCATGGTGACAGGGCCCATGTTGAAAGTGCCCATGGTGACACTGCTCATGGTGGCACTGCCCATGGTGACTGTGCTCATGCTGGCGGTGTACATGGTTGGAGTTCCGATGGTGAAATTCCTCATGGTAGCACTGCCCATGATGATAGTGCTCACGGTGAAAGTGTCCATGGTGACAGTGCCTATGGTGACAGTGCCCATTGTGATAGTGCTCATGGTGATAGTGCCCAAAGTGACAGTGCTCATTGTGACAGTTCCTATGGTGACAGTGCCCATGATGATAGTGCTCATGGTAAAAGTTCCCACTGTGATAGTGCTCACGGTGAAAGTGCTCACGGTGACAGTGCCCTTGTTGATAGTGCTCTTGGTGATAGTGCTCATGGTAATAGTGCACATGGTGACACTGCCCATGGTGACAGTGCCCATGGTGACACTGCCCATAGTAACATTTCCCATGGTGACAGTGCTCATGTTGACAGTGCCCATGGTGACAGTGACCATGGTGAGTGTGCCCATGGTGACAGTGCCCATGGTGACAGTGTCCATGGTGACAGTGCTCACCTTGACAGTGCCCTTGGTGATAGTACCCATGTTAATATTGCTCACGGTTACAGTGCCCATGGTGATAGTGCTCATGGTGATAGTGCTCATGGTGACAGTTACCTTGGTGATAGTGCTCATGGTGATAGTGCTCATGGTGATAGTTCGCATGGTGACAGTGCCCATGTGGAAAGTCTCCATGAAGGCAGTGCTCATGGTGACACTGCCCATGGTGACTGTGCCCTTGCTGGCGGTGTACATGTTTGGAGTTCCCATGGTGAAATTCCTTATGGTGGCACTGCCCATGATGATAGTGTTCATCGTGACAATGTCCATGGTGACAGTGCCTATGGTGACAGTGCCCATTGTGATAGTGCTCACGGTGATAGTGCCCTCAGTGTCAGTTCTAATGGTGACAGTTCCCATGGTGATAGAGCCCATGATGACAGTGCTCATGGTGACAGTGCCCACGGTAACATTGCTCATGGTGACAGTGCTCACGGTGACAGTAACCTTGGTGATAGTACCCATGGTAATAGAGGTCACAGTGACAGTGCCCATTTTGATATTGCTCACGGTGACACTGCCCATGGTGATAGTGCTCACGGTGATAGTGCTCAGGGTGACAGTTCCCATGGTTACATTGCCCATGGTGACAGTGCTCATGGTGACAGTGCCCGTGGTGACTATGCTCATGGTGACATTGCTCACAGAGATACTGCTCATGGTGACAGTTCGCATGGCGACAGGGCCCATGTTAAAAGTGCCCATGGTGACAGTGCTCATGGTGGCACTGCCCATGGTGACTCTGCTCATGCTGGCAGTGTACATGGTTGGAGTTCCCATGGGGAAATTCCTTATGGTGGCAATGCCCATGATGATAGTGCTCATGGTGACAGTGCTCATGGTGACAGTGTACATGGTGACAATCCACACGGTGACAGTGCTCACGGTGATAGTTCTCATGGCGATAGTGCCCATTGTAATAGTGCTCACGGTGACACTGCCCATGGTGATAGTGCTCACGGGGATAGTGCGCACAGTGACACTGCCCTTGGTGATAGTGCTCTTGGTGATAGTGCTCATGGTAATAGTGCTCATGGTGACACTGCCCGTGGTGACAGTGCCCATGGTGACACTGCCCATAGTGACATTTCCCATGGTGAGAGTGCTGATGGTGAGAGTTCCCATGGTGACAGTGCACATGGTGACAGTGCTCACGGTCACAGTGCTCACTGTGGCAGTCCCAATGGTTACAGTTCTCATGGTGGCAGTGTCCATGGTGGCAGTTCCCAAGATGACAGTGCTCATGGTGACATTTCCCATGGTAACAGAGCTCATGATAACAATGTCCATGGTGACAGTGCCCATGGTGACAGTGGCCATGTTGAAAGTGCCCATGGTGACACTGCTCACCGTGAGAGTGCCCATGGTGACTATGCTAATGCTGGCGGTGTACATCGTTGGAGTTCCCATGGTGAAATTCCTCATGGTGGCACTGCCCATGGTGACAATGTCCATCGTGAGAGTGCCCATGGTGACAGTGCTCATGGTGACAGTGCACACGGTGACAGTGCTCATGTTGACAGTGCACACGGTGACAGTGCCCACCGTGACAGTGTTCATGGTGATATTGCTCATGGTGACACAGCCCATGGTTATAGTGCTCACGCTGATAGTGCTCATGGTGACAGTTCCCATGGTGACGATGCCCACGGTGACAGTGCTCATGGTGACATTGCCCACGGTGACGGTGCTCATGGTGACAGTGCTCATGGTGAAAGTGCTCATGGTGACACAGCCCATGGTGACTGTGCTAAAGCTGGCGGTGTATATGGTTGGAGTTCCCATGGTGAAATTCCTCATGGTGGCACTGCCCATGATGAGAGTGTTCATGGTGACATTTCACATGGTGACAGTGCTCATGGTGAGAGTTCCTATGGTGACATTGCTCATGTTGACAGTGCTCATGTTGACAGTGCCCACAGTGACAGTACTCATGGTGACAGTGCTCACAGTGACAGTGCCCTTGGTGATAGTACCCATGGTAATAGCGCTCAATGTGACAGTGCCCATGGTGATATTTCTCACGGTGACACTGCCCATGGTGATAGTGCTCACGGTGTTTGTGCTCATGGTGACAGTTCACATGGTGACACTGCCCCTGTTGAAAGTGCCCATGGTGACAGTGCTCATGTTGACACTGCCCATGGTGACAATGATCATGTTGACCATGCCCATGGTGACAGCGTCCATGGTGACATTGCCCATGGTGAGAGTGCTCATGGTGACAGTGTCCCTGGTGACAGTGCGCATGGTGACTGTGCCCTTAGTGACAGTTCCCATAGTGACAGTGCCCATGTTGAAAGTGCTCATGGCGACAGTGCTCATGGTGACACTGCCCATGGTGACTGTGCTGATGTTCACGGTGTACATGGTTGGAGTCCCCATGGTGAAATTCCTTATGGTGGCATTGCCCATGATGTTAGTGCTCATGGTGAATGTGTCCATGGTGACAATGCCTATGGTGACAGTGCCCATGATGACATTTCCCCGGGTGACAGTGCTCATACTGACAGTTCCCATGGTGACAGTGCCCATGGTGACAGTGCTAATGTTGACACTGCCCACGGTGACAGTGCTCATGGTGTCAGTGTCCTTGGTGATAGTACACATGGTAATAGTGCTCACGGTGACAGTGCCCACGGTGATATTGCTCATGGTGACACTGCCCATGGTGATAGTGCCAACGGTTACAGTTCTCATTGTGACAGTGCCCATGGTGACAGTGCTCATGGTGACAGTGCTCACAGTGACAGTGCCCATGGTGATATTGTTCACGGTGACACTGCCCAGGGTGATAGTGCTAACGGTGATAGTGCTCATGGTGATAGTTCCCATGGTTACAGTGCCCATGGTGACAGTGCTCATGGTGACAGTGCTCACGGTGATAGTGCTCACATTGACAGTGCCCTTGGTGATAGTGCTCACGGTGATAGTACCCACAGTGACAGTTCAAATGATGACAGTTCCCATGGTGACAGTGCCCATGATGACAGTGCTCATGGTGACAGTGTCCACGGTGAGAGTGCTCATGGTGACACTGCTCACGGTAACAGTGCCCTTGGTGATAGTACCCATGTTAATAGTGCTCACGGTGATAGAGCCCACGGTGACATTTCCCATGGTGACAGTGCTCACTTTAACAGTGTACACGATGACAGTGCCCACGGTGACAGTGTTTATGGTGATATTACTAACGGTGACACGGCCCATGTTCATAGTGCTCACGGTGATAGTGCTCATGGTGACAGTTACCATGGTGATAGGGCCCATGTTGAAAGTGCCCATGGTGACAGTGCTTATGGTGGCACTGCCCATGGTGAATGTGCTCATGCTGGCAGAGTACCTGGTTGGAGTTCCGATGGTAAAATTCCTCATGGTAGCACTGCCCATGATGATAGTGCTCATGGTGACAGTGTCCATGGTGACAGTGCCTATGGTGACAGTGCCCATTGTGATAGTGCTCATGGTGACAGTGCCCACTGTGACAGTGCTCATGGTGACAGTGCTCACGGTGACAGTGCCCTTGGTGATAGTGCTCATGGTGACAGTGCTCATGGGGACAGTGCTCACGATGACAGTGCCCTTGGTGATAGTACCCATGGTAATAGTGCTCACTGTGACAGTGCCCATGGTGATAGTGCTCATAGTGATAGTGCTCATGGTAATAGTGCTCATAGTGACACTGCCCATGGTGACACTGCCCATAGTGACATTTCCCATGGTCGCAGTGCTCATGGTGAGAGTTCCCATGGTGACAGTGCACATGGTGACAATTCCCATGGTGACACTGCTCATGGTGGCAGTGCTCACTGTGGCAGTGCCAATGGTTAAAGTGCTCGTGGTGGCAGTGTCCATGGTGGCAGTTCCCAAAGTGACAGTGCTCATGGTGACATTTCCCATGGTAACAGATTTCATGATGATAGTGTCCATGGTGACAGTGTGCATGGTGACAATGTCCTTGTTGAAAGTACCTATGGTGACAGTGCTCATGGTGACAGTGCCCACGGTGACTATGCTCATGGTGACAGTGCCCACGGTGACAGTGCTCATGGTGGCACTGCCCATGGTGACTGTGCTCATGATGGCGGTGTACATGGTTGGAGTTCCGATGGTGAAATTCCTCATGGTAGCCATGCCCATGATGATAGTGCTCACGGTGATAGTGCGCACAGTGACACTGCCCTTGGTGATAGTGCTCATGGTAATAGTGCTCACAGTGACAGTGCCCATGGTGATATTGTTCACGGTGACACTGCCCATGGTGATAGTGCTCACGGTGATAGTGCTCATGGTGATAGTTCCCATGGTGGCAGTGCCCATGGTGACAGTGCTCATGGTGACAGTGCGCACGGTGAAAATGCTCATGGTGACAGTGCTCACGGTGATAGTGCTCACATTGACAGTGCCCTTGGTGATAGTGCTCATGGTAATACTGCTCATGGTGATAGTGGTCATGGTGATAGTTCGTATGGTGACTGTGCCCATGTTGAAAGTCCCCATGGTGGCAGTGCTCATGGTGACACTCCCTGTGGTGACTATGCTCATGCTGGTGGTATACATGGTTGGAGTTCCCATGGTGAAATTCCTTATGGTGGCACTGCCCATGATGATATTGTCCATGGTGACAGTGTCCACGGTGACAGTGCCTGTGGTGACAGTGCTCATGGTGACAGTGCCAATGGTGACCGTGCTCATGGTGACAGTGCCAACAGTGACAGTGCTCATGGTGGCAGTGCCCTTGGTGATAGTACCCATGTTAATAGTGCTCACGGTGACAGTGCCCATGGTGATATTGCTCACGGTGACCCTGCCCATGTTGATAGTGCCCACGGTGATAGTGCTCAGGGTGAAAGACCCCATGGTTACAGTGCCCATGGTGACAGTGCTCATAGTGACATTGCCCATGGTGACAGTGCCCATAGTGATAGTGCCCATGGTGACATTTCCCATGGTCACAGTGCTCATGGTGACAGTGCACATGATGACAGTGCTCATGTTGACAGTGCCCACGGTGACAGTGCTCATGGTAACAGTGCTCACGGTGACAGTGCCCTTGGTGATATTTCTCATGGTGACACTGCCCATGGTGATAGTGCTCACGGTGATTGTGCTCATGGTGACAGTTCCCATGGTTACAGTGCCCACGGTGACAGTGCTCATGGTGACAGTGCCCACGGTGACAGTGCTAATGGTGACAGTGCTCATGGTGACAGTACACATGGTGACACTGCTCATGGTGACAGTGCTCACGGTGACAGTGACCTTGGTGATAGTACCCATGGTAATAGAGGTCACGGTGACTGTGCCCATGGTGATATTGCTCACAGTGACACTGCCCATGGTGATAGTGCTCACGGTGATAGTGCTCATGTTGACAGTTCCCATGGTGACAGTGCTCATGTTGACAGTGCCCACGGTGACTATGCTCATGATGAAAGTTCTCATGGTGATAGTGCTCATGGTGAGAGTGCTCATGGTGACAGTTCACATGGTAGACATGGCGAAGTTGAAAGTGCCCATGGTGACAGTGCTCATGATGACACTGCCCATGGTGACTGTGCTCATGTTGGCGGTGTACATGGTTGGAGTTCCGATGGTTAAATTCCTCACGGTAGCACTGCCCATGATGATAGTGCTCATGGTGACAGTGTCCACGGTGACAGTGCCTATGTTGACAGTGCCCATTGTGATAGTGCTCATGGTGATAGTGCCCACAGTGACAGTGCTCATGGTGACAGTTCCTATGGTGACTGTAACCATGGTGACAGTGCCCATGGTGAGAGTGCCCATGGTGACAGTGCCCATGGTGACATTTCCCATGGTGACAGTGCTGACGGTGAGAGTTCTCATGGTGAGAGTGCTCAGGTTGACATTGCACATGGTGACCATTCCGATGGTGACAGTTCCCATGGTGATAGTGCTCATGGTGACAGTGCTCATGGTGACCGTGCACACGGTGACAATGCCCACAGTGACAATGCTCACGGTGATAGTGCTCTTGGCGATAATGACCATTGTAATAGTGCTCACCGTGACAGTGCCCATGTTGATATTGCTCATGGTGACACTGCCCATGGTGATAGTGCTCACGGTGATAGCGCTCAGGGTGACACTGCCCTTGGTGATAGTGCTCATGGTGATAGTGCTCATGGTAATAGTGCTCATGGTGACACTGCCCATGGTGACAGTGCCCATGGTGACACTCCCGATAGTGACATTTCTTATGGTGACAGTGCTCATGGTGAGAGTTCCCATGGTGACAGTGCACATGGTGACAGTTCCCATGGTGACAGTGCTCACGGTGACCGTGCTCACTGTGGCAGTGCCAATGGTAACATTGTTCATGGTGGCAGTGTCCATGGTGGCGGTTTCCAAGATGACAGTGCTCATGGTGATATTTCCCATGGTAACAGAGTTCATGATGACAGTGTCCATGGTGACAGTGCCCATGGTGACAGTGGCCATGTAGAAAGTGCCCATGATGAAACTGCCCATGGTGACAGTGCCCATAGTGATAGTGCCCATGGTGACATTTCCCATGGTGACAGTGCTAATGGAGAGAGTTCCCATGGTGACAGTGCCCATTATGACAGTGCTCATGGTGACAGTGCCCATGGTGATACTGCTCACGGTGATAGTGCTCATGGTGACATATCCCCTTGTGACATTTCCCATGGTGACAGTGCTCATGGTGACCGCACCCACAGTGACAATGTCCACGGTGACAGTGCTCACGGTGACACTGCCCATGGTGACAGTGCTCATGGTGATAGTGCTCATGGTGACAGTGCCCTTGGTGATAGTGCTCCTGGTGATAGTGCTTATGGAGACATTTCCCATGGTGACAGTGCTCATGTTGACAGTCCCCATGGTGACTGTGCTCATGCTGGCGGTGTACATGGTTGGAGTTACAATGGTGAAATTCCTTATTTTGGCACTGCCCATGATGATAGTGCTCATGGTGAAGGTGTCCATGGTGACAGCGCCCATGGTGACAGTGCCCATGGTGATATTTCCCATGGTGATAGTGCTCATGGTGAGAGTTCCCATGGTGACAGTGCTCATCTTGGCAGTGCCCATAGTGACCGTTCCCATGGTGACAGTTCCCATGGTGATAGGGCTCATGGTTACAGTGCTCATGGTGACAGTGAACACGGTGACAGTGCCCGCAGTGACAGTGCTCATGGTGATAGTGCTCATGCTTATAGTGCCCACGGTGAAAGTAGTCATGGTGAAAGTGTTCACGGTGATAGTGCTCACGGTGACAGTGCCCTTAATGATAGTGTTCATGGTGATAGTGCTCATGGTGATAGTGCTCATGGTGACACGGCCCATGGTGAATGTGCTCATGCTGGCGGTGTACATGGTTGGAGTTCCCATGGTGAAATTCCTTATGGTGGCAATGCCCATGATGATAGTGCTCATGGTGAGAGTGTCCATGTTGACAATGCCTATGGTGACAGTGCCCATGGTGACATTTCCCATGGTGACAGTGCTCATAGTGAGAGTTCCCATGGTGACAATGCTTATGTTGACAACGCCCATGATGACAGTGCTCATGGTGACAGTGCCCACGGTGAAAATCCTCATGGTGACAGTGCTCACGGTGATAGTGCTCACGGTGATAGTGCTCACGCTGACAGTGCCCTTGGTGATAGTGCTCATGGTAGTAGTGCTCATGGTGACTGTTCGCATGGTGACAATGCCTATGTTGAAAGTGCCCATGGTGGCAGTGCTCATCGTGACACAGCCCATGGTGACTGTGCTAACGCTGCCGATGTACACGGTTGGAGTTCCCAAGGTGAAATTCCTCATGGTGGCACTGCCCATGATGATAGTGTTCGTGGTGACAGTGTCCATGGTGACAGTACCTATGGTGACAGTTTCCGTTGTGATAGTGCTCACGGTGATAGTGCCCACAGTGACAGTGCTAATGTTGACCGTTCCCATGGTGACAGTGCCCATGATGACAGTGCTCATGGTGACAGTGCCCACGGAGACAGTGTTCATGGTGACAGTACCCTTGGTGATAGTTTTCATGGTGATAGTGCTCATCGTGGCAGTTCGCATGGTGACACTGCGTATGTTGAAAGTGACCATGGTGACAGTGCTCATGCTTGCACTGCTCATGGTGACTGTGCTCATGCTGGCGGTGTAAGTGGTCGGAATTCCGATGGTGAAATTCCTCATGGTAGCACTCCCCATGATGTTAGTGCTCATGGTGACACTGTCCAAGGTGACAGTGCCTATGGTGACAGTGCCCATTGTGATAGTGCTCATGGTGATAGTGCCCACAGTGACAGTGCTCATTGTGACCTTTCCTATGGTGACAGTGCCCATGATGACAGTGCTCATGGTGACAGTGCCCACTGTGATAGTGATCACGGTGAAAGTGCTCACGGTGACAGTGCCCTTGGTGATAGTGCTCATGGTGACAGTTCGCATTGTGACAGTTCCCAAGTTGAAAGTGCCCATGGTGACAGTACCCATGGTGACAGTGCCCATGGTGACACAGCCCATGGTGACTGTGCTAAAGCTGGCGGTGTATATGGTTGGAGTTCCCATGATGAAATTCCTCATGGTAGCACTCCCCATGATGTTAGTGCTCATGGTGACACTGTCCAAGGTGACAGTGCCTATGGTGACAGTGCCCATTGTGATAGTGCTCATGGTGATAGTGCCCACAGTGACAGTGCTCATTGTGACCTTTCCTATGGTGACAGTGCCCATGATGACAGTGCTCATGGTGACAGTGCCCACTGTGATAGTGATCACGGTGAAAGTGCTCACGGTGACAGTGCCCTTGGTGATAGTGCTCATGGTGACAGTTCGCATTGTGACAGTTCCCAAGTTGAAAGTGCCCATGGTGACAGTACCCATGGTGACAGTGCCCATGGTGACACAGCCCATGGTGACTGTGCTAAAGCTGGCGGTGTATATGGTTGGAGTTCCCATGATGAAATTCCTCATGGTGGCACTCCCCATGATGATAGTGCTCATGGTGACAGTGCCCAGGGTGAAATTATCCATGGTGACAGTGCTCATGGTGAGAGTTCCTATGGTGACTGTGCTCATGTTGACAGTGCCCATGGTGACAGTGCCCACGGTGACACTGCGCAAGGTGATAGTGCTCAACGTGATAGTGCCCATGGTAATAGTGCTGATGGTGACACTGCCCATGTTGATATTGCTCACGGTGACACTGCCCATGGTGATAGTGCTCACGGTGATAGTGCTCACGGTGACAGTGCCCTTGGTGATATTGCTCATGGGGACAGTGCTCATGGGGACAGTGCTCACGATGACAGTGCCCTTGGTGATAGTACCCATGGTAATAGTGCTCACTGTGACAGTGCCCATGGTGATAGTGCTCATAGTGATAGTGCTCATGGTAATAGTGCTCATAGTGACACTGCCCATGGTGACAGTGCCCATGGTGACACTGCCCATAGTGACATTTCCCATGGTCGCAGTGCTCATGGTGAGAGTTCCCATGGTGACAGTGCACATGGTGACAATTCCCATGGTGACACTGCTCATGGTGGCAGTGCTCACTGTGGCAGTGCCAATGGTTAAAGTGCTCATGGTGGCAGTGTCCATGGTGGCAGTTCCCAAAGTGACAGTGCTCATGGTGACATTTCCCATGGTAACAGATTTCATGATGACAGTGTCCATGGTGACAGTGCGCATGGTGACAATGGCCTTGTTGAAAGTACCTATGGTGACAGTGCTCATGGTGACAGTGCCCACGGTGACTATGCTCATGGTGACAGTGCCCACGGTGACAGTGCTCATGGTGGCACTGCCCATGGTGACTGTGCTCATGATGGCGGTGTACATGGTTGGAGTTCCGATGGTGAAATTCCTCATGGTAGCCATGCCCATGATGATAGTGCTCACGGTGATAGTGCGCACAGTGACACTGCCCTTGGTGATAGTGCTCATGGTAATAGTGCTCACAGTGACAGTGCCCATGGTGATATTGTTCACGGTGACACTGCCCATGGTGATAGTGCTCACGGTGATAGTGCTCATGGTGATAGTTCCCATGGTGGCAGTGCCCATGGTGACAGTGCTCATGGTGACAGTGCGCACGGTGAAAATGCTCATGGTGACAGTGCTCACGGTGATAGTGCTCACATTGACAGTGCCCTTGGTGATAGTGCTCATGGTAATACTGCTCATGGTGATAGTGGTCATGGTGATAGTTCGTATGGTGACTGTGCCCATGTTGAAAGTCCCCATGGTGGCAGTGCTCATGGTGACACTCCCCGTGGTGACTATGCTCATGCTGGTGGTATACATGGTTGGAGTTCCCATGGTGAAATTCCTTATGGTGGCACTGCCCATGATGATATTGTCCATGGTGACAGTGTCCACGGTGACAGTGCCTATGGTGACAGTGCTCATGGTGACAGTGCCAATGGTGACCGTGCTCATGGTGACAGTGCCAACAGTGACAGTGCTCATGGTGGCAGTGCCCTTGGTGATAGTACCCATGTTAATAGTGCTCACGGTGACAGTGCCCATGGTGATATTGCTCACGGTGACGCTGCCCATGTTGATAGTGCCCACGGTGATAGTGCTCAGGATGAAAGACCCCATGGTTAGAGTGCCCATGGTGACAGTGCTCATAGTGACATTGCCCATGGTGACAGTGCCCATAGTGATAGTGCCCATGGTGACATTTCCCATGGTCACAGTGCTCATGGTGACAGTGCACATGATGACAGTGCTCATGTTGACAGTGCCCACGGTGACAGTGCTCATGGTAACAGTGCTCACGGTGACAGTGCCCTTGGTGATATTTCTCATGGTGACACTGCCCATGGTGATAGTGCTCACGGTGATTGTGCTCATGGTGACAGTTCCCATGGTTACAGTGCCCACGGTGACAGTGCTCATGGTGACAGTGCCCATGGTGACAGTGCTCATGGTGATAGTGCTCATGGTGACACGGCCCATGGTGACTCTGCTCATGCTGGCAGTGTACATGGTTGGAGTTCCCATGGGGAAATTCCTTATGGTGGCAATGCCCATGATGATAGTGCTCATGGTGACAGTGCTCATGGTGACAGTGTACATGGTGACAATCCACACGGTGACAGTGCTCACGGTGATAGTTCTCATGGCGATAGTGCCCATTGTAATAGTGCTCACGGTGACACTGCCCATGATGATAGTGCTCACGGGGATAGTGCGCACAGTGACACTGCCCTTGGTGATAGTGCTCTTGGTGATAGTGCTCATGGTAATAGTGCTCATGGTGACACTGCCCGTGGTGACAGTGCCCATGGTGACACTGCCCATAGTGACATTTCCCATGGTGACAGTGCTGATGGTGAGAGTTCCCATGGTGACAGTGCACATGGTGACAGTGCTCACGGTCACAGTGCTCACTGTGGCAGTCCCAATGGTTACAGTTCTCATGGTGGCAGTGTCCATGGTGGCAGTTCCCAAGATGACAGTGCTCATGGTGACATTTCCCATGGTAACAGAGCTCATGATAACAATGTCCATGGTGACAGTGCCCATGGTGACAGTGGCCATGTTGAAAGTGCCCATGGTGACACTGCTCACCGTGAGAGTGCCCATGGTGACTATGCTAATGCTGGCGGTGTACATCGTTGGAGTTCCCATGGTGAAATTCCTCATGGTGGCACTGCCCATGGTGACAATGTCCATCGTGAGAGTGCCCATGGTGACAGTGCTCATGGTGACAGTGCACACGGTGACAGTGCTCATGTTGACAGTGCACACGGTGACAGTGCCCACCGTGACAGTGTTCATGGTGATATTGCTCATGGTGACACAGCCCATGGTTATAGTGCTCACGCTGATAGTGCTCATGGTGACAGTTCCCATGGTGACGATGCCCACGGTGACAGTGCTCATGGTGACATTGCCCACGGTGACGGTGCTCATGGTGACAGTGCTCATGGTGAAAGTGCTCATGGTGACACAGCCCATGGTGACTGTGCTAAAGCTGGCGGTGTATATGGTTGGAGTTCCCATGGTGAAATTCCTCATGGTGGCACTGCCCATGATGAGAGTGCTCATGGTGACATTTCACATGGTGACAGTGCTCATGGTGAGAGTTCCTATGGTGACATTGCTCATGTTGACAGTGCTCATGTTGACAGTGCCCACAGTGACAGTACTCATGGTGACAGTGCTCACAGTGACAGTGCCCTTGGTGATAGTACCCATGGTAATAGCGCTCAATGTGACAGTGCCCATGGTGATATTTCTCACAGTGACACTGCCCATGGTGATAGTGCTCACGGTGTTTGTGCTCATGGTGACAGTTCACATGGTGACACTGCCCCTGTTGAAAGTGCCCATGGTGACAGTGCTCATGTTGACACTGCCCATGGTGACAATGATCATGTTGACCATGCCCATGGTGACAGCGTCCATGGTGACATTGCCCATGGTGAGAGTGCTCATGGTGACAGTGTCCCTGGTGACAGTGCGCATGGTGACTGTGCCCTTAGTGACAGTTCCCATAGTGACAGTGCCCATGTTGAAAGTGCTCATGGCGACAGTGCTCATGGTGACACTGCCCATGGTGACTGTGCTGATGTTCACGGTGTACATGGTTGGAGTCCCCATGGTGAAATTCCTTATGGTGGCATTGCCCATGATGTTAGTGCTCATGGTGAATGTGTCCATGGTGACAATGCCTATGGTGACAGTGCCCATGATGACATTTCCCCGGGTGACAGTGCTCATACTGACAGTTCCCATGGTGACAGTGCCCATGGTGACAGTGCTAATGTTGACACTGCCCACGGTGACAGTGCTCATGGTGTCAGTGTCCTTGGTGATAGTACACATGGTAATAGTGCTCACGGTGACAGTGCCCACGGTGATATTGCTCATGGTGACACTGCCCATGGTGATAGTGCCAACGGTTACAGTTCTCATTGTGACAGTGCCCATGGTGACAGTGCTCATGGTGACAGTGCTCACAGTGACAGTGCCCATGGTGATATTGTTCACGGTGACACTGCCCAGGGTGATAGTGCTAACGGTGATAGTGCTCATGGTGATAGTTCCCATGGTTACAGTGCCCATGGTGACAGTGCTCATGGTGACAGTGCTCACGGTGATAGTGCTCACATTGACAGTGCCCTTGGTGATAGTGCTCACGGTGATAGTACCCACAGTGACAGTTCAAATGATGACAGTTCCCATGGTGACAGTGCCCATGATGACAGTGCTCATGGTGACAGTGTCCACGGTGAGAGTGCTCATGGTGACACTGCTCACGGTAACAGTGCCCTTGGTGATAGTACCCATGTTAATAGTGCTCACGGTGATAGAGCCCACGGTGACATTTCCCATGGTGACAGTGCTCACTTTAACAGTGTACACGATGACAGTGCCCACGGTGACAGTGTTTATGGTGATATTACTAACGGTGACACGGCCCATGTTCATAGTGCTCACGGTGATAGTGCTCATGGTGACAGTTACCATGGTGATAGGGCCCATGTTGAAAGTGCCCATGGTGACAGTGCTTATGGTGGCACTGCCCATGGTGAATGTGCTCATGCTGGCAGAGTACCTGGTTGGAGTTCCGATGGTAAAATTCCTCATGGTAGCACTGCCCATGATGATAGTGCTCATGGTGACAGTGTCCATGGTGACAGTGCCTATGGTGACAGTGCCCATTGTGATAGTGCTCATGGTGACAGTGCCCACTGTGACAGTGCTCATGGTGACAGTGCTCACGGTGACAGTGCCCTTGGTGATAGTGCTCATGGTGACAGTGCTCATGGGGACAGTGCTCACGATGACAGTGCCCTTGGTGATAGTACCCATGGTAATAGTGCTCACTGTGACAGTGCCCATGGTGATAGTGCTCATAGTGATAGTGCTCATGGTAATAGTGCTCATAGTGACACTGCCCATGGTGACAGTGCCCATGGTGACACTGCCCATAGTGACATTTCCCATGGTCGCAGTGCTCATGGTGACAGTTCCCATGGTGACAGTGCACATGGTGACAATTCCCATGGTGACACTGCTCATGGTGGCAGTGCTCACTGTGGCAGTGCCAATGGTTAAAGTGCTCATGGTGGCAGTGTCCATGGTGGCAGTTCCCAAAGTGACAGTGCTCATGGTGACATTTCCCATGGTAACAGATTTCATGATGACAGTGTCCATGGTGACAGTGCGCATGGTGACAATGGCCTTGTTGAAAGTACCTATGGTGACAGTGCTCATGGTGACAGTGCCCACGGTGACTATGCTCATGGTGACAGTGCCCACGGTGACAGTGCTCATGGTGGCACTGCCCATGGTGACTGTGCTCATGATGGCGGTGTACATGGTTGGAGTTCCGATGGTGAAATTCCTCATGGTAGCCATGCCCATGATGATAGTGCTCACGGTGATAGTGCGCACAGTGACACTGCCCTTGGTGATAGTGCTCATGGTAATAGTGCTCACAGTGACAGTGCCCATGGTGATATTGTTCACGGTGACACTGCCCATGGTGATAGTGCTCACGGTGATAGTGCTCATGGTGATAGTTCCCATGGTGGCAGTGCCCATGGTGACAGTGCTCATGGTGACAGTGCGCACGGTGAAAATGCTCATGGTGACAGTGCTCACGGTGATAGTGCTCACATTGACAGTGCCCTTGGTGATAGTGCTCATGGTAATACTGCTCATGGTGATAGTGGTCATGGTGATAGTTCGTATGGTGACTGTGCCCATGTTGAAAGTCCCCATGGTGGCAGTGCTCATGGTGACACTCCCCGTGGTGACTATGCTCATGCTGGTGGTATACATGGTTGGAGTTCCCATGGTGAAATTCCTTATGGTGGCACTGCCCATGATGATATTGTCCATGGTGACAGTGTCCACGGTGACAGTGCCTATGGTGACAGTGCTCATGGTGACAGTGCCAATGGTGACCGTGCTCATGGTGACAGTGCCAACAGTGACAGTGCTCATGGTGGCAGTGCCCTTGGTGATAGTACCCATGTTAATAGTGCTCACGGTGACAGTGCCCATGGTGATATTGCTCACGGTGACCCTGCCCATGTTGATAGTGCCCACGGTGATAGTGCTCAGGGTGAAAGACCCCATGGTTACAGTGTCCATGGTGACAGTGCTCATAGTGACATTGCCCATGGTGACAGTGCCCATAGTGATAGTGCCCATGGTGACATTTCCCATGGTCACAGTGCTCATGGTGACAGTGCACATGATGACAGTGCTCATGTTGACAGTGCCCACGGTGACAGTGTTCATGGTAACAGTGCTCACGGTGACAGTGCCCTTGGTGATATTTCTCATGGTGACACTGCCCATGGTGATAGTGCTCACGGTGATTGTGCTCATGGTGACAGTTCCATGGTTACAGTGCCCACGGTGACAGTGCTCATGGTGACAGTGCCCACGGTGACAGTGCTCATGGTGACAGTGCTCATGGTGATAGTGCTCATGGTGATAGTGCTCATGGTGACACGGCCCATGGTGACTCTGCTCATGCTGGCAGTGTACATGGTTGGAGTTCCCATGGGGAAATTCCTTATGGTGGCAATGCCCATGATGATAGTGCTCATGGTGACAGTGCTCATGGTGACAGTGTACATGGTGACAATCCACACGGTGACAGTGCTCACGGTGATAGTTCTCATGGCGATAGTGCCCATTGTAATAGTGCTCACGGTGACACTGCCCATGGTGATAGTGCTCACGGGGATAGTGCGCACAGTGACACTGCCGTTGGTGATAGTGCTCTTGGTGATAGTGCTCATGGTAATAGTGCTCATGGTGACACTGCCCGTGGTGAGAGTGCCCATGGTGACACTGCCCATAGTGACATTTCCCATGGTGACAGTGCTGATGGTGAGAGTTCCCATGGTGACAGTGCACATGGTGACAGTGCTCACGGTCACAGTGCTCACTGTGGCAGTGCCAATGGTTACAGTTCTCATGGTGGCAGTGTCCATGGTGGCAGTTCCCAAGATGACAGTGCTCATGGTGACATTTCCCATGGTAACAGAGCTCATGATAACAGTGTCCATGGTGACAGTGCCCATGGTGACAGTGGCCATGTTGAAAGTGCCCATGGTGACACTGCTCACCGTGAGAGTGCCCATGGTGACTATGCTAATGCTGGCGGTGTACATCGTTGGAGTTCCCATGGTGAAATTCCTCATGGTGGCACTGCCCATGGTGACAATGTCCATCGTGAGAGTGCCCATGGTGACAGTGCTCATGGTGACAGTGCACACGGTGACAGTGCTCATGTTGACAGTGCACACGGTGACAGTGCCCACCGTGACAGTGTTCATGGTGATATTGCTCATGGTGACACAGCCCATGGTTATAGTGCTCACGCTGATAGTGCTCATGGTGACAGTTCCCATGGTGACGATGCCCACGGTGACAGTGCTCATGGTGACATTGCCCACGGTGACGGTGCTCAGGGTGACAGTGCTCATGGTGACAGTGCTCATGGTGACACAGCCCATGGTGACTGTGCTAAAGCTGGCGGTGTATATGGTTGGAGTTCCCATGGTGAAATTCCTCATGGTGGCACTGCCCATGATGAGAGTGCTCATGGTGACATTTCACATGGTGACAGTGCTCATGGTGAGAGTTCCTATGGTGACATTGCTCATGTTGACAGTGCTCATGTTGACAGTGCCCACAGTGACAGTACTCATGGTGACAGTGCTCACAGTGACAGTGCCCTTGGTGATAGTACCCATGGTAATAGCGCTCAATGTGACAGTGCCCATGGTGATATTTCTCACGGTGACACTGCCCATGGTGATAGTGCTCACGGTGTTTGTGCTCATGGTGACAGTTCACATGGTGACACTGCCCCTGTTGAAAGTGCCCATGGTGACAGTGCTCATGTTGACACTGCCCATGGTGACAATGATCATGTTGACCATGCCCATGGTGACAGCGTCCATGGTGACATTGCCCATGGTGAGAGTGCTCATGGTGACAGTGTCCCTGGTGACAGTGCGCATGGTGACTGTGCTCTTAGTGACAGTTCCCATAGTGACAGTGCCCATGTTGAAAGTGCTCATGGCGACAGTGCTCATGGTGACACTGCCCATGGTGACTGTGCTGATGTTCACGGTGTACATGGTTGGAGTCCCCATGGTGAAATTCCTTATGGTGGCATTGCCCATGATGTTAGTGCTCATGGTGAATGTGTCCATGGTGACAGTGCCTATGGTGACAGTGCCCATGGTGACATTTCCCCGGGTGACAGTGCTCATACTGACAGTTCCCATGGTGACAGTGCCCATGGTGACAGTGCTAATGTTGACACTGCCCACGGTGACAGTGCTCATGGTGACAGTGTCCTTGGTGATAGTACCCATGGTAATAGTGCTCACGGTGACAGTGCCCACGGTGATATTGCTCATGGTGACACTGCCCATGGTGATAGTGCCAACGGTTACAGTTCTCATGGTGACAGTGCCCATGGTGACAGTGCTCATGGTGACAGTGCTCACAGTGACAGTGCCCATGGTGATATTGTTCACGGTGACACTGCCCAGGGTGATAGTGCTAATGGTGATAGTGCTCATGGTGATAGTTCCCATGGTTACAGTGCCCATGGTGACAGTGCTCATGGTGACAGTGCTCACGGTGATAGTGCTCACATTGACAGTGCCCTTGGTGATAGTGCTCACGGTGATAGTACCCACAGTGACAGTTCAAATGATGACAGTTCCCATGGTGACAGTGCCCATGATGACAGTGCTCATGGTGACAGTGTCCACGGTGAGAGTGCTCATGGTACCACTGCTCACGGTAACAGTGCCCTTGGTGATAGTACCCATGTTAATAGTGCTCACGGTGATAGAGCCCACGGTGACATTTCCCATGGTGACAGTGCTCACTTTAACAGTGTACACGATTACAGTGCCCACGGTGACAGTGTTTATGGTGATATTACTAACGGTGACCCGGCCCATGTTCATAGTGCTCACGGTGATAGTGCTCATGGTGACAGTTACCATGGTGATAGGGCCCATGTTGAAAGTGCCCATGGTGACAGTGCTTATGGTGGCACTGCCCATGGTGAATGTGCTCATGCTGGCAGAGTACCTGGTTGGAGTTCCGATGGTAAAATTCCTCATGGTAGCACTGCCCATGATGATAGTGCTCATGGTGACAGTGTCCATGGTGACAGTGCCTATGGTGACAGAGCCCATTGTGATAGTGCTCATGGTGACAGTGCCCACTGTGACAGTGCTCATGGTGACAGTGCTCACGGTGACAGTGCCCTTGGTGATAGTGCTCATGGTGACAGTGCTCATGGGGACAGTGCTCACGATGACAGTGCCCTTGGTGATAGTGCTCATAGTGATAGTGCTCATGGCGACAGTGCTCATGGTGACACTGCCCATGGTGATAGTGCCAACGGTTACAGTTCTCATGGTGACAGTGCCCATGGTGACAGTGCTCACGTTGACAGTGCCCACGCTGGCAGTGCTCATGGTTACAGTGATCACAGTGACAGTGCCCATGGTGATATTGTTCACGGTGACACTGCCCAGGGTGATAGTGCTAACGGTGATAGTGCTCATGGTGATAGTTCCCATGGTTACAGTGCTCATGGTGACAGTGCTCACGGTGATAGTGCTCACATTGACAGTGCCCTTGGTGATAGTGCTCACGGTGATAGTACCCACAGTGACAGTTCAAATGATGACAGTTCCCATGGTGACAGTGCCCATGATGACAGTGCTCATGGTGACAGTGTCCACGGTGAGAGTGCTCATGGTGACACTGCTCACGGTAACAGTGCCCTTGGTGATAGTACCCATGTTAATAGTGCTCACGGTGATAGAGCCCACGGTGACATTTCCCATGGTGACAGTGCTAACTTTGACAGTGTACACGATGACAGTGCCCACGGTGACAGTGTTTATGGTGATATTACTAACGGGGACACGGCCCATGTTCATAGTGCTCATGGTGATAGTGCTCATGGTGACAGTTACCATGGTGACAGTGCCCACAGTGACAGTGCTCATGGTGACATTACCCACAGTGACAGTACTCATGGTGACAGTACACATGGTGACAGTGCCCATGGTGACAGTGCTCATGGTGACACAGCCCATGGTGACTGTGCTAAAGCTGGCGGTGCATATGGTTGGAGTTCCCATGGTGAAATTCCTCATGGTGGCACTGCCCATGATGATAGTGCTCATGGTGACAGTGCCCATGGTGACATTTCCCATGGTGACAGTGCTCATGGTGAGAGTTCCCAGGCCGACCGTGCCCATGATGACAGTGCTCATGTTTACTGTGCCCACGGTGAAAGTGCTCATGGTAACAGTGATCACGGTGACAGTGCCCTTGGTGATAGTCCCCATGGTAACAGTGCTCAATGTGACAGTGCCCATGGTGATATTTCTTACGGTGACACTGCCCATGGTGATAGTGCTCACGGTGATTGTGCTCATGGTGACAGTTCCCATGGTTACAGTGCCCACTGTGGCAGTGCCCATGGTGACAGTGCCCACGGTGACAGTGCTCATGGTGACAGTGCTCATGGTGATAGTGCTCACGGTGATAGTGCTCATGGTGACAGTGCCCTTGGTGATAGTGCTCATGGTGATAGTTCTCATGGTGGCAGTTTGCATGGTGACACTGCCCCTGTTGAAAGTGCCCATGGTGACAGTGCTCATGTTGACACCGCCCATGGTGACAGTGCTCATGTTGGAGGTGTACATGGTTGGAGTTCCCATGGTACAACTGTTATGGTGCACTGCCCATGATGATAGTGCTCATGGTGACAGTGTCCGTGGTGACAGTGCACATGGTGACAGTGCCTATGGTGAGAGTGCCCATGGTGACAGCGCCCATGGTGACCGTTTCCATGGTGACAGTGCTCATGTTGACAGTGCCCATGGTGACCGTTTCCATGGTGACAGTTCCCATGGTGATAGTGCTCACCGTGATAGTGCCCATTGTGACAGTTCCCATGGATCCAGTGCCCATGGTGACAGTGCTCATTGTGACAGTGCCCTCGGTGATAGAGCTCATGGTGGCATTTCGCATGGTGACAGTGCCCATGACGACAGTGCTCATGGTTACAATGCCCACGGAGACAGTGCTCATGGTTACAGTGCTCACGGTGACAGTGCTCATGGTGACATTGCCCATGGTGACAGTGCTCATGGTGACAGTTCGCATGGTGACAGTGCCCACGGTGATAGTGCTCACGGTGATAATGCTCGCAGTGACAGTGCTCTTGATGATAGTGCTCATGGTTAAAGTTCTCATGGTGAGAGTGCTCATGGTAACACTGACCATCGTGACTGTGCTCATGCTGGCGGTGTACATGGCTGGAGTCCCCATGGTGAAATTTCTTATGCTGGCAGTGCCCATGATGATAGTGCTCATGGTGACAGTGTCCATCGTGAGAGTGCCCATGGTGACAGTGCTCATGGTGACCCTGCCCATGGTGAGAGTTCCCATGGTGATATTTCCCATGTTGACAGTGCTCATGTTGACAGTGCACACGGTGACAGTGTTCATGGTGATATTGCTCAAGGTGACAGTGCCCATGGTTATAGTGCTCACGTTGATAGTGCTCATGGTGACAGTTCCCATGGTGACAGTGCTCATGGTGACATTTCCCATGGTAACAGAGCTCATGATGACAGTGTCCATGGTGACAGTGCCCATGTTGAAAGTGCCCATGGTGACATTGCTCATGGTGACACTGCCATGGTGACTGTGCTCATGCTGGCGGTGTACATGATTGGAGTTCCCATGGTGAAATTCCTCATGGTGTCACTGCCCATGATGACACTGCCCATGGTGACAGTGCCCATGGTGACATTTCCCATGATGACAGTGCTCATGTTGACAGTGCACATGGTGACAGTGCCCACGGTGACATTTCCCATGGTTACAGTGTTCATGGTGATATTGCTCACGGTGACAGTGCCCATGGTTATAGTCCTCACGGTGATAGTGCTCATGGTGACAGTTCCCATGGTGACAGTGCCCACGGTGACAGTGCTCATGGTGACATTGCCCACGGTGACAGTTCTCATGGTAACAGTTCCCATGGTGACAGTGCTCATGTTGATAGTGCCCACGGTGACAGTGCTCATGGTGACAGTGCTCACAATGACAGTGCCCTTGGTGATAGTGCCCATGGTAATAGGGCTCACGGTGACACTGCCCATGGTGATATTGTTCACGGTGACACTGCCCATGGTGATAGAGCTCACGGTGATAGTGCTCACATTGACAGTGCCCTTGGGGATAGTGCTCATGGTAATACTGCTCATGGTGATAGTGCTCATGGCGATAGTTCGCATGGTGACAGTGCCCATGTGGAAAGTGCCCATGGTGGCAGTGCTCATGGTGACACGCCCATGGTGGCTGTGCTCATGCTGGCGGTGTCCATGGTTGGAGTTCCCATGGTGAAATTCCTTATGGTAGCACTGCCCATGATGATAGTGCTCATGGTGACAGTATCCATGGTGACAGTGCCTATGGTGACAGTGTCCATGGTGATAGTGCCCACAGTGACTGTGCTCATTGTGACAGTTTCTATGGTGAGAGTAACCATGATGACAGTGCTCATGGTGACAATGCCCACAGTGACAGTGCTCACGGTGATAGTGCTCACGTTGACATTGCCCTTGGTGATAGTACGCATGGTAATATTGCTCACGGTGACAGTGCCCATGGTGATAGTGCTCATGGTGATAGTGCTCATGGTAATAGTGATCATGGTGAAACTGCCTATGGTGACAGTGCCCACGGTGACACTGCCCATAGTGATATTTGCCATGGTGACAATGCTCATGGTGAGAGTTCCCATGGTGACAGTGCTCACGGTGACAGTGCTCATGGTGACACAGCCCATGGTGACTGTGCTAAAGCTGGCGGTGTATATGGTTGGAGTTCCCATGATGAAATTCCTCATGGTGGCACTCCCCATGATGATAGTGCTCATGGTGACAGTGCCCATGGTGAAATTATCCATGGTGACAGTGCTCATGGTGAGAGTTCCTATGGTGACTGTGCTCATGTTGACAGTGCCCATGGTGACAGTGCCCACGGTGACACTGCGCAAGGTGATAGTGCTCAACGTGATAGTGCCCATGGTAATACTGCTGATGGTGACACTGCCCATGTTGATATTGCTCACGGTGACACTGCCCATGGTGATAGTGCTCACGGTGATAGTGCTCACGGTGACAGTGCCCTTGGTGATATTGCTCATGGTGATACAGCTCATGGCGGAAGTTCGCATGGTGACACTGCCCCTCTTGAAATTGCCCATGGTGACAGTGCTCATGTTGACACTGCCCATGGTGACTGTGCTCACGATGGAGGTGTACATGGTTGGAGTTCCCATGGTACAACTGTTATGGTGGTACTGCCCATGATGATAGTGCTCATGGTGACAGTGTCCATGGTGACAGTGCCCATGGTGATAGTGCCTATTGTGAGAGTGCCCATGGTGACAGTTCCCATGGTGACCATTTCCATGGTGATAATGCTCATGTTGACAGTGCCAACCGTGACAATGCTCATGGTGAGAGTTCCCATGGTGAAAGTGATCATCTTGACAATGCCCATGGCGACCGTTCCCATGGTGACATTTCCCATGGTGATAGTACTCACCGTGATAGTGCCCATGGTGACAGTTCCCATGGATACAGTGTCCATGGTGACAGTGCTCATTGTGGCACTGCCCATGGTGACTGTGCTCATGCTGGCGGTGTACTTGGTTGGAGTTCCGATGGTGAAATTCCTCATGGTAGCACTGCCCATGATGATAGTGCTCATGGTGACAGTGTCCGTCATGAGAGTGTCCATGGTGACAGTTCCCATGGTGATAGTGCATACCGTGATAGTGCCCATGGTGACAGTTCCCATGGATACAGTGCCCATGGTGACAGTGCTCACGGTGATAGTGCTCATGCAGACAGTTCGCATGGTGACACAGCCCATGTTGAAAGTGCCCATGGTGACAGTGCTCATAGTGGCACTGCCCATGATGATTGTGCTCATTCTGGCGGTGTACTTGGTTGGAGTTCCCATGGTGAAATTCCTCATGGTAGCACTGCCCATGCTGATAGTGCTCATGGTGACAGTGCACATGGTGACAATGCCCACACTGACAGTGCTCACGGTGTTAGTGCACATGGTGATAATGCCCATTGTAATTGTGCTCAAGGTGACAGTGCCCATGTTGATATTGCTCAAGGTGATAGTGCTCATGGTGACACTGCCCTTGATGATAGTGCTCTTGGTGATAGTGCTCATGGTAATAGTGTTCATGGTGACAGTGCCCATGGTGACACTGCTCATAGTGACAATTCCCATGGTGACAGTGCTCATGGTGAGAGTTCCCATGGTGACAGTGCACATGGTGACAGTTCCCATGGTGACAGTGCTCACTGTGACAGTGCTCACTGTGGCAGTGTCAATGGTTACAGTGCACATGGTGACCGTTCCCATAGTGACAGTTCCCATGGTGATAGTGCTCACCGTGATAGTGCCCATGGTGACAGTGCCCATTATGATAGTGCTCCCAGTGACAGTGCCCCTGGTGATAGTGCTCATGGAGATAGTGCTCATGGTGACAGTGTCCTCAGTGACAGTGATCACGGTGATAGTGCTCATGGTGATTGTGCCCATGGTAATAGTGCTCACGGTGACAGTGCCCATGGTGATATTGCTCACGGTGACCCTGTCCATGGTGATAGTACTCACGGTGATGCTGCTCATGGTGACAGTTCCCATGGTGACATTGCCCATGGTGACAGTGCGCATGGTGACAGTGCCCACGGTGACAGTGCTCAGGGTGATAGTGCTCACAGTGATAGTGCTCAAGGTGACATTGCTCTGGCTGATAGTGCCCATGGTGACAGTGTCCCTGGTGACCGTTCTCATGGTGACAGTGCTCATGATGACAGTGCCCACGGTGGCAGTGCCAATGGTTACAGTGGTGATGGTGGCAGTGTCCGTGCTGGCAGTTCGTAAGAGGACAGTGCTCATGGTGACAGTTCCCATGGTAATAGAGCTCATGATGACAGTGTCCTTTGTGATAGTGCCCATGGTGACAGTGCCCATGGTGACACAGCCCTTGGTGACTGTGCTAATGCTGGTGGTGTACATGGTTGGAGTTTCCATGGTGAAATTACTCATGGTGGTACTGCTCATGATGACAGTGTCCACGGTTACAGTGCTCATGGTGACACTGCCCATGGTGACAGTGCACACGGTGACAGTGCCCACGGTGACAGTGCACACGGTGACAGTGCCCACGGTGACAGTGCTCACGGTGATAGTGCTAATGGTGATAGTGCCCATGGTAATAGTGCTCACCATGAAAGTTCCCATGGTGCTATTGCTCATGGTGACACTGCCAATGCTGTTAGTGCTCACGGTGATAGTGCTCATGGTGACAGTTCCCATGGTGACAGAGCCCATGGTGACAGAGCTCATGGTGACAGTGCCCACGGTGACAGTGCTCATGGTGACAGTGCTCATGGTGATGGTGCTCACAGTGATACTGCTCATGGTGAAAGTGCCTTTTGTGATAGTGCTCATGGTGATAGTGCTCATAGTGATAGTGCTCATTGTGACAGTTCTCATGGTGACAGTGCCCATGTTGAAATTGCCCATGGTGAGAGTGTTCATGGTGAAAATGCCCATGGTGACTGTGCTCATGCTGGCGGTGTACATGGTTGGAGTTCCCATGGTGAAATTCCTCATGGTGGCACTTCCCATGATGATAGTGCTCATGCAGACAGTGTCCATGGTGACATTGCTCATGGTGACTGTGCCCATGGTAATAGTGCTCATGGTGACAGTACCCATGGTGATATTGCTCACCATGACACTGCCCATAGTGACAGTGCTGACGGCGAGAGTGCTCGTTGTGACAGTTCCCCTGGTGACAGTGTCTATGGTAACAGTGTCCATGGTGAAAGTGGCCATGGTGACATTGCCCATGGTGACATTCCCCATGGTGACAGTGCCCATGGTGTCAGTACCCAAGGTGGAAGCATCAATTGTGACAGTTCCTATGGTGACATTGCTCATGGCATCAGTTCCCATGGTGACAGTGCTCATGTTGACAATGCGCACGGTGACACTGCTCACGGTGACAATGCTCACGGTGACAATGCTCATGGTGGCAGTTTCCATGGTTGTGGTTACCATCTTGAAAGTTCTCATGGTGGCAGTTCCCATGATGACAGTGCTCACGGTGAGAGTGCTCATAGTGACGGTTCTCACGGTGAGAGTGCTCGAGGTGATATTTCTCATTGTGAGAGTGCTCATGATGAAAGTGCTCATGGTGAGAGTGCTCACGGTATCAGTGCTCACTGTGACAGTCCTGGAGATGATAGTACTCATGGTGACACATCCCATGATGACAATGCCCTGGTGACAATGATCATGGTGACAGTGCTCACAGTGACAGTGCTCATGGTGGCAGTGTCCATGGTGACAGTGCTCATGGTGTCAGATCCCATATTGACGGTGCTCATGGTGACAGTGCTCATGGTGACATTGCCCATGATGACACTTCCAATGTTGACAGTGTACATGGGGACAATGCTCATGGAAAGAGTGTCCATGGTGATAGTGCTCCTGGTGAGAGTGTCCATGGTTACAGTGCCCATGGTGACATTTCCCATGGTGATAGTTCCCAAGCTGACATTGTCCTTGGTGACAGTGCCTATGGTGACAGTGCCCATGGTGAAAGTTCCCATGGTGACAGTGCCCACGGTGACAGTGCTCATGGTGACAGTGCTCACGGTGATTGTGCTCACAGTGATAGTGCTCATGGTGACAGTGCCCTTTGTGATAGTGTTCATGGTGATAATGCTCATAGTGATAGTGCTCATGGTGACAGTTCGAATGGTGACAGAGCCCATGGTGACAGTGCTCATGGTGACTGTGCTCATGCTGGCGGTGTACACGGTTGGAGTTCCAATGGTGAAATTCCTTATGGTGGCCCTGCCCATGATGATAGGGCTCATGGTGACAGTGTCCATGGTGACAGTGCCCATTGTGACAGTGCCCAGAGTGACATTTCCCATGGTGACAGTGCCCATGGTGACATTTCCCATGGTGACAGTGCTCATGGTGAGAGTTGCCATGGTGACAGTGCTCATGTTGACAGCGCCCACGGTGCCAGTGCTCATGGTGAGAATTCCCATGGTGACAGTGCACATGGTGACAATATCCATGGTGACAGTGCCCATGGTGACAGTGCCCATGGTGACATTTCCCATGGTGACAGTGTCCATGGTGACATTGCCCATGGTGAGAGTGCCCATGGTGACAGTGTCCCTGGTGACAGTGCCCATGGTGAGAGTGCTCTTAGTGACAGTTCCCATGGTGCCAGTGCCCATGTTGAAAGTGCCCATGGCGACAGTGCTCATGGTGACACTGCCCATGGTGACTGTGCTCATGCTGGCGGTGTACATGTTTGGAGCTCCCATGGTGAAATTCCTTATGGGAGTTCTGCCCATGACAATAGTGCTCATGGTGACACTGTCCATGTTTACAGTGCCTATGGTGACAGTGCCCATTGTGAGAGTGCTCACGGTGATAGTACCCAGAGTGAGAGTGACAGTTCTAATGGTGACAGTGCCCATGGTGACATTGCCCATGATGACAGTGCTCATGGTGACAGTGCCCACGGTGACAGTGCTCATGGTGACTTTGCCCACGGTGACAGTGCTCATGGTGACAGTGCTCATGGTGATAGTGCTCACGGTGATAGTGCTCACGGTGACAGTGCCCTTGGTGATAGTGCTCATGGGGATAGTGCTCATGGTGGCACTGCCAATGTTCACAGTGCTCATGGTGGCAGTGTCCATGGTGGCAGTTCCCAAGATGACAGTGCTCGTGGTGACATTTCCCTTGGTAACAGAGCTCATGATGACAGTGTCCATGGTGACAGTGCCCATGGTGACAGTGGCCATGTAGAAATTGCCCATGGTGACAGTGCACACGGTGACAGTGCCCACAGTGACAGTGCTCACGGTGACAGTGCTCATGGTGATAGTGCTTACGGTGATAGTGCGCACGTTGACAGTGCCCTTGGTGATAGTGTTCATGGTAATATTTCTCATGGTGATAGTCCTCATGGTGATAGTTCGCATGGTGACTGTGCCCATGTTGAAAGTGCCCATGGTGGCATTGCTCATGGTGACACTGCCCATGGTGACTATGCTCATGGTGACAGTGCTCACGGTGATAGTGCTCATGGAGACAGTTCGCATGGTGACAGGGCCCATGTTGAAAGTACCCATGGTGACAGTGCTCATAGTGGCAGTGTCCATGATGACTGTGCTCATGCTGGCGGTGTACTTGGTTGGAGTTCCGATGGTGAAATTCCTCATGGTAGCACTGCCCATGATGATAGTGCTCATGGTGACAGTGTCCATGGTGACAGTGCCTATGGTGACAGTGCCCATTGTGAGAGTGCTCATGGTGATAGTGCCCAAAGTGACAGTGCTAATGGTGACAGTCGCCATGGTGACAGTGCCCATGATGACAGTGCTCATGGTGACAGTGCCTACTGTGACAGTGCTCACGGTGACAATGCTCACGGTGACAGTGCCCTTGGTGATAGTGCTCATGGTGATAGTGCTCATTGTGACTGTGCGCATGGTGACAGTGCCCATGTTGAAAGTGCCCATGGTGACAGTACCCATGGTGACAGTGCTCATGGTGAGATTGCCCATGGTGACCATTCCCATGGTGACAGTTCCCATGTTAATAGTGCTCATGGTAACAGTGCTCATGTTGACAGTGCACATGGTGACAATGCCCACACTGACAGTGCTCACGGTGATAGTGCTCATGGTGACACTGCCCATGATGATAGTGTTCATGGTGATAGTGCTCATGGTAATAGTGCTCATGGTGACACTACCCATGGTGACACTGCCCATGGTGACACTGCCCATTGTGACATTTCCCATGGTGACAGTGCCCATGGTGACATTGCTCATGGTGACAGTTCTCACGGTGACAGTGACTTTGGTGATAGTACCCATGGTAATAGAGGTCACAGTGACAGTGCCCATGGTGATATTGCTCACGGTGACACTGCCCATGGTGATAGTGCTTACGGTGATAGTGCTCATGGTGACAGTTCCCATGGTTACAGTGCCCATGGTGACAGTGCTCATGATGACAGTGCCCACGGTGACTATGCTCATGGTGAGAGTGCTCACAGAGATACTGTTCATGGTGACAGTTCGCATGGCGACAGGGCCCATGTTAAAAGTGCCCATGGTGACAGTGCTCATGGTGGCACTGCCCATGGTGACTGTGCTCATGCTGGTGGTGTACATGGCTGGAGTTCCCATGGTGAAATTCCTTATGGTGGCAATGCCCATGATGATAGTGCTCATGGTGACAGTGTCCATGGTGACAGTGCCCATGGTGACATTTCCCATCTTGACAGTGCTCATGGTGAGAGTTCCCATGATGACAATGCTCATGTTGACAATACCCAAGGTGCCAGTGCTCATGATGACAGTGTCCAGGGTGACAATTCTCATGGTGACAGTGCTCACAGTGATAGTGCTCATGGTGACAGTGCTCCCGCTGACAGTGCCCTTGGTGATAGTGCTCATGGTAATACTGCTGATGGTGATAGTGCTCATGGTGACGGTTTGCATGTTGAGAGTGCCCATGTTGAAAGTGCCCATGGTGGCAGTGATCATGGTGACACTGCCCATTGTGACTGTGCTCATGCTGGCGGTGTACATAGTTGGAGTTCCCATGGTGAAATTCCTTATGGTGGCACTGCCCATGATGATAGTTTTCATGGTGACAGTGTCCATGGTGACAGTGCCTATGGTGACAGTGCCCATTGTGATAGTGCTCACGGTGATAGTGCCCTCAGTGACAGTTCTAATGGTGACAGTTCCCATGGTGACAGTGCCCATGATGACAGTGCTCATGGTGACAGTGCCCATGGTGACATTGCTCATGGTGACAGTGCTCACGGTGACAATGCCCTTGGTGATAGTACCCATGGTAATAGGGGTCACGGTGACAGTGCCCATGGTGATATTGCTCACGGTGACACTGCCCATGGTGATAGTGCTCATGGTGATAGTGCTCATGTTGACAGTTCCCATGGTGACAGTGCTCATGTTCACAGTGCCCACGGTGACTATGCTCATGATGAAAGTTCTCACGGTGATAGTGCTCATGGAGACAGTGCTCATGGTGACAGTTCGCATGGTAGACATTGTGAAGTTCAAAGTGCCCATGGTGACAGTGCTCATGGTGACACTGCCCATGGTGACTGTGCTCATGTTGGCGGTGTACATGGTTGGAGTTCCGATGGTTAAATTCCTCACGGTAGCACTGCCTATGATGATAGTGCTCATGGTGACAGTGTCCACGGTGACAGTGCCTATGGTGACAGTGCCCATTGTGATAGTGCTCATGGTGATAGTGCCCACAGTGACAGTGCTCATGGTGACAGTTCCTATGGTGACAGTAACCATGGTGACAGTGCCCATGGTGACAGTGCCCATGGTGACATTTCCCATGGTAACAGTGCTCACAGTGAGAGTTCTCATGGTGAGAGTGCTCATGTTGACATTGCCCATGGTGACCGTTCCCATGGAGACAGTTCCCATGGTGATACTGCTCATGGTGACAGTGCTCATGGTGACCGTGCACACGGTGACAATACCCACAGTTACAGTGCTCACGGTGATAGTGCTCATGGCGATAGTGCCCATTGTTACAGTGCCCACTGTGACAGTGCCCACGGTGACAGTGCTCATGCTGGCGGTGTACATGTTTGGAGCTCCCATGGTGAAATTCCTTATGGGAGTTCTGCCCATGACAATAGTGCTCATGGTGACACTGTCCATGTTTACAGTGCCTATGGTGACAGTGCCCATTGTGAGAGTGCTCACGGTGATAGTACCCAGAGTGAGAGTGACAGTTCTAATGGTGACAGTGCCCATGGTGACATTGCCCATGATGACAGTGCTCATGGTGACAGTGCCCACGGTGACAGTGCTCATGGTGACTTTGCCCACGGTGACAGTGCTCATGGTGACAGTGCTCATGGTGATAGTGCTCACGGTGATAGTGCTCACGGTGACAGTGCCCTTGGTGATAGTGCTCATGGGGATAGTGCTCATGGTGGCACTGCCAATGTTCACAGTGCTCATGGTGGCAGTGTCCATGGTGGCAGTTCCCAAGATGACAGTGCTCGTGGTGACATTTCCCTTGGTAACAGAGCTCATGATGACAGTGTCCATGGTGACAGTGCCCATGGTGACAGTGGCCATGTAGAAATTGCCCATGGTGACAGTGCACACGGTGACAGTGCCCACAGTGACAGTGCTCACGGTGACAGTGCTCATGGTGATAGTGCTTACGGTGATAGTGCGCACGTTGACAGTGCCCTTGGTGATAGTGTTCATGGTAATATTTCTCATGGTGATAGTCCTCATGGTGATAGTTCGCATGGTGACTGTGCCCATGTTGAAAGTGCCCATGGTGGCATTGCTCATGGTGACACTGCCCATGGTGACTATGCTCATGGTGACAGT
The DNA here is from genome assembly GCF_965194805.1 of Balaenoptera borealis. Lineage (NCBI taxonomy): Eukaryota > Metazoa > Chordata > Mammalia > Artiodactyla > Balaenopteridae > Balaenoptera > Balaenoptera borealis. Next base: position 238,697 of record NW_028123476.1, on the reverse strand, counting down.
GCTCACGGTGATAGTGCTCATGGAGACAGTTCGCATGGTGACAGGGCCCATGTTGAAAGTACCCATGGTGACAGTGCTCATAGTGGCAGTGTCCATGATGACTGTGCTCATGCTGGCGGTGTACTTGGTTGGAGTTCCGATGGTGAAATTCCTCATGGTAGCACTGCCCATGATGATAGTGCTCATGGTGACAGTGTCCATGGTGACAGTGCCTATGGTGACAGTGCCCATTGTGAGAGTGCTCATGGTGATAGTGCCCAAAGTGACAGTGCTAATGGTGACAGTCGCCATGGTGACAGTGCCCATGATGACAGTGCTCATGGTGACAGTGCCTACTGTGACAGTGCTCACGGTGACAATGCTCACGGTGACAGTGCCCTTGGTGATAGTGCTCATGGTGATAGTGCTCATTGTGACTGTGCGCATGGTGACAGTGCCCATGTTGAAAGTGCCCATGGTGACAGTACCCATGGTGACAGTGCTCATGGTGAGATTGCCCATGGTGACCATTCCCATGGTGACAGTTCCCATGTTAATAGTGCTCATGGTAACAGTGCTCATGTTGACAGTGCACATGGTGACAATGCCCACACTGACAGTGCTCACGGTGATAGTGCTCATGGTGACACTGCCCATGATGATAGTGTTCATGGTGATAGTGCTCATGGTAATAGTGCTCATGGTGACACTACCCATGGTGACACTGCCCATGGTGACACTGCCCATTGTGACATTTCCCATGGTGACAGTGCCCATGGTGACATTGCTCATGGTGACAGTTCTCACGGTGACAGTGACTTTGGTGATAGTACCCATGGTAATAGAGGTCACAGTGACAGTGCCCATGGTGATATTGCTCACGGTGACACTGCCCATGGTGATAGTGCTTACGGTGATAGTGCTCATGGTGACAGTTCCCATGGTTACAGTGCCCATGGTGACAGTGCTCATGATGACAGTGCCCACGGTGACTATGCTCATGGTGAGAGTGCTCACAGAGATACTGTTCATGGTGACAGTTCGCATGGCGACAGGGCCCATGTTAAAAGTGCCCATGGTGACAGTGCTCATGGTGGCACTGCCCATGGTGACTGTGCTCATGCTGGTGGTGTACATGGCTGGAGTTCCCATGGTGAAATTCCTTATGGTGGCAATGCCCATGATGATAGTGCTCATGGTGACAGTGTCCATGGTGACAGTGCCCATGGTGACATTTCCCATCTTGACAGTGCTCATGGTGAGAGTTCCCATGATGACAATGCTCATGTTGACAATACCCAAGGTGCCAGTGCTCATGATGACAGTGTCCAGGGTGACAATTCTCATGGTGACAGTGCTCACAGTGATAGTGCTCATGGTGACAGTGCTCCCGCTGACAGTGCCCTTGGTGATAGTGCTCATGGTAATACTGCTGATGGTGATAGTGCTCATGGTGACGGTTTGCATGTTGAGAGTGCCCATGTTGAAAGTGCCCATGGTGGCAGTGATCATGGTGACACTGCCCATTGTGACTGTGCTCATGCTGGCGGTGTACATAGTTGGAGTTCCCATGGTGAAATTCCTTATGGTGGCACTGCCCATGATGATAGTTTTCATGGTGACAGTGTCCATGGTGACAGTGCCTATGGTGACAGTGCCCATTGTGATAGTGCTCACGGTGATAGTGCCCTCAGTGACAGTTCTAATGGTGACAGTTCCCATGGTGACAGTGCCCATGATGACAGTGCTCATGGTGACAGTGCCCATGGTGACATTGCTCATGGTGACAGTGCTCACGGTGACAATGCCCTTGGTGATAGTACCCATGGTAATAGGGGTCACGGTGACAGTGCCCATGGTGATATTGCTCACGGTGACACTGCCCATGGTGATAGTGCTCATGGTGATAGTGCTCATGTTGACAGTTCCCATGGTGACAGTGCTCATGTTCACAGTGCCCACGGTGACTATGCTCATGATGAAAGTTCTCACGGTGATAGTGCTCATGGAGACAGTGCTCATGGTGACAGTTCGCATGGTAGACATTGTGAAGTTCAAAGTGCCCATGGTGACAGTGCTCATGGTGACACTGCCCATTGTGACTGTGCTCATGCTGGCGGTGTACATAGTTGGAGTTCCCATGGTGAAATTCCTTATGGTGGCACTGCCCATGATGATAGTGCTCATGGTGACAGTGTCCATGGTGACATTGCCTATGGTGACAGTTCCCATTGTGATAGTGCTCACGGTGATAGGGCCCACAGGGACAGTTCTAATGGTGACAGTTCCAATGGTGACAGTGCCCATGATGATAGTGCTTATGGTGACAGTGCCCACGGTGACAGTGCTCATGGTGACATTGCTCATGGTGACAGTGCCATTGGTGATAGTACCCATGGTAAAAGTGCTCATGGTGACATTGCCCATGGTGATATTGCTCACGGTGACACCGCCCATGGTGATAGTGCTCAAGGTGATAGTGCTCATGGTGACGGTTCCCATGGTTACAGTGCCCATGGTGACAGTGCTCATGCTGACAGTGCTCACGGTGACTATGCTCATGGTGACAGTGCTCACGGTGATAGTGCTCAAGGTGACAGTTCGCATGGTGACAGTGCCCATGTTGAAAGTGCCCATGGTGACACTGCTCATGGTGGCACTGCCCATGGTGACTGTGCTCATGCTGGCGGTGTACATGGTTGGAGTTCCGATGGTGAAATTCCTCATGGTAGCACTGCCCATGATGATAGTGCTCACGGTGAAAGTGTCCATGGTGACAGTGCCTATGGTGACAGTGCCCATTGTGATAGTGCTCATGGTGATAGTGCCCAAAGTGACAGTGCTCATTGTAACAGTTCCTATGGTGACAGTGCCCATGATGATAGTGCTCATGGTAAAAGTTCCCACTGTGATAGTGCTCACGGTAAAAGTGCTCACGGTGACAGTGCCCTTGGTGATAGTGCTCTTGGTGATAGTGCTCATGGTAATAGTGCACATGGTGACACTGCCCATGGTGACAGTGCCCATGGTGACACTGCCCATAGTAACATTTCCCATGGTGACAGTGCTCATGTTGACAGTGCCCATGGTGACACTCCCGATAGTGACATTTCTTATGGTGACAGTGCTCATGGTGAGAGTTCCCATGGTGACAGTGCACATGGTGACAGTTCCCATGGTGACAGTGCTCACGGTGACCGTGCTCACTGTGGCAGTGCCAATGGTAACATTGTTCATGGTGGCAGTGTCCATGGTGGCGGTTTCCAAGATGACAGTGCTCATGGTGATATTTCCCATGGTAACAGAGTTCATGATGACAGTGTCCATGGTGACAGTGCCCATGGTGACAGTGGCCATGTAGAAAGTGCCCATGATGAAACTGCCCATGGTGACAGTGCCCATAGTGATAGTGCCCATGGTGACATTTCCCATGGTGACAGTGCTAATGGAGAGAGTTCCCATGGTGACAGTGCCCATTATGACAGTGCTCATGGTGACAGTGCCCATGGTGATACTGCTCACGGTGATAGTGCTCATGGTGACATATCCCCTTGTGACATTTCCCATGGTGACAGTGCTCATGGTGACCGCACCCACAGTGACAATGTCCACGGTGACAGTGCTCACGGTGACACTGCCCATGGTGACAGTGCTCATGGTGATAGTGCTCATGGTGACAGTGCCCTTGGTGATAGTGCTCCTGGTGATAGTGCTTATGGAGACATTTCCCATGGTGACAGTGCTCATGTTGACAGTCCCCATGGTGACTGTGCTCATGCTGGCGGTGTACATGGTTGGAGTTACAATGGTGAAATTCCTTATTTTGGCACTGCCCATGATGATAGTGCTCATGGTGAAGGTGTCCATGGTGACAGCGCCCATGGTGACAGTGCCCATGGTGATATTTCCCATGGTGATAGTGCTCATGGTGAGAGTTCCCATGGTGACAGTGCTCATCTTGGCAGTGCCCATAGTGACCGTTCCCATGGTGACAGTTCCCATGGTGATAGGGCTCATGGTTACAGTGCTCATGGTGACAGTGAACACGGTGACAGTGCCCGCAGTGACAGTGCTCATGGTGATAGTGCTCATGCTTATAGTGCCCACGGTGAAAGTAGTCATGGTGAAAGTGTTCACGGTGATAGTGCTCACGGTGACAGTGCCCTTAATGATAGTGTTCATGGTGATAGTGCTCATGGTGATAGTGCTCATGGTGACACGGCCCATGGTGAATGTGCTCATGCTGGCGGTGTACATGGTTGGAGTTCCCATGGTGAAATTCCTTATGGTGGCAATGCCCATGATGATAGTGCTCATGGTGAGAGTGTCCATGTTGACAATGCCTATGGTGACAGTGCCCATGGTGACATTTCCCATGGTGACAGTGCTCATAGTGAGAGTTCCCATGGTGACAATGCTTATGTTGACAACGCCCATGATGACAGTGCTCATGGTGACAGTGCCCACGGTGAAAATCCTCATGGTGACAGTGCTCACGGTGATAGTGCTCACGGTGATAGTGCTCACGCTGACAGTGCCCTTGGTGATAGTGCTCATGGTAGTAGTGCTCATGGTGACTGTTCGCATGGTGACAATGCCTATGTTGAAAGTGCCCATGGTGGCAGTGCTCATCGTGACACAGCCCATGGTGACTGTGCTAACGCTGCCGATGTACACGGTTGGAGTTCCCAAGGTGAAATTCCTCATGGTGGCACTGCCCATGATGATAGTGTTCGTGGTGACAGTGTCCATGGTGACAGTACCTATGGTGACAGTTTCCGTTGTGATAGTGCTCACGGTGATAGTGCCCACAGTGACAGTGCTAATGTTGACCGTTCCCATGGTGACAGTGCCCATGATGACAGTGCTCATGGTGACAGTGCCCACGGAGACAGTGTTCATGGTGACAGTACCCTTGGTGATAGTTTTCATGGTGATAGTGCTCATCGTGGCAGTTCGCATGGTGACACTGCGTATGTTGAAAGTGACCATGGTGACAGTGCTCATGCTTGCACTGCTCATGGTGACTGTGCTCATGCTGGCGGTGTAAGTGGTCGGAATTCCGATGGTGAAATTCCTCATGGTAGCACTCCCCATGATGTTAGTGCTCATGGTGACACTGTCCAAGGTGACAGTGCCTATGGTGACAGTGCCCATTGTGATAGTGCTCATGGTGATAGTGCCCACAGTGACAGTGCTCATTGTGACCTTTCCTATGGTGACAGTGCCCATGATGACAGTGCTCATGGTGACAGTGCCCACTGTGATAGTGATCACGGTGAAAGTGCTCACGGTGACAGTGCCCTTGGTGATAGTGCTCATGGTGACAGTTCGCATTGTGACAGTTCCCAAGTTGAAAGTGCCCATGGTGACAGTACCCATGGTGACAGTGCCCATGGTGACACAGCCCATGGTGACTGTGCTAAAGCTGGCGGTGTATATGGTTGGAGTTCCCATGATGAAATTCCTCATGGTAGCACTCCCCATGATGTTAGTGCTCATGGTGACACTGTCCAAGGTGACAGTGCCTATGGTGACAGTGCCCATTGTGATAGTGCTCATGGTGATAGTGCCCACAGTGACAGTGCTCATTGTGACCTTTCCTATGGTGACAGTGCCCATGATGACAGTGCTCATGGTGACAGTGCCCACTGTGATAGTGATCACGGTGAAAGTGCTCACGGTGACAGTGCCCTTGGTGATAGTGCTCATGGTGACAGTTCGCATTGTGACAGTTCCCAAGTTGAAAGTGCCCATGGTGACAGTACCCATGGTGACAGTGCCCATGGTGACACAGCCCATGGTGACTGTGCTAAAGCTGGCGGTGTATATGGTTGGAGTTCCCATGATGAAATTCCTCATGGTGGCACTCCCCATGATGATAGTGCTCATGGTGACAGTGCCCAGGGTGAAATTATCCATGGTGACAGTGCTCATGGTGAGAGTTCCTATGGTGACTGTGCTCATGTTGACAGTGCCCATGGTGACAGTGCCCACGGTGACACTGCGCAAGGTGATAGTGCTCAACGTGATAGTGCCCATGGTAATAGTGCTGATGGTGACACTGCCCATGTTGATATTGCTCACGGTGACACTGCCCATGGTGATAGTGCTCACGGTGATAGTGCTCACGGTGACAGTGCCCTTGGTGATATTGCTCATGGGGACAGTGCTCATGGGGACAGTGCTCACGATGACAGTGCCCTTGGTGATAGTACCCATGGTAATAGTGCTCACTGTGACAGTGCCCATGGTGATAGTGCTCATAGTGATAGTGCTCATGGTAATAGTGCTCATAGTGACACTGCCCATGGTGACAGTGCCCATGGTGACACTGCCCATAGTGACATTTCCCATGGTCGCAGTGCTCATGGTGAGAGTTCCCATGGTGACAGTGCACATGGTGACAATTCCCATGGTGACACTGCTCATGGTGGCAGTGCTCACTGTGGCAGTGCCAATGGTTAAAGTGCTCATGGTGGCAGTGTCCATGGTGGCAGTTCCCAAAGTGACAGTGCTCATGGTGACATTTCCCATGGTAACAGATTTCATGATGACAGTGTCCATGGTGACAGTGCGCATGGTGACAATGGCCTTGTTGAAAGTACCTATGGTGACAGTGCTCATGGTGACAGTGCCCACGGTGACTATGCTCATGGTGACAGTGCCCACGGTGACAGTGCTCATGGTGGCACTGCCCATGGTGACTGTGCTCATGATGGCGGTGTACATGGTTGGAGTTCCGATGGTGAAATTCCTCATGGTAGCCATGCCCATGATGATAGTGCTCACGGTGATAGTGCGCACAGTGACACTGCCCTTGGTGATAGTGCTCATGGTAATAGTGCTCACAGTGACAGTGCCCATGGTGATATTGTTCACGGTGACACTGCCCATGGTGATAGTGCTCACGGTGATAGTGCTCATGGTGATAGTTCCCATGGTGGCAGTGCCCATGGTGACAGTGCTCATGGTGACAGTGCGCACGGTGAAAATGCTCATGGTGACAGTGCTCACGGTGATAGTGCTCACATTGACAGTGCCCTTGGTGATAGTGCTCATGGTAATACTGCTCATGGTGATAGTGGTCATGGTGATAGTTCGTATGGTGACTGTGCCCATGTTGAAAGTCCCCATGGTGGCAGTGCTCATGGTGACACTCCCCGTGGTGACTATGCTCATGCTGGTGGTATACATGGTTGGAGTTCCCATGGTGAAATTCCTTATGGTGGCACTGCCCATGATGATATTGTCCATGGTGACAGTGTCCACGGTGACAGTGCCTATGGTGACAGTGCTCATGGTGACAGTGCCAATGGTGACCGTGCTCATGGTGACAGTGCCAACAGTGACAGTGCTCATGGTGGCAGTGCCCTTGGTGATAGTACCCATGTTAATAGTGCTCACGGTGACAGTGCCCATGGTGATATTGCTCACGGTGACGCTGCCCATGTTGATAGTGCCCACGGTGATAGTGCTCAGGATGAAAGACCCCATGGTTAGAGTGCCCATGGTGACAGTGCTCATAGTGACATTGCCCATGGTGACAGTGCCCATAGTGATAGTGCCCATGGTGACATTTCCCATGGTCACAGTGCTCATGGTGACAGTGCACATGATGACAGTGCTCATGTTGACAGTGCCCACGGTGACAGTGCTCATGGTAACAGTGCTCACGGTGACAGTGCCCTTGGTGATATTTCTCATGGTGACACTGCCCATGGTGATAGTGCTCACGGTGATTGTGCTCATGGTGACAGTTCCCATGGTTACAGTGCCCACGGTGACAGTGCTCATGGTGACAGTGCCCATGGTGACAGTGCTCATGGTGATAGTGCTCATGGTGACACGGCCCATGGTGACTCTGCTCATGCTGGCAGTGTACATGGTTGGAGTTCCCATGGGGAAATTCCTTATGGTGGCAATGCCCATGATGATAGTGCTCATGGTGACAGTGCTCATGGTGACAGTGTACATGGTGACAATCCACACGGTGACAGTGCTCACGGTGATAGTTCTCATGGCGATAGTGCCCATTGTAATAGTGCTCACGGTGACACTGCCCATGGTGATAGTGCTCACGGGGATAGTGCGCACAGTGACACTGCCCTTGGTGATAGTGCTCTTGGTGATAGTGCTCATGGTAATAGTGCTCATGGTGACACTGCCCGTGGTGAGAGTGCCCATGGTGACACTGCCCATAGTGACATTTCCCATGGTGACAGTGCTGATGGTGAGAGTTCCCATGGTGACAGTGCACATGGTGACAGTGCTCACGGTCACAGTGCTCACTGTGGCAGTGCCAATGGTTACAGTTCTCATGGTGGCAGTGTCCATGGTGGCAGTTCCCAAGATGACAGTGCTCATGGTGACATTTCCCATGGTAACAGAGCTCATGATAACAGTGTCCATGGTGACAGTGCCCATGGTGACAGTGGCCATGTTGAAAGTGCCCATGGTGACACTGCTCACCGTGAGAGTGCCCATGGTGACTATGCTAATGCTGGCGGTGTACATCGTTGGAGTTCCCATGGTGAAATTCCTCATGGTGGCACTGCCCATGGTGACAATGTCCATCATGAGAGTGCCCATGGTGACAGTGCTCATGGTGACAGTGCACACGGTGACAGTGCTCATGTTGACAGTGCACACGGTGACAGTGCCCACCGTGACAGTGTTCATGGTGATATTGCTCATGGTGACACAGCCCATGGTTATAGTGCTCACGCTGATAGTGCTCATGGTGACAGTTCCCATGGTGACGATGCCCACGGTGACAGTGCTCATGGTGACATTGCCCACGGTGACGGTGCTCATGGTGACAGTGCTCATGGTGACAGTGCTCATGGTGACACAGCCCATGGTGACTGTGCTAAAGCTGGCGGTGTATATGGTTGGAGTTCCCATGGTGAAATTCCTCATGGTGGCACTGCCCATGATGAGAGTGCTCATGGTGACATTTCACATGGTGACAGTGCTCATGGTGAGAGTTCCTATGGTGACATTGCTCATGTTGACAGTGCTCATGTTGACAGTGCCCACAGTGACAGTACTCATGGTGACAGTGCTCACAGTGACAGTGCCCTTGGTGATAGTACCCATGGTAATAGCGCTCAATGTGACAGTGCCCGTGGTGATATTTCTCACGGTGACACTGCCCATGGTGATAGTGCTCACGGTGTTTGTGCTCATGGTGACAGTTCACATGGTGACACTGCCCCTGTTGAAAGTGCCCATGGTGACAGTGCTCATGTTGACACTGCCCATGGTGACAATGATCATGTTGACCATGCCCATGGTGACAGCGTCCATGGTGACATTGCCCATGGTGAGAGTGCTCATGGTGACAGTGTCCCTGGTGACAGTGCGCATGGTGACTGTGCTCTTAGTGACAGTTCCCATAGTGACAGTGCCCATGTTGAAAGTGCTCATGGCGACAGTGCTCATGGTGACACTGCCCATGGTGACTGTGCTGATGTTCACGGTGTACATGGTTGGAGTCCCCATGGTGAAATTCCTTATGGTGGCATTGCCCATGATGTTAGTGCTCATGGTGAATGTGTCCATGGTGACAGTGCCTATGGTGACAGTGCCCATGGTGACATTTCCCCGGGTGACAGTGCTCATACTGACAGTTCCCATGGTGACAGTGCCCATGGTGACAGTGCTAATGTTGACACTGCCCACGGTGACAGTGCTCATGGTGACAGTGTCCTTGGTGATAGTACCCATGGTAATAGTGCTCACGGTGACAGTGCCCACGGTGATATTGCTCATGGTGACACTGCCCATGGTGATAGTGCCAACGGTTACAGTTCTCATGGTGACAGTGCCCATGGCGACAGTGCTCATGGTGACAGTGCTCACAGTGACAGTGCCCATGGTGATATTGTTCACGGTGACACTGCCCAGGGTGATAGTGCTAACGGTGATAGTGCTCATGGTGATAGTTCCCATGGTTACAGTGCCCATGGTGACAGTGCTCATGGTGACAGTGCTCACGGTGATAGTGCTCACATTGACAGTGCCCTTGGTGATAGTGCTCACGGTGATAGTACCCACAGTGACAGTTCAAATGATGACAGTTCCCATGGTGACAGTGCCCATGATGACAGTGCTCATGGTGACAGTGTCCACGGTGAGAGTGCTCATGGTGACACTGCTCACGGTAACAGTGCCCTTGGTGATAGTACCCATGTTAATAGTGCTCACGGTGATAGAGCCCACGGTGACATTTCCCATGGTGACAGTGCTCACTTTAACAGTGTACACGATGACAGTGCCCACGGTGACAGTGTTTATGGTGATATTACTAACGGTGACCCGGCCCATGTTCATAGTGCTCACGGTGATAGTGCTCATGGTGACAGTTACCATGGTGATAGGGCCCATGTTGAAAGTGCCCATGGTGACAGTGCTTATGGTGGCACTGCCCATGGTGAATGTGCTCATGCTGGCAGAGTACCTGGTTGGAGTTCCGATGGTAAAATTCCTCATGGTAGCACTGCCCATGATGATAGTGCTCATGGTGACAGTGTCCATGGTGACAGTGCCTATGGTGACAGTGCCCATTGTGATAGTGCTCATGGTGACAGTGCCCACTGTGACAGTGCTCATGGTGACAGTGCTCACGGTGACAGTGCCCTTGGTGATAGTGCTCATGGTGACAGTGCTCATGGGGACAGTGCTCACGATGACAGTGCCCTTGGTGATAGTACCCATGGTAATAGTGCTCACTGTGACAGTGCCCATGGTGATAGTGCTCATAGTGATAGTGCTCATGGTAATAGTGCTCATAGTGACACTGCCCATGGTGACAGTGCCCATGGTGACACTGCCCATAGTGACATTTCCCATGGTCGCAGTGCTCATGGTGACAGTTCCCATGGTGACAGTGCACATGGTGACAATTCCCATGGTGACACTGCTCATGGTGGCAGTGCTCACTGTGGCAGTGCCAATGGTTAAAGTGCTCATGGTGGCAGTGTCCATGGTGGCAGTTCCCAAAGTGACAGTGCTCATGGTGACATTTCCCATGGTAACAGATTTCATGATGACAGTGTCCATGGTGACAGTGCGCATGGTGACAATGGCCTTGTTGAAAGTACCTATGGTGACAGTGCTCATGGTGACAGTGCCCACGGTGACTATGCTCATGGTGACAGTGCCCACGGTGACAGTGCTCATGGTGGCACTGCCCATGGTGACTGTGCTCATGATGGCGGTGTACATGGTTGGAGTTCCGATGGTGAAATTCCTCATGGTAGCCATGCCCATGATGATAGTGCTCACGGTGATAGTGCGCACAGTGACACTGCCCTTGGTGATAGTGCTCATGGTAATAGTGCTCACAGTGACAGTGCCCATGGTGATATTGTTCACGGTGACACTGCCCATGGTGATAGTGCTCACGGTGATAGTGCTCATGGTGATAGTTCCCATGGTGGCAGTGCCCATGGTGACAGTGCTCATGGTGACAGTGCGCACGGTGAAAATGCTCATGGTGACAGTGCTCACGGTGATAGTGCTCACATTGACAGTGCCCTTGGTGATAGTGCTCATGGTAATACTGCTCATGGTGATAGTGGTCATGGTGATAGTTCGTATGGTGACTGTGCCCATGTTGAAAGTCCCCATGGTGGCAGTGCTCATGGTGACACTCCCCGTGGTGACTATGCTCATGCTGGTGGTATACATGGTTGGAGTTCCCATGGTGAAATTCCTTATGGTGGCACTGCCCATGATGATATTGTCCATGGTGACAGTGTCCACGGTGACAGTGCCTATGGTGACAGTGCTCATGGTGACAGTGCCAATGGTGACCGTGCTCATGGTGACAGTGCCAACAGTGACAGTGCTCATGGTGGCAGTGCCCTTGGTGATAGTACCCATGTTAATAGTGCTCACGGTGACAGTGCCCATGGTGATATTGCTCACGGTGACCCTGCCCATGTTGATAGTGCCCACGGTGATAGTGCTCAGGGTGAAAGACCCCATGGTTACAGTGTCCATGGTGACAGTGCTCATAGTGACATTGCCCATGGTGACAGTGCCCATAGTGATAGTGCCCATGGTGACATTTCCCATGGTCACAGTGCTCATGGTGACAGTGCACATGATGACAGTGCTCATGTTGACAGTGCCCACGGTGACAGTGTTCATGGTAACAGTGCTCACGGTGACAGTGCCCTTGGTGATATTTCTCATGGTGACACTGCCCATGGTGATAGTGCTCACGGTGATTGTGCTCATGGTGACAGTTCCATGGTTACAGTGCCCACGGTGACAGTGCTCATGGTGACAGTGCCCACGGTGACAGTGCTCATGGTGACAGTGCTCATGGTGATAGTGCTCATGGTGATAGTGCTCATGGTGACACGGCCCATGGTGACTCTGCTCATGCTGGCAGTGTACATGGTTGGAGTTCCCATGGGGAAATTCCTTATGGTGGCAATGCCCATGATGATAGTGCTCATGGTGACAGTGCTCATGGTGACAGTGTACATGGTGACAATCCACACGGTGACAGTGCTCACGGTGATAGTTCTCATGGCGATAGTGCCCATTGTAATAGTGCTCACGGTGACACTGCCCATGGTGATAGTGCTCACGGGGATAGTGCGCACAGTGACACTGCCCTTGGTGATAGTGCTCTTGGTGATAGTGCTCATGGTAATAGTGCTCATGGTGACACTGCCCGTGGTGAGAGTGCCCATGGTGACACTGCCCATAGTGACATTTCCCATGGTGACAGTGCTGATGGTGAGAGTTCCCATGGTGACAGTGCACATGGTGACAGTGCTCACGGTCACAGTGCTCACTGTGGCAGTGCCAATGGTTACAGTTCTCATGGTGGCAGTGTCCATGGTGGCAGTTCCCAAGATGACAGTGCTCATGGTGACATTTCCCATGGTAACAGAGCTCATGATAACAGTGTCCATGGTGACAGTGCCCATGGTGACAGTGGCCATGTTGAAAGTGCCCATGGTGACACTGCTCACCGTGAGAGTGCCCATGGTGACTATGCTAATGCTGGCGGTGTACATCGTTGGAGTTCCCATGGTGAAATTCCTCATGGTGGCACTGCCCATGGTGACAATGTCCATCGTGAGAGTGCCCATGGTGACAGTGCTCATGGTGACAGTGCACACGGTGACAGTGCTCATGTTGACAGTGCACACGGTGACAGTGCCCACCGTGACAGTGTTCATGGTGATATTGCTCATGGTGACACAGCCCATGGTTATAGTGCTCACGCTGATAGTGCTCATGGTGACAGTTCCCATGGTGACGATGCCCACGGTGACAGTGCTCATGGTGACATTGCCCACGGTGACGGTGCTCAGGGTGACAGTGCTCATGGTGACAGTGCTCATGGTGACACAGCCCATGGTGACTGTGCTAAAGCTGGCGGTGTATATGGTTGGAGTTCCCATGGTGAAATTCCTCATGGTGGCACTGCCCATGATGAGAGTGCTCATGGTGACATTTCACATGGTGACAGTGCTCATGGTGAGAGTTCCTATGGTGACATTGCTCATGTTGACAGTGCTCATGTTGACAGTGCCCACAGTGACAGTACTCATGGTGACAGTGCTCACAGTGACAGTGCCCTTGGTGATAGTACCCATGGTAATAGCGCTCAATGTGACAGTGCCCATGGTGATATTTCTCACGGTGACACTGCCCATGGTGATAGTGCTCACGGTGTTTGTGCTCATGGTGACAGTTCACATGGTGACACTGCCCCTGTTGAAAGTGCCCATGGTGACAGTGCTCATGTTGACACTGCCCATGGTGACAATGATCATGTTGACCATGCCCATGGTGACAGCGTCCATGGTGACATTGCCCATGGTGAGAGTGCTCATGGTGACAGTGTCCCTGGTGACAGTGCGCATGGTGACTGTGCTCTTAGTGACAGTTCCCATAGTGACAGTGCCCATGTTGAAAGTGCTCATGGCGACAGTGCTCATGGTGACACTGCCCATGGTGACTGTGCTGATGTTCACGGTGTACATGGTTGGAGTCCCCATGGTGAAATTCCTTATGGTGGCATTGCCCATGATGTTAGTGCTCATGGTGAATGTGTCCATGGTGACAGTGCCTATGGTGACAGTGCCCATGGTGACATTTCCCCGGGTGACAGTGCTCATACTGACAGTTCCCATGGTGACAGTGCCCATGGTGACAGTGCTAATGTTGACACTGCCCACGGTGACAGTGCTCATGGTGACAGTGTCCTTGGTGATAGTACCCATGGTAATAGTGCTCACGGTGACAGTGCCCACGGTGATATTGCTCATGGTGACACTGCCCATGGTGATAGTGCCAACGGTTACAGTTCTCATGGTGACAGTGCCCATGGTGACAGTGCTCATGGTGACAGTGCTCACAGTGACAGTGCCCATGGTGATATTGTTCACGGTGACACTGCCCAGGGTGATAGTGCTAATGGTGATAGTGCTCATGGTGATAGTTCCCATGGTTACAGTGCCCATGGTGACAGTGCTCATGGTGACAGTGCTCACGGTGATAGTGCTCACATTGACAGTGCCCTTGGTGATAGTGCTCACGGTGATAGTACCCACAGTGACAGTTCAAATGATGACAGTTCCCATGGTGACAGTGCCCATGATGACAGTGCTCATGGTGACAGTGTCCACGGTGAGAGTGCTCATGGTACCACTGCTCACGGTAACAGTGCCCTTGGTGATAGTACCCATGTTAATAGTGCTCACGGTGATAGAGCCCACGGTGACATTTCCCATGGTGACAGTGCTCACTTTAACAGTGTACACGATTACAGTGCCCACGGTGACAGTGTTTATGGTGATATTACTAACGGTGACCCGGCCCATGTTCATAGTGCTCACGGTGATAGTGCTCATGGTGACAGTTACCATGGTGATAGGGCCCATGTTGAAAGTGCCCATGGTGACAGTGCTTATGGTGGCACTGCCCATGGTGAATGTGCTCATGCTGGCAGAGTACCTGGTTGGAGTTCCGATGGTAAAATTCCTCATGGTAGCACTGCCCATGATGATAGTGCTCATGGTGACAGTGTCCATGGTGACAGTGCCTATGGTGACAGAGCCCATTGTGATAGTGCTCATGGTGACAGTGCCCACTGTGACAGTGCTCATGGTGACAGTGCTCACGGTGACAGTGCCCTTGGTGATAGTGCTCATGGTGACAGTGCTCATGGGGACAGTGCTCACGATGACAGTGCCCTTGGTGATAGTGCTCATAGTGATAGTGCTCATGGCGACAGTGCTCATGGTGACACTGCCCATGGTGATAGTGCCAACGGTTACAGTTCTCATGGTGACAGTGCCCATGGTGACAGTGCTCACGTTGACAGTGCCCACGCTGGCAGTGCTCATGGTTACAGTGATCACAGTGACAGTGCCCATGGTGATATTGTTCACGGTGACACTGCCCAGGGTGATAGTGCTAACGGTGATAGTGCTCATGGTGATAGTTCCCATGGTTACAGTGCTCATGGTGACAGTGCTCACGGTGATAGTGCTCACATTGACAGTGCCCTTGGTGATAGTGCTCACGGTGATAGTACCCACAGTGACAGTTCAAATGATGACAGTTCCCATGGTGACAGTGCCCATGATGACAGTGCTCATGGTGACAGTGTCCACGGTGAGAGTGCTCATGGTGACACTGCTCACGGTAACAGTGCCCTTGGTGATAGTACCCATGTTAATAGTGCTCACGGTGATAGAGCCCACGGTGACATTTCCCATGGTGACAGTGCTAACTTTGACAGTGTACACGATGACAGTGCCCACGGTGACAGTGTTTATGGTGATATTACTAACGGGGACACGGCCCATGTTCATAGTGCTCATGGTGATAGTGCTCATGGTGACAGTTACCATGGTGACAGTGCCCACAGTGACAGTGCTCATGGTGACATTACCCACAGTGACAGTACTCATGGTGACAGTACACATGGTGACAGTGCCCATGGTGACAGTGCTCATGGTGACAAAGCCCATGGTGACTGTGCTAAAGCTGGCGGTGCATATGGTTGGAGTTCCCATGGTGAAATTCCTCATGGTGGCACTGCCCATGATGATAGTGCTCATGGTGACAGTGCCCATGGTGACATTTCCCATGGTGACAGTGCTCATGGTGAGAGTTCCCAGGCCGACCGTGCCCATGATGACAGTGCTCATGTTTACTGTGCCCACGGTGAAAGTGCTCATGGTAACAGTGATCACGGTGACAGTGCCCTTGGTGATAGTCCCCATGGTAACAGTGCTCAATGTGACAGTGCCCATGGTGATATTTCTTACGGTGACACTGCCCATGGTGATAGTGCTCACGGTGATTGTGCTCATGGTGACAGTTCCCATGGTTACAGTGCCCACTGTGACAGTGCCCATGGTGACAGTGCCCACGGTGACAGTGCTCATGGTGACAGTGCTCATGGTGATAGTGCTCACGGTGATAGTGCTCATGGTGACAGTGCCCTTGGTGATAGTGCTCATGGTGATAGTTCTCATGGTGGCAGTTTGCATGGTGACACTGCCCCTGTTGAAAGTGCCCATGGTGACAGTGCTCATGTTGACACCGCCCATGGTGACAGTGCTCATGTTGGAGGTGTACATGGTTGGAGTTCCCATGGTACAACTGTTATGGTGCACTGCCCATGATGATAGTGCTCATGGTGACAGTGTCCGTGGTGACAGTGCACATGGTGACAGTGCCTATGGTGAGAGTGCCCATGGTGACAGCGCCCATGGTGACCGTTTCCATGGTGACAGTGCTCATGTTGACAGTGCCCATGGTGACCGTTTCCATGGTGACAGTTCCCATGGTGATAGTGCTCACCGTGATAGTGCCCATTGTGACAGTTCCCATGGATCCAGTGCCCATGGTGACAGTGCTCATTGTGACAGTGCCCTCGGTGATAGAGCTCATGGTGGCATTTCGCATGGTGACAGTGCCCATGACGACAGTGCTCATGGTTACAATGCCCACGGAGACAGTGCTCATGGTTACAGTGCTCACGGTGACAGTGCTCATGGTGACATTGCCCATGGTGACAGTGCTCATGGTGACAGTTCGCATGGTGACAGTGCCCACGGTGATAGTGCTCACGGTGATAATGCTCGCAGTGACAGTGCTCTTGATGATAGTGCTCATGGTTAAAGTTCTCATGGTGAGAGTGCTCATGGTAACACTGACCATCGTGACTGTGCTCATGCTGGCGGTGTACATGGCTGGAGTCCCCATGGTGAAATTTCTTATGCTGGCAGTGCCCATGATGATAGTGCTCATGGTGACAGTGTCCATCGTGAGAGTGCCCATGGTGACAGTGCTCATGGTGACCCTGCCCATGGTGAGAGTTCCCATGGTGATATTTCCCATGTTGACAGTGCTCATGTTGACAGTGCACACGGTGACAGTGTTCATGGTGATATTGCTCAAGGTGACAGTGCCCATGGTTATAGTGCTCACGTTGATAGTGCTCATGGTGACAGTTCCCATGGTGACAGTGCTCATGGTGACATTTCCCATGGTAACAGAGCTCATGATGACAGTGTCCATGGTGACAGTGCCCATGTTGAAAGTGCCCATGGTGACATTGCTCATGGTGACACTGCCATGGTGACTGTGCTCATGCTGGCGGTGTACATGATTGGAGTTCCCATGGTGAAATTCCTCATGGTGTCACTGCCCATGATGACACTGCCCATGGTGACAGTGCCCATGGTGACATTTCCCATGATGACAGTGCTCATGTTGACAGTGCACATGGTGACAGTGCCCACGGTGACATTTCCCATGGTTACAGTGTTCATGGTGATATTGCTCACGGTGACAGTGCCCATGGTTATAGTCCTCACGGTGATAGTGCTCATGGTGACAGTTCCCATGGTGACAGTGCCCACGGTGACAGTGCTCATGGTGACATTGCCCACGGTGACAGTTCTCATGGTAACAGTTCCCATGGTGACAGTGCTCATGTTGATAGTGCCCACGGTGACAGTGCTCATGGTGACAGTGCTCACAATGACAGTGCCCTTGGTGATAGTGCCCATGGTAATAGGGCTCACGGTGACACTGCCCATGGTGATATTGTTCACGGTGACACTGCCCATGGTGATAGAGCTCACGGTGATAGTGCTCACATTGACAGTGCCCTTGGGGATAGTGCTCATGGTAATACTGCTCATGGTGATAGTGCTCATGGCGATAGTTCGCATGGTGACAGTGCCCATGTGGAAAGTGCCCATGGTGGCAGTGCTCATGGTGACACGCCCATGGTGGCTGTGCTCATGCTGGCAGAGTACCTGGTTGGAGTTCCGATGGTAAAATTCCTCATGGTAGCACTCCCCATGATGTTAGTGCTCATGGTGACAGTGTCCAGGTGACAGTGCCTATGGTGACAGTGCCCATTGTGATAGTGCTCATGGTGATAGTGCCCACAGTGACAGTGCTCATTGTGACCTTTCCTATGGTGACAGTGCCCATGATGACAGTGCTCATGGTGACAGTGCCCACTGTGATAGTGATCACGGTGAAAGTGCTCACGGTGACAGTGCCCTTGGTGATAGTGCTCATGGTGACAGTTCGCATTGTGACAGTTCCCAAGTTGAAAGTGCCCATGGTGACAGTACCCATGGTGACAGTGCCCATGGTGACACAGCCCATGGTGACTGTGCTAAAGCTGGCGGTGTATATGGTTGGAGTTCCCATGATGAAATTCCTCATGGTGGCACTCCCCATGATGATAGTGCTCATGGTGACAGTGCCCAGGGTGAAATTATCCATGGTGACAGTGCTCATGGTGAGAGTTCCTATGGTGACTGTGCTCATGTTGACAGTGCCCATGGTGATAGTGCCCACGGTGACACTGCGCAAGGTGATAGTGCTCAACGTGATAGTGCCCATGGTAATAGTGCTGATGGTGACACTGCCCATGTTGATATTGCTCACGGTGACACTGCCCATGGTGATAGTGCTCACGGTGATAGTGCTCACGGTGACAGTGCCCTTGGTGATATTGCTCATGGTGATACAGCTCATGGTGGAAGTTCGCATGGTGACACTGCCCCTGTTGAAATTGCCCATGGTGACAGTGCTCATGTTGACACTGCCCATGGTGACTGTGCTCACGATGGAGGTGTACATGGTTGGAGTTCCCATGGTACAACTGTTATGGTGGTACTGCCCATGATGATAGTGTTCATGGTGACAGTGTCCATGGTGACAGTGCCCATGGTGATAGTGCCTATTGTGAGAGTGCCCATGGTGACAGTTCCCATGGTGACCATTTCCATGGTGATAATGCTCATGTTGACAGTGCCAACCGTGACAATGCTCATGGTGAGAGTTCCCATGGTGAAAGTGATCATCTTGACAATGCCCATGGCGACCGTTCCCATGGTGACATTTCCCATGGTGATAGTACTCACCGTGATAGTGCCCATGGTGACAGTTCCCATGGATACAGTGTCCATGGTGACAGTGCTCATGGTTGCACTGCCCATGGTGACTGTGCTCATGCTGGTGGTGTACGTGGTCGGAACTCCGATGGTGAAATTCCTCATGGTAGCACTCCCCATGATGTTAGTGCTCATGGTGACAGTGTCCAAGGTGACAGTGCCTATGGTGACAGTGCCCATTGTGATAGTGCTCACGGTGATACTGCTCACAGTGACAGTGCTCATTGTGACCGTTCCTATGGTGACAGTGCCCATGATGACAGTGCTCATGGTGACAGTGCCCACTGTGATAGTGCTCACGGTGAAAGTGCTCACGGTGACACTGCCCTTGGTGATAGTGCTCTTGGTGATAGTGCTCATGGTGACAGTTCGCATTGTGACAGTTCCCATGTTGAAAGTGCCCATGGTGACAGTACCCATGGTGACAGTGCGCATGGTGACAGTGCCCATGGTGATATTTCCCATGGTGACAGTGTTCATGGTGAGAGTTCCCATGGTGACATTGTTCATGTTGACATTGCCCATGGTGACCTTTCCCATGGTGACAGTTCCCATGGTGATAGTGCTCATGGTGACAGTGCTCCTGGTAACAGTGCACACGGTGACAATGCCCACGGTGACAGTGCTCACGGTGACAGTGCTCATGGTGATAGTGCCTACTGTAGTAGTGGTCACGGTGACAGTGCCCATGATGATAGTGCTCACGGTGACACTGCCCATGTTGATAGTGCTCACGATGATACTGCTCCTGGTGACAGTTCCCATGGTTACAGTGCCCATGGTGACAGTGCTCATGGTGAGAGTACTCACGGTGATAGTTCTCATGGTGACAGTGCCCGTGGTGATAGTGCCCATGGTGATAGTGCTCATGGTGATAGTGCTCATGGTGACAGTTCGCATGGTGACAGTGCCCACTTTGAAAGTGCCCATGGTGACAGTACCCATGGTGACTGTGCCCATGGTGACAGTGCCCATGGTGACAGTGCTCATTGTGAGAATTGCCATGGTGACAGTGCTAATGTTGACATTGCCCATGGTGACCGTTCCCATGGTGACAGTTCCCAAGGTGATAGTGCTCATGGTGACAGTGCTATTGGTGACAGTGCACTCGGTGAGAATGCCCACACTTACATTGCTCACGTTGATAGTGCTCATGGTGATAGTGCCAATTTTAATAGTGCTCATGGTGACCGTGCCCATGTTGATGTTGCTCAAGGTGACACTTCCCATGGTGATAGTGCTCACGGTGATAGTGCTAATGGTGACACTGCCCTTGGTGATAGTGCTCATGGTGATAGTGCTCATGGTAATAGTGCTCATGTTGACGCTGCCCATGGTGACAGTGCCCATGGTGACACTGCCCATAGTGACATTTCCCATGGTGACAGTGCTCATGGTGAGAGTTCCCATGGTGACAGTGCACATGTTGACAGTTCCAATGGTGACAGTGCTCACGGTGACAGTGCTCACTGTGGCAGTGCCAATGGTTACAGTGCTCATGGTGGCAGTGTCCATGGTGGCAGTTCCCAAGATGACAGTGCTCATGGTGACATTTCCCATGGTAACAGAACTCAGGATGACAGTGTCCATGGTGACAGTGCCCATGGTGAGAGTGGCCATGTTGAAATTGCCCATGGTGACAGTGCTCATGGTGACACTGCCCATGGTGACTGTGCTCATGCTGGCGTTGAACAAGGTTGAACAAGGTTGGAGTTCCCATGGTGAAAATCCTCATGGTGGCACTACCCATGATAATAGTGCTCATGGTGACAGTGTACATCGTGAGAGTGCCCATGGTAACAATGCTCATGGAGAAACTGCCCATGGTGACAGTGCCCAAGGTGATATTCCCATGGTGACAGTGCTCATTTTGACAGTGCACACGGTGACAGTGCCCACAGTGACAGTGCTCACGGTGATAGTGTTAATGGTAATATTGCTCATGGTGACACTGCCCATGGTTATAGTGCTCACGGTGATAGTGCTCATGGTGACAGTTCCCAAGGTGACAGTGCCCACGGTGATAGTGCTCATGGTGACATTGCCCACGGTGACAGTGCTCATGGTGAGAGTTTGCATGGTGACAGTGCCCATGGTTACAGTGCTCATGGTCACACAACCCATGGTGACTGTGCTAAAGCTGGCGGTGTACATGGTTGGAGTTCCCATGGTGAAATTCCTCATGGTGGCACTGCCCATGATGATAGTGTTCATGGTGACAGTGTCCATGGTGACAGTGCCCATTGTGATAGTGCTCACGGTGATAGTGCCCTCAGTGACAGTTCTAATGGTGACAATTCCATGGTGACAGTGCCCATGATGACCGTGCTCATGGTGACAGTGCCCACGGTGACATTTCTCATGGTGACAGTGCTCACGGTGACAGTGCCCTTGGTGATAGTACCCATGGTAATAGTGGTCACGGTGACATGGCCCATGGTGATATTGCTCACGGTGATGCTACCCATGGTGATAGTGCTCACGGTGACATTCCCATGGTTACAGTGCCCATGGTGATATTGCTCACGGTGACACTGCCCATGATGACAGTGCTCATGGTGACAATGCCCATTCTGACAATGCTCATAGTGACAGTGCTCACGGTGACAGTGCCCTTGATGATAGTACTCATGGTAATAGTGCTCATGGTGACAGTTCCCATGGTGACAGTGCTCACTGTGGCAGTGCCAATGGTTACAGTGCTCATGGTGGCAGTGTCCATGGTGGCAGTTCCCAAGATGACAGTGCTCATGGTGACATTTCCCATGGTAACAGAGCTCATGATGACAGTGTCCATGGTGACAGTGCCCATGGTGACAGTGGCCATGTTGAAAGTGCCCATGGTGACACTGCTCATGGTGACAGTGCCCATGATGACTATGCTCATGCTGGCTGTGTACATGCTTGGAGATCCCATGGTGAAATTCCTCATGGTGGCACTGCCCATGATGATAGTGCTCATGGTGACAGTGTCCATGGTGACATTGCCTATGGTGACAGTTCCCATTGTGATAGTGCTCACGGTGATAGGGCCCACAGGGACAGTTCTAATGGTGACAGTTCCAATGGTGACAGTGCCCATGATGATAGTGCTTATGGTGACAGTGCCCACGGTGACAGTGCTCATGGTGACATTGCTCATGGTGACAGTGCCATTGGTGATAGTACCCATGGTAAAAGTGCTCATGGTGACATTGCCCATGGTGATATTGCTCACGGTGACACCGCCCATGGTGATAGTGCTCAAGGTGATAGTGCTCATGGTGACGGTTCCCATGGTTACAGTGCCCATGGTGACAGTGCTCATGCTGACAGTGCTCACGGTGACTATGCTCATGGTGACAGTGCTCACGGTGATAGTGCTCAAGGTGACAGTTCGCATGGTGACAGGGCCCATGTTGAAAGTGCCCATGGTGACACTGCTCATGGTGGCACTGCCCATGGTGACTGTGCTCATGCTGGCGGTGTACATGGTTGGAGTTCCGATGGTGAAATTCCTCATGGTAGCACTGCCCATGATGATAGTGCTCACGGTGAAAGTGTCCATGGTGACAGTGCCTATGGTGACAGTGCCCATTGTGATAGTGCTCATGGTGATAGTGCCCAAAGTGACAGTGCTCATTGTGACAGTTCCTATGGTGACAGTGCCCATGATGATAGTGCTCATGGTAAAAGTTCCCACTGTGATAGTGCTCACGGTGAAAGTGCTCACGGTGACAGTGCCCTTGTTGATAGTGCTCTTGGTGATAGTGCTCATGGTAATAGTGCACATGGTGACACTGCCCATGGTGACAGTGCCCATGGTGACACTGCCCATAGTAACATTTCCCATGGTGACAGTGCTCATGTTGACAGTGCCCATGGTGACAGTGACCATGGTGAGTGTGCCCATGGTGACAGTGCCCATGGTGACAGTGTCCATGGTGACAGTGCTCACCTTGACAGTGCCCTTGGTGATAGTACCCATGTTAATATTGCTCACGGTTACAGTGCCCATGGTGATAGTGCTCATGGTGATAGTGCTCATGGTGACAGTTACCTTGGTGATAGTGCTCATGGTGATAGTGCTCATGGTGATAGTTCGCATGGTGACAGTGCCCATGTGGAAAGTCTCCATGAAGGCAGTGCTCATGGTGACACTGCCCATGGTGACTGTGCCCTTGCTGGCGGTGTACATGTTTGGAGTTCCCATGGTGAAATTCCTTATGGTGGCACTGCCCATGATGATAGTGTTCATCGTGACAATGTCCATGGTGACAGTGCCTATGGTGACAGTGCCCATTGTGATAGTGCTCACGGTGATAGTGCCCTCAGTGTCAGTTCTAATGGTGACAGTTCCCATGGTGATAGAGCCCATGATGACAGTGCTCATGGTGACAGTGCCCACGGTAACATTGCTCATGGTGACAGTGCTCACGGTGACAGTAACCTTGGTGATAGTACCCATGGTAATAGAGGTCACGGTGACAGTGCCCATTTTGATATTGCTCACGGTGACACTGCCCATGGTGATAGTGCTCACGGTGATAGTGCTCAGGGTGACAGTTCCCATGGTTACATTGCCCATGGTGACAGTGCTCATGGTGACAGTGCCCGTGGTGACTATGCTCATGGTGACATTGCTCACAGAGATACTGCTCATGGTGACAGTTCGCATGGCGACAGGGCCCATGTTAAAAGTGCCCATGGTGACAGTGCTCATGGTGGCACTGCCCATGGTGACTCTGCTCATGCTGGCAGTGTACATGGTTGGAGTTCCCATGGGGAAATTCCTTATGGTGGCAATGCCCATGATGATAGTGCTCATGGTGACAGTGCTCATGGTGACAGTGTACATGGTGACAATCCACACGGTGACAGTGCTCACGGTGATAGTTCTCATGGCGATAGTGCCCATTGTAATAGTGCTCACGGTGACACTGCCCATGGTGATAGTGCTCACGGGGATAGTGCGCACAGTGACACTGCCCTTGGTGATAGTGCTCTTGGTGATAGTGCTCATGGTAATAGTGCTCATGGTGACACTGCCCGTGGTGACAGTGCCCATGGTGACACTGCCCATAGTGACATTTCCCATGGTGACAGTGCTGATGGTGAGAGTTCCCATGGTGACAGTGCACATGGTGACAGTGCTCACGGTCACAGTGCTCACTGTGGCAGTCCCAATGGTTACAGTTCTCATGGTGGCAGTGTCCATGGTGGCAGTTCCCAAGATGACAGTGCTCATGGTGACATTTCCCATGGTAACAGAGCTCATGATAACAATGTCCATGGTGACAGTGCCCATGGTGACAGTGGCCATGTTGAAAGTGCCCATGGTGACACTGCTCACCGTGAGAGTGCCCATGGTGACTATGCTAATGCTGGCGGTGTACATCGTTGGAGTTCCCATGGTGAAATTCCTCATGGTGGCACTGCCCATGGTGACAATGTCCATCGTGAGAGTGCCCATGGTGACAGTGCTCATGGTGACAGTGCACACGGTGACAGTGCTCATGTTGACAGTGCACACGGTGACAGTGCCCACCGTGACAGTGTTCATGGTGATATTGCTCATGGTGACACAGCCCATGGTTATAGTGCTCACGCTGATAGTGCTCATGGTGACAGTTCCCATGGTGACGATGCCCACGGTGACAGTGCTCATGGTGACATTGCCCACGGTGACGGTGCTCATGGTGACAGTGCTCATGGTGAAAGTGCTCATGGTGACACAGCCCATGGTGACTGTGCTAAAGCTGGCGGTGTATATGGTTGGAGTTCCCATGGTGAAATTCCTCATGGTGGCACTGCCCATGATGAGAGTGTTCATGGTGACATTTCACATGGTGACAGTGCTCATGGTGAGAGTTCCTATGGTGACATTGCTCATGTTGACAGTGCTCATGTTGACAGTGCCCACAGTGACAGTACTCATGGTGACAGTGCTCACAGTGACAGTGCCCTTGGTGATAGTACCCATGGTAATAGCGCTCAATGTGACAGTGCCCATGGTGATATTTCTCACAGTGACACTGCCCATGGTGATAGTGCTCACGGTGTTTGTGCTCATGGTGACAGTTCACATGGTGACACTGCCCCTGTTGAAAGTGCCCATGGTGACAGTGCTCATGTTGACACTGCCCATGGTGACAATGATCATGTTGACCATGCCCATGGTGACAGCGTCCATGGTGACATTGCCCATGGTGAGAGTGCTCATGGTGACAGTGTCCCTGGTGACAGTGCGCATGGTGACTGTGCCCTTAGTGACAGTTCCCATAGTGACAGTGCCCATGTTGAAAGTGCTCATGGCGACAGTGCTCATGGTGACACTGCCCATGGTGACTGTGCTGATGTTCACGGTGTACATGGTTGGAGTCCCCATGGTGAAATTCCTTATGGTGGCATTGCCCATGATGTTAGTGCTCATGGTGAATGTGTCCATGGTGACAATGCCTATGGTGACAGTGCCCATGATGACATTTCCCCGGGTGACAGTGCTCATACTGACAGTTCCCATGGTGACAGTGCCCATGGTGACAGTGCTAATGTTGACACTGCCCACGGTGACAGTGCTCATGGTGTCAGTGTCCTTGGTGATAGTACACATGGTAATAGTGCTCACGGTGACAGTGCCCACGGTGATATTGCTCATGGTGACACTGCCCATGGTGATAGTGCCAACGGTTACAGTTCTCATTGTGACAGTGCCCATGGTGACAGTGCTCATGGTGACAGTGCTCACAGTGACAGTGCCCATGGTGATATTGTTCACGGTGACACTGCCCAGGGTGATAGTGCTAACGGTGATAGTGCTCATGGTGATAGTTCCCATGGTTACAGTGCCCATGGTGACAGTGCTCATGGTGACAGTGCTCACGGTGATAGTGCTCACATTGACAGTGCCCTTGGTGATAGTGCTCACGGTGATAGTACCCACAGTGACAGTTCAAATGATGACAGTTCCCATGGTGACAGTGCCCATGATGACAGTGCTCATGGTGACAGTGTCCACGGTGAGAGTGCTCATGGTGACACTGCTCACGGTAACAGTGCCCTTGGTGATAGTACCCATGTTAATAGTGCTCACGGTGATAGAGCCCACGGTGACATTTCCCATGGTGACAGTGCTCACTTTAACAGTGTACACGATGACAGTGCCCACGGTGACAGTGTTTATGGTGATATTACTAACGGTGACACGGCCCATGTTCATAGTGCTCACGGTGATAGTGCTCATGGTGACAGTTACCATGGTGATAGGGCCCATGTTGAAAGTGCCCATGGTGACAGTGCTTATGGTGGCACTGCCCATGGTGAATGTGCTCATGCTGGCAGAGTACCTGGTTGGAGTTCCGATGGTAAAATTCCTCATGGTAGCACTCCCCATGATGTTAGTGCTCATGGTGACAGTGTCCAAGGTGACAGTGCCTATGGTGACAGTGCCCATTGTGATAGTGCTCATGGTGATAGTGCCCACAGTGACAGTGCTCATTGTGACCTTTCCTATGGTGACAGTGCCCATGATGACAGTGCTCATGGTGACAGTGCCCACTGTGATAGTGATCACGGTGAAAGTGCTCACGGTGACAGTGCCCTTGGTGATAGTGCTCATGGTGACAGTTCGCATTGTGACAGTTCCCAAGTTGAAAGTGCCCATGGTGACAGTACCCATGGTGACAGTGCCCATGGTGACACAGCCCATGGTGACTGTGCTAAAGCTGGCGGTGTATATGGTTGGAGTTCCCATGATGAAATTCCTCATGGTGGCACTCCCCATGATGATAGTGCTCATGGTGACAGTGCCCAGGGTGAAATTATCCATGGTGACAGTGCTCATGGTGAGAGTTCCTATGGTGACTGTGCTCATGTTGACAGTGCCCATGGTGATAGTGCCCACGGTGACACTGCGCAAGGTGATAGTGCTCAACGTGATAGTGCCCATGGTAATAGTGCTGATGGTGACACTGCCCATGTTGATATTGCTCACGGTGACACTGCCCATGGTGATAGTGCTCACGGTGATAGTGCTCACGGTGACAGTGCCCTTGGTGATATTGCTCATGGTGATACAGCTCATGGTGGAAGTTCGCATGGTGACACTGCCCCTGTTGAAATTGCCCATGGTGACAGTGCTCATGTTGACACTGCCCATGGTGACTGTGCTCACGATGGAGGTGTACATGGTTGGAGTTCCCATGGTACAACTGTTATGGTGGTACTGCCCATGATGATAGTGTTCATGGTGACAGTGTCCATGGTGACAGTGCCCATGGTGATAGTGCCTATTGTGAGAGTGCCCATGGTGACAGTTCCCATGGTGACCATTTCCATGGTGATAATGCTCATGTTGACAGTGCCAACCGTGACAATGCTCATGGTGAGAGTTCCCATGGTGAAAGTGATCATCTTGACAATGCCCATGGCGACCGTTCCCATGGTGACATTTCCCATGGTGATAGTACTCACCGTGATAGTGCCCATGGTGACAGTTCCC
Organism: Balaenoptera borealis; assembly: GCF_965194805.1. Lineage (NCBI taxonomy): Eukaryota > Metazoa > Chordata > Mammalia > Artiodactyla > Balaenopteridae > Balaenoptera > Balaenoptera borealis. Next base: position 210,764 of record NW_028123476.1, on the reverse strand, counting down.
AAGGATACAGTGTCCATGGTGACAGTGCTCATGGTTGCACTGCCCATGGTGACTGTGCTCATGCTGGTGGTGTACGTGGTCGGAACTCCGATGGTGAAATTCCTCATGGTAGCACTCCCCATGATGTTAGTGCTCATGGTGACAGTGTCCAAGGTGACAGTGCCTATGGTGACAGTGCCCATTGTGATAGTGCTCACGGTGATACTGCTCACAGTGACAGTGCTCATTGTGACCGTTCCTATGGTGACAGTGCCCATGATGACAGTGCTCATGGTGACAGTGCCCACTGTGATAGTGCTCACGGTGAAAGTGCTCACGGTGACACTGCCCTTGGTGATAGTGCTCTTGGTGATAGTGCTCATGGTGACAGTTCGCATTGTGACAGTTCCCATGTTGAAAGTGCCCATGGTGACAGTACCCATGGTGACAGTGCGCATGGTGACAGTGCCCATGGTGATATTTCCCATGGTGACAGTGTTCATGGTGAGAGTTCCCATGGTGACATTGTTCATGTTGACATTGCCCATGGTGACCTTTCCCATGGTGACAGTTCCCATGGTGATAGTGCTCATGGTGACAGTGCTCCTGGTAACAGTGCACACGGTGACAATGCCCACGGTGACAGTGCTCACGGTGACAGTGCTCATGGTGATAGTGCCTACTGTAGTAGTGGTCACGGTGACAGTGCCCATGATGATAGTGCTCACGGTGACACTGCCCATGTTGATAGTGCTCACGATGATACTGCTCCTGGTGACAGTTCCCATGGTTACAGTGCCCATGGTGACAGTGCTCATGGTGAGAGTACTCACGGTGATAGTTCTCATGGTGACAGTGCCCGTGGTGATAGTGCCCATGGTGATAGTGCTCATGGTGATAGTGCTCATGGTGACAGTTCGCATGGTGACAGTGCCCACTTTGAAAGTGCCCATGGTGACAGTACCCATGGTGACTGTGCCCATGGTGACAGTGTCCATGGTGACAGTGCTCATTGTGAGAATTGCCATGGTGACAGTGCTAATGTTGACATTGCCCATGGTGACCGTTCCCATGGTGACAGTTCCCAAGGTGATAGTGCTCATGGTGACAGTGCTATTGGTGACAGTGCACTCGGTGAGAATGCCCACACTTACATTGCTCACGTTGATAGTGCTCATGGTGATAGTGCCAATTTTAATAGTGCTCATGGTGACCGTGCCCATGTTGATGTTGCTCAAGGTGACACTTCCCATGGTGATAGTGCTCACGGTGATAGTGCTAATGGTGACACTGCCCTTGGTGATAGTGCTCATGGTGATAGTGCTCATGGTAATAGTGCTCATGTTGACGCTGCCCATGGTGACAGTGCCCATGGTGACACTGCCCATAGTGACATTTCCCATGGTGACAGTGCTCATGGTGAGAGTTCCCATGGTGACAGTGCACATGTTGACAGTTCCAATGGTGACAGTGCTCACGGTGACAGTGCTCACTGTGGCAGTGCCAATGGTTACAGTGCTCATGGTGGCAGTGTCCATGGTGGCAGTTCCCAAGATGACAGTGCTCATGGTGACATTTCCCATGGTAACAGAACTCAGGATGACAGTGTCCATGGTGACAGTGCCCATGGTGAGAGTGGCCATGTTGAAATTGCCCATGGTGACAGTGCTCATGGTGACACTGCCCATGGGGACTGTGCTCATGCTGGCGTTGAACAAGGTTGAACAAGGTTGGAGTTCCCATGGTGAAAATCCTCATGGTGGCACTACCCATGATAATAGTGCTCATGGTGACAGTGTACATCGTGAGAGTGCCCATGGTAACAATGCTCATGGAGAAACTGCCCATGGTGACAGTGCCCAAGGTGATATTCCCATGGTGACAGTGCTCATTTTGACAGTGCACACGGTGACAGTGCCCACAGTGACAGTGCTCACGGTGATAGTGTTAATGGTAATATTGCTCATGGTGACACTGCCCATGGTTATAGTGCTCACGGTGATAGTGCTCATGGTGACAGTTCCCAAGGTGACAGTGCCCACGGTGATAGTGCTCATGGTGACATTGCCCACGGTGACAGTGCTCATGGTGAGAGTTTGCATGGTGACAGTGCCCATGGTTACAGTGCTCATGGTCACACAACCCATGGTGACTGTGCTAAAGCTGGCGGTGTACATGGTTGGAGTTCCCATGGTGAAATTCCTCATGGTGGCACTGCCCATGATGATAGTGTTCATGGTGACAGTGTCCATGGTGACAGTGCCCATTGTGATAGTGCTCACGGTGATAGTGCCCTCAGTGACAGTTCTAATGGTGACAATTCCATGGTGACAGTGCCCATGATGACCGTGCTCATGGTGACAGTGCCCACGGTGACATTTCTCATGGTGACAGTGCTCACGGTGACAGTGCCCTTGGTGATAGTACCCATGGTAATAGTGGTCACGGTGACATGGCCCATGGTGATATTGCTCACGGTGATGCTACCCATGGTGATAGTGCTCACGGTGACATTCCCATGGTTACAGTGCCCATGGTGATATTGCTCACAGTGACACTGCCCATGATGACAGTGCTCATGGTGACAATGCCCATTCTGACAATGCTCATAGTGACAGTGCTCACGGTGACAGTGCCCTTGATGATAGTACTCATGGTAATAGTGCTCATGGTGACAGTTCCCATGGTGACAGTGCTCACTGTGGCAGTGCCAATGGTTACAGTGCTCATGGTGGCAGTGTCCATGGTGGCAGTTCCCAAGATGACAGTGCTCATGGTGACATTTCCCATGGTAACAGAGCTCATGATGACAGTGTCCATGGTGACAGTGCCCATGGTGACAGTGGCCATGTTGAAAGTGCCCATGGTGACACTGCTCATGGTGACAGTGCCCATGATGACTATGCTCATGCTGGCTGTGTACATGCTTGGAGATCCCATGGTGAAATTCCTCATGGTGGCACTGCCCATGATGATAGTGCTCATGGTGACAGTGTCCATGGTGACATTGCCTATGGTGACAGTTCCCATTGTGATAGTGCTCACGGTGATAGGGCCCACAGGGACAGTTCTAATGGTGACAGTTCCAATGGTGACAGTGCCCATGATGATAGTGCTTATGGTGACAGTGCCCACGGTGACAGTGCTCATGGTGACAGTGCTCATGGTGACAGTGCCATTGGTGATAGTACCCATGGTAAAAGTGCTCATGGTGACATTGCCCATGGTGATATTGCTCACGGTGACACCGCCCATGGTGATAGTGCTCAAGGTGATAGTGCTCATGGTGACGGTTCCCATGGTTACAGTGCCCATGGTGACAGTGCTCATGCTGACAGTGCTCACGGTGACTATGCTCATGGTGACAGTGCTCACGGTGATAGTGCTCAAGGTGACAGTTCGCATGGTGACAGGGCCCATGTTGAAAGTGCCCATGGTGACACTGCTCATGGTGGCACTGCCCATGGTGACTGTGCTCATGCTGGCGGTGTACATGGTTGGAGTTCCGATGGTGAAATTCCTCATGGTAGCACTGCCCATGATGATAGTGCTCACGGTGAAAGTGTCCATGGTGACAGTGCCTATGGTGACAGTGCCCATTGTGATAGTGCTCATGGTGATAGTGCCCAAAGTGACAGTGCTCATTGTGACAGTTCCTATGGTGACAGTGCCCATGATGATAGTGCTCATGGTAAAAGTTCCCACTGTGATAGTGCTCACGGTGAAAGTGCTCACGGTGACAGTGCCCTTGTTGATAGTGCTCTTGGTGATAGTGCTCATGGTAATAGTGCACATGGTGACACTGCCCATGGTGACAGTGCCCATGGTGACACTGCCCATAGTAACATTTCCCATGGTGACAGTGCTCATGTTGACAGTGCCCATGGTGACAGTGACCATGGTGAGTGTGCCCATGGTGACAGTGCCCATGGTGACAGTGTCCATGGTGACAGTGCTCACCTTGACAGTGCCCTTGGTGATAGTACCCATGTTAATATTGCTCACGGTTACAGTGCCCATGGTGATAGTGCTCATGGTGATAGTGCTCATGGTGACAGTTACCTTGGTGATAGTGCTCATGGTGATAGTGCTCATGGTGATAGTTCGCATGGTGACAGTGCCCATGTGGAAAGTCTCCATGAAGGCAGTGCTCATGGTGACACTGCCCATGGTGACTGTGCCCTTGCTGGCGGTGTACATGTTTGGAGTTCCCATGGTGAAATTCCTTATGGTGGCACTGCCCATGATGATAGTGTTCATCGTGACAATGTCCATGGTGACAGTGCCTATGGTGACAGTGCCCATTGTGATAGTGCTCACGGTGATAGTGCCCTCAGTGTCAGTTCTAATGGTGACAGTTCCCATGGTGATAGAGCCCATGATGACAGTGCTCATGGTGACAGTGCCCACGGTAACATTGCTCATGGTGACAGTGCTCACGGTGACAGTAACCTTGGTGATAGTACCCATGGTAATAGAGGTCACAGTGACAGTGCCCATTTTGATATTGCTCACGGTGACACTGCCCATGGTGATAGTGCTCACGGTGATAGTGCTCAGGGTGACAGTTCCCATGGTTACATTGCCCATGGTGACAGTGCTCATGGTGACAGTGCCCGTGGTGACTATGCTCATGGTGACATTGCTCACAGAGATACTGCTCATGGTGACAGTTCGCATGGCGACAGGGCCCATGTTAAAAGTGCCCATGGTGACAGTGCTCATGGTGGCACTGCCCATGGTGACTCTGCTCATGCTGGCAGTGTACATGGTTGGAGTTCCCATGGGGAAATTCCTTATGGTGGCAATGCCCATGATGATAGTGCTCATGGTGACAGTGCTCATGGTGACAGTGTACATGGTGACAATCCACACGGTGACAGTGCTCACGGTGATAGTTCTCATGGCGATAGTGCCCATTGTAATAGTGCTCACGGTGACACTGCCCATGGTGATAGTGCTCACGGGGATAGTGCGCACAGTGACACTGCCCTTGGTGATAGTGCTCTTGGTGATAGTGCTCATGGTAATAGTGCTCATGGTGACACTGCCCGTGGTGACAGTGCCCATGGTGACACTGCCCATAGTGACATTTCCCATGGTGAGAGTGCTGATGGTGAGAGTTCCCATGGTGACAGTGCACATGGTGACAGTGCTCACGGTCACAGTGCTCACTGTGGCAGTCCCAATGGTTACAGTTCTCATGGTGGCAGTGTCCATGGTGGCAGTTCCCAAGATGACAGTGCTCATGGTGACATTTCCCATGGTAACAGAGCTCATGATAACAATGTCCATGGTGACAGTGCCCATGGTGACAGTGGCCATGTTGAAAGTGCCCATGGTGACACTGCTCACCGTGAGAGTGCCCATGGTGACTATGCTAATGCTGGCGGTGTACATCGTTGGAGTTCCCATGGTGAAATTCCTCATGGTGGCACTGCCCATGGTGACAATGTCCATCGTGAGAGTGCCCATGGTGACAGTGCTCATGGTGACAGTGCACACGGTGACAGTGCTCATGTTGACAGTGCACACGGTGACAGTGCCCACCGTGACAGTGTTCATGGTGATATTGCTCATGGTGACACAGCCCATGGTTATAGTGCTCACGCTGATAGTGCTCATGGTGACAGTTCCCATGGTGACGATGCCCACGGTGACAGTGCTCATGGTGACATTGCCCACGGTGACGGTGCTCATGGTGACAGTGCTCATGGTGAAAGTGCTCATGGTGACACAGCCCATGGTGACTGTGCTAAAGCTGGCGGTGTATATGGTTGGAGTTCCCATGGTGAAATTCCTCATGGTGGCACTGCCCATGATGAGAGTGTTCATGGTGACATTTCACATGGTGACAGTGCTCATGGTGAGAGTTCCTATGGTGACATTGCTCATGTTGACAGTGCTCATGTTGACAGTGCCCACAGTGACAGTACTCATGGTGACAGTGCTCACAGTGACAGTGCCCTTGGTGATAGTACCCATGGTAATAGCGCTCAATGTGACAGTGCCCATGGTGATATTTCTCACGGTGACACTGCCCATGGTGATAGTGCTCACGGTGTTTGTGCTCATGGTGACAGTTCACATGGTGACACTGCCCCTGTTGAAAGTGCCCATGGTGACAGTGCTCATGTTGACACTGCCCATGGTGACAATGATCATGTTGACCATGCCCATGGTGACAGCGTCCATGGTGACATTGCCCATGGTGAGAGTGCTCATGGTGACAGTGTCCCTGGTGACAGTGCGCATGGTGACTGTGCCCTTAGTGACAGTTCCCATAGTGACAGTGCCCATGTTGAAAGTGCTCATGGCGACAGTGCTCATGGTGACACTGCCCATGGTGACTGTGCTGATGTTCACGGTGTACATGGTTGGAGTCCCCATGGTGAAATTCCTTATGGTGGCATTGCCCATGATGTTAGTGCTCATGGTGAATGTGTCCATGGTGACAATGCCTATGGTGACAGTGCCCATGATGACATTTCCCCGGGTGACAGTGCTCATACTGACAGTTCCCATGGTGACAGTGCCCATGGTGACAGTGCTAATGTTGACACTGCCCACGGTGACAGTGCTCATGGTGTCAGTGTCCTTGGTGATAGTACACATGGTAATAGTGCTCACGGTGACAGTGCCCACGGTGATATTGCTCATGGTGACACTGCCCATGGTGATAGTGCCAACGGTTACAGTTCTCATTGTGACAGTGCCCATGGTGACAGTGCTCATGGTGACAGTGCTCACAGTGACAGTGCCCATGGTGATATTGTTCACGGTGACACTGCCCAGGGTGATAGTGCTAACGGTGATAGTGCTCATGGTGATAGTTCCCATGGTTACAGTGCCCATGGTGACAGTGCTCATGGTGACAGTGCTCACGGTGATAGTGCTCACATTGACAGTGCCCTTGGTGATAGTGCTCACGGTGATAGTACCCACAGTGACAGTTCAAATGATGACAGTTCCCATGGTGACAGTGCCCATGATGACAGTGCTCATGGTGACAGTGTCCACGGTGAGAGTGCTCATGGTGACACTGCTCACGGTAACAGTGCCCTTGGTGATAGTACCCATGTTAATAGTGCTCACGGTGATAGAGCCCACGGTGACATTTCCCATGGTGACAGTGCTCACTTTAACAGTGTACACGATGACAGTGCCCACGGTGACAGTGTTTATGGTGATATTACTAACGGTGACACGGCCCATGTTCATAGTGCTCACGGTGATAGTGCTCATGGTGACAGTTACCATGGTGATAGGGCCCATGTTGAAAGTGCCCATGGTGACAGTGCTTATGGTGGCACTGCCCATGGTGAATGTGCTCATGCTGGCAGAGTACCTGGTTGGAGTTCCGATGGTAAAATTCCTCATGGTAGCACTGCCCATGATGATAGTGCTCATGGTGACAGTGTCCATGGTGACAGTGCCTATGGTGACAGTGCCCATTGTGATAGTGCTCATGGTGACAGTGCCCACTGTGACAGTGCTCATGGTGACAGTGCTCACGGTGACAGTGCCCTTGGTGATAGTGCTCATGGTGACAGTGCTCATGGGGACAGTGCTCACGATGACAGTGCCCTTGGTGATAGTACCCATGGTAATAGTGCTCACTGTGACAGTGCCCATGGTGATAGTGCTCATAGTGATAGTGCTCATGGTAATAGTGCTCATAGTGACACTGCCCATGGTGACACTGCCCATAGTGACATTTCCCATGGTCGCAGTGCTCATGGTGAGAGTTCCCATGGTGACAGTGCACATGGTGACAATTCCCATGGTGACACTGCTCATGGTGGCAGTGCTCACTGTGGCAGTGCCAATGGTTAAAGTGCTCGTGGTGGCAGTGTCCATGGTGGCAGTTCCCAAAGTGACAGTGCTCATGGTGACATTTCCCATGGTAACAGATTTCATGATGATAGTGTCCATGGTGACAGTGTGCATGGTGACAATGGCCTTGTTGAAAGTACCTATGGTGACAGTGCTCATGGTGACAGTGCCCACGGTGACTATGCTCATGGTGACAGTGCCCACGGTGACAGTGCTCATGGTGAGAGTACTCACGGTGATAGTTCTCATGGTGACAGTGCCCGTGGTGATAGTGCCCATGGTGATAGTGCTCATGGTGATAGTGCTCATGGTGACAGTTCGCATGGTGACAGTGCCCACTTTGAAAGTGCCCATGGTGACAGTACCCATGGTGACTGTGCCCATGGTGACAGTGCCCATGGTGACAGTGCTCATTGTGAGAATTGCCATGGTGACAGTGCTAATGTTGACATTGCCCATGGTGACCGTTCCCATGGTGACAGTTCCCAAGGTGATAGTGCTCATGGTGACAGTGCTATTGGTGACAGTGCACTCGGTGAGAATGCCCACACTTACATTGCTCACGTTGATAGTGCTCATGGTGATAGTGCCAATTTTAATAGTGCTCATGGTGACCGTGCCCATGTTGATGTTGCTCAAGGTGACACTTCCCATGGTGATAGTGCTCACGGTGATAGTGCTAATGGTGACACTGCCCTTGGTGATAGTGCTCATGGTGATAGTGCTCATGGTAATAGTGCTCATGTTGACGCTGCCCATGGTGACAGTGCCCATGGTGACACTGCCCATAGTGACATTTCCCATGGTGACAGTGCTCATGGTGAGAGTTCCCATGGTGACAGTGCACATGTTGACAGTTCCGATGGTGACAGTGCTCACGGTGACAGTGCTCACTGTGGCAGTGCCAATGGTTACAGTGCTCATGGTGGCAGTGTCCATGGTGGCAGTTCCCAAGATGACAGTGCTCATGGTGACATTTCCCATGGTAACAGAACTCAGGATGACAGTGTCCATGGTGACAGTGCCCATGGTGAGAGTGGCCATGTTGAAATTGCCCATGGTGACAGTGCTCATGGTGACACTGCCCATGGGGACTGTGCTCATGCTGGCGTTGAACAAGGTTGAACAAGGTTGGAGTTCCCATGGTGAAAATCCTCATGGTGGCACTACCCATGATAATAGTGCTCATGGTGACAGTGTACATCGTGAGAGTGCCCATGGTAACAATGCTCATGGAGAAACTGCCCATGGTGACAGTGCCCAAGGTGATATTCCCATGGTGACAGTGCTCATTTTGACAGTGCACACGGTGACAGTGCCCACAGTGACAGTGCTCACGGTGATAGTGTTAATGGTAATATTGCTCATGGTGACACTGCCCATGGTTATAGTGCTCACGGTGATAGTGCTCATGGTGACAGTTCCCAAGGTGACAGTGCCCACGGTGATAGTGCTCATGGTGACATTGCCCACGGTGACAGTGCTCATGGTGAGAGTTTGCATGGTGACAGTGCCCATGGTTACAGTGCTCATGGTCACACAACCCATGGTGACTGTGCTAAAGCTGGCGGTGTACATGGTTGGAGTTCCCATGGTGAAATTCCTCATGGTGGCACTGCCCATGATGATAGTGTTCATGGTGACAGTGTCCATGGTGACAGTGCCCATTGTGATAGTGCTCACGGTGATAGTGCCCTCAGTGACAGTTCTAATGGTGACAATTCCATGGTGACAGTGCCCATGATGACCGTGCTCATGGTGACAGTGCCCACGGTGACATTTCTCATGGTGACAGTGCTCACGGTGACAGTGCCCTTGGTGATAGTACCCATGGTAATAGTGGTCACGGTGACATGGCCCATGGTGATATTGCTCACGGTGATGCTACCCATGGTGATAGTGCTCACGGTGACATTCCCATGGTTACAGTGCCCATGGTGATATTGCTCACAGTGACACTGCCCATGATGACAGTGCTCATGGTGACAATGCCCATTCTGACAATGCTCATAGTGACAGTGCTCACGGTGACAGTGCCCTTGATGATAGTACTCATGGTAATAGTGCTCATGGTGACAGTTCCCATGGTGACAGTGCTCACTGTGGCAGTGCCAATGGTTACAGTGCTCATGGTGGCAGTGTCCATGGTGGCAGTTCCCAAGATGACAGTGCTCATGGTGACATTTCCCATGGTAACAGAGCTCATGATGACAGTGTCCATGGTGACAGTGCCCATGGTGACAGTGGCCATGTTGAAAGTGCCCATGGTGACACTGCTCATGGTGACAGTGCCCATGATGACTATGCTCATGCTGGCTGTGTACATGCTTGGAGATCCCATGGTGAAATTCCTCATGGTGGCACTGCCCATGATGATAGTGCTCATGGTGACAGTGTCCATGGTGACATTGCCTATGGTGACAGTTCCCATTGTGATAGTGCTCACGGTGATAGGGCCCACAGGGACAGTTCTAATGGTGACAGTTCCAATGGTGACAGTGCCCATGATGATAGTGCTTATGGTGACAGTGCCCACGGTGACAGTGCTCATGGTGACAGTGCTCATGGTGACAGTGCCATTGGTGATAGTACCCATGGTAAAAGTGCTCATGGTGACATTGCCCATGGTGATATTGCTCACGGTGACACCACCCATGGTGATAGTGCTCAAGGTGATAGTGCTCATGGTGACGGTTCCCATGGTTACAGTGCCCATGGTGACAGTGCTCATGCTGACAGTGCTCACGGTGACTATGCTCATGGTGACAGTGCTCACGGTGATAGTGCTCAAGGTGACAGTTCGCATGGTGACAGGGCCCATGTTGAAAGTGCCCATGGTGACACTGCTCATGGTGGCACTGCCCATGGTGACTGTGCTCATGCTGGCGGTGTACATGGTTGGAGTTCCGATGGTGAAATTCCTCATGGTAGCACTGCCCATGATGATAGTGCTCACGGTGAAAGTGTCCATGGTGACAGTGCCTATGGTGACAGTGCCCATTGTGATAGTGCTCATGGTGATAGTGCCCAAAGTGACAGTGCTCATTGTGACAGTTCCTATGGTGACAGTGCCCATGATGATAGTGCTCATGGTAAAAGTTCCCACTGTGATAGTGCTCACGGTGAAAGTGCTCACGGTGACAGTGCCCTTGTTGATAGTGCTCTTGGTGATAGTGCTCATGGTAATAGTGCACATGGTGACACTGCCCATGGTGACAGTGCCCATGGTGACACTGCCCATAGTAACATTTCCCATGGTGACAGTGCTCATGTTGACAGTGCCCATGGTGACAGTGACCATGGTGAGTGTGCCCATGGTGACAGTGCCCATGGTGACAGTGTCCATGGTGACAGTGCTCACCTTGACAGTGCCCTTGGTGATAGTACCCATGTTAATATTGCTCACGGTTACAGTGCCCATGGTGATAGTGCTCATGGTGATAGTGCTCATGGTGACAGTTACCTTGGTGATAGTGCTCATGGTGATAGTGCTCATGGTGATAGTTCGCATGGTGACAGTGCCCATGTGGAAAGTCTCCATGAAGGCAGTGCTCATGGTGACACTGCCCATGGTGACTGTGCCCTTGCTGGCGGTGTACATGTTTGGAGTTCCCATGGTGAAATTCCTTATGGTGGCACTGCCCATGATGATAGTGTTCATCGTGACAATGTCCATGGTGACAGTGCCTATGGTGACAGTGCCCATTGTGATAGTGCTCACGGTGATAGTGCCCTCAGTGTCAGTTCTAATGGTGACAGTTCCCATGGTGATAGAGCCCATGATGACAGTGCTCATGGTGACAGTGCCCACGGTAACATTGCTCATGGTGACAGTGCTCACGGTGACAGTAACCTTGGTGATAGTACCCATGGTAATAGAGGTCACAGTGACAGTGCCCATTTTGATATTGCTCACGGTGACACTGCCCATGGTGATAGTGCTCACGGTGATAGTGCTCAGGGTGACAGTTCCCATGGTTACATTGCCCATGGTGACAGTGCTCATGGTGACAGTGCCCGTGGTGACTATGCTCATGGTGACATTGCTCACAGAGATACTGCTCATGGTGACAGTTCGCATGGCGACAGGGCCCATGTTAAAAGTGCCCATGGTGACAGTGCTCATGGTGGCACTGCCCATGGTGACTCTGCTCATGCTGGCAGTGTACATGGTTGGAGTTCCCATGGGGAAATTCCTTATGGTGGCAATGCCCATGATGATAGTGCTCATGGTGACAGTGCTCATGGTGACAGTGTACATGGTGACAATCCACACGGTGACAGTGCTCACGGTGATAGTTCTCATGGCGATAGTGCCCATTGTAATAGTGCTCACGGTGACACTGCCCATGGTGATAGTGCTCACGGGGATAGTGCGCACAGTGACACTGCCCTTGGTGATAGTGCTCTTGGTGATAGTGCTCATGGTAATAGTGCTCATGGTGACACTGCCCGTGGTGACAGTGCCCATGGTGACACTGCCCATAGTGACATTTCCCATGGTGAGAGTGCTGATGGTGAGAGTTCCCATGGTGACAGTGCACATGGTGACAGTGCTCACGGTCACAGTGCTCACTGTGGCAGTCCCAATGGTTACAGTTCTCATGGTGGCAGTGTCCATGGTGGCAGTTCCCAAGATGACAGTGCTCATGGTGACATTTCCCATGGTAACAGAGCTCATGATAACAATGTCCATGGTGACAGTGCCCATGGTGACAGTGGCCATGTTGAAAGTGCCCATGGTGACACTGCTCACCGTGAGAGTGCCCATGGTGACTATGCTAATGCTGGCGGTGTACATCGTTGGAGTTCCCATGGTGAAATTCCTCATGGTGGCACTGCCCATGGTGACAATGTCCATCGTGAGAGTGCCCATGGTGACAGTGCTCATGGTGACAGTGCACACGGTGACAGTGCTCATGTTGACAGTGCACACGGTGACAGTGCCCACCGTGACAGTGTTCATGGTGATATTGCTCATGGTGACACAGCCCATGGTTATAGTGCTCACGCTGATAGTGCTCATGGTGACAGTTCCCATGGTGACGATGCCCACGGTGACAGTGCTCATGGTGACATTGCCCACGGTGACGGTGCTCATGGTGACAGTGCTCATGGTGAAAGTGCTCATGGTGACACAGCCCATGGTGACTGTGCTAAAGCTGGCGGTGTATATGGTTGGAGTTCCCATGGTGAAATTCCTCATGGTGGCACTGCCCATGATGAGAGTGTTCATGGTGACATTTCACATGGTGACAGTGCTCATGGTGAGAGTTCCTATGGTGACATTGCTCATGTTGACAGTGCTCATGGTGACAGTGCCCACAGTGACAGTACTCATGGTGACAGTGCTCACAGTGACAGTGCCCTTGGTGATAGTACCCATGGTAATAGCGCTCAATGTGACAGTGCCCATGGTGATATTTCTCACGGTGACACTGCCCATGGTGATAGTGCTCACGGTGTTTGTGCTCATGGTGACAGTTCACATGGTGACACTGCCCCTGTTGAAAGTGCCCATGGTGACAGTGCTCATGTTGACACTGCCCATGGTGACAATGATCATGTTGACCATGCCCATGGTGACAGCGTCCATGGTGACATTGCCCATGGTGAGAGTGCTCATGGTGACAGTGTCCCTGGTGACAGTGCGCATGGTGACTGTGCCCTTAGTGACAGTTCCCATAGTGACAGTGCCCATGTTGAAAGTGCTCATGGCGACAGTGCTCATGGTGACACTGCCCATGGTGACTGTGCTGATGTTCACGGTGTACATGGTTGGAGTCCCCATGGTGAAATTCCTTATGGTGGCATTGCCCATGATGTTAGTGCTCATGGTGAATGTGTCCATGGTGACAATGCCTATGGTGACAGTGCCCATGATGACATTTCCCCGGGTGACAGTGCTCATACTGACAGTTCCCATGGTGACAGTGCCCATGGTGACAGTGCTAATGTTGACACTGCCCACGGTGACAGTGCTCATGGTGTCAGTGTCCTTGGTGATAGTACACATGGTAATAGTGCTCACGGTGACAGTGCCCACGGTGATATTGCTCATGGTGACACTGCCCATGGTGATAGTGCCAACGGTTACAGTTCTCATTGTGACAGTGCCCATGGTGACAGTGCTCATGGTGACAGTGCTCACAGTGACAGTGCCCATGGTGATATTGTTCACGGTGACACTGCCCAGGGTGATAGTGCTAACGGTGATAGTGCTCATGGTGATAGTTCCCATGGTTACAGTGCCCATGGTGACAGTGCTCATGGTGACAGTGCTCACGGTGATAGTGCTCACATTGACAGTGCCCTTGGTGATAGTGCTCACGGTGATAGTACCCACAGTGACAGTTCAAATGATGACAGTTCCCATGGTGACAGTGCCCATGATGACAGTGCTCATGGTGACAGTGTCCACGGTGAGAGTGCTCATGGTGACACTGCTCACGGTAACAGTGCCCTTGGTGATAGTACCCATGTTAATAGTGCTCACGGTGATAGAGCCCACGGTGACATTTCCCATGGTGACAGTGCTCACTTTAACAGTGTACACGATGACAGTGCCCACGGTGACAGTGTTTATGGTGATATTACTAACGGTGACACGGCCCATGTTCATAGTGCTCACGGTGATAGTGCTCATGGTGACAGTTACCATGGTGATAGGGCCCATGTTGAAAGTGCCCATGGTGACAGTGCTTATGGTGGCACTGCCCATGGTGAATGTGCTCATGCTGGCAGAGTACCTGGTTGGAGTTCCGATGGTAAAATTCCTCATGGTAGCACTGCCCATGATGATAGTGCTCATGGTGACAGTGTCCATGGTGACAGTGCCTATGGTGACAGTGCCCATTGTGATAGTGCTCATGGTGACAGTGCCCACTGTGACAGTGCTCATGGTGACAGTGCTCACGGTGACAGTGCCCTTGGTGATAGTGCTCATGGTGACAGTGCTCATGGGGACAGTGCTCACGATGACAGTGCCCTTGGTGATAGTACCCATGGTAATAGTGCTCACTGTGACAGTGCCCATGGTGATAGTGCTCATAGTGATAGTGCTCATGGTAATAGTGCTCATAGTGACACTGCCCATGGTGACACTGCCCATAGTGACATTTCCCATGGTCGCAGTGCTCATGGTGAGAGTTCCCATGGTGACAGTGCACATGGTGACAATTCCCATGGTGACACTGCTCATGGTGGCAGTGCTCACTGTGGCAGTGCCAATGGTTAAAGTGCTCGTGGTGGCAGTGTCCATGGTGGCAGTTCCCAAAGTGACAGTGCTCATGGTGACATTTCCCATGGTAACAGATTTCATGATGATAGTGTCCATGGTGACAGTGTGCATGGTGACAATGGCCTTGTTGAAAGTACCTATGGTGACAGTGCTCATGGTGACAGTGCCCACGGTGACTATGCTCATGGTGACAGTGCCCACGGTGACAGTGCTCATGGTGGCACTGCCCATGGTGACTGTGCTCATGATGGCGGTGTACATGGTTGGAGTTCCGATGGTGAAATTCCTCATGGTAGCCATGCCCATGATGATAGTGCTCACGGTGATAGTGCGCACAGTGACACTGCCCTTGGTGATAGTGCTCATGGTAATAGTGCTCACAGTGACAGTGCCCATGGTGATATTGTTCACGGTGACACTGCCCATGGTGATAGTGCTCACGGTGATAGTGCTCATGGTGATAGTTCCCATGGTGGCAGTGCCCATGGTGACAGTGCTCATGGTGACAGTGCGCACGGTGAAAATGCTCATGGTGACAGTGCTCACGGTGATAGTGCTCACATTGACAGTGCCCTTGGTGATAGTGCTCATGGTAATACTGCTCATGGTGATAGTGGTCATGGTGATAGTTCGTATGGTGACTGTGCCCATGTTGAAAGTCCCCATGGTGGCAGTGCTCATGGTGACACTCCCTGTGGTGACTATGCTCATGCTGGTGGTATACATGGTTGGAGTTCCCATGGTGAAATTCCTTATGGTGGCACTGCCCATGATGATATTGTCCATGGTGACAGTGTCCACGGTGACAGTGCCTGTGGTGACAGTGCTCATGGTGACAGTGCCAATGGTGACCGTGCTCATGGTGACAGTGCCAACAGTGACAGTGCTCATGGTGGCAGTGCCCTTGGTGATAGTACCCATGTTAATAGTGCTCACGGTGACAGTGCCCATGGTGATATTGCTCACGGTGACCCTGCCCATGTTGATAGTGCCCACGGTGATAGTGCTCAGGGTGAAAGACCCCATGGTTACAGTGCCCATGGTGACAGTGCTCATAGTGACATTGCCCATGGTGACAGTGCCCATAGTGATAGTGCCCATGGTGACATTTCCCATGGTCACAGTGCTCATGGTGACAGTGCACATGATGACAGTGCTCATGTTGACAGTGCCCACGGTGACAGTGCTCATGGTAACAGTGCTCACGGTGACAGTGCCCTTGGTGATATTTCTCATGGTGACACTGCCCATGGTGATAGTGCTCACGGTGATTGTGCTCATGGTGACAGTTCCCATGGTTACCGTGCCCACGGTGACAGTGCTCATGGTGACAGTGCCCACGGTGACAGTGCTAATGGTGACAGTGCTCATGGTGACAGTACACATGGTGACACTGCTCATGGTGACAGTGCTCACGGTGACAGTGACCTTGGTGATAGTACCCATGGTAATAGAGGTCACGGTGACTGTGCCCATGGTGATATTGCTCACAGTGACACTGCCCATGGTGATAGTGCTCACGGTGATAGTGCTCATGTTGACAGTTCCCATGGTGACAGTGCTCATGTTGACAGTGCCCACGGTGACTATGCTCATGATGAAAGTTCTCATGGTGATAGTGCTCATGGTGAGAGTGCTCATGGTGACAGTTCACATGGTAGACATGGCGAAGTTGAAAGTGCCCATGGTGACAGTGCTCATGATGACACTGCCCATGGTGACTGTGCTCATGTTGGCGGTGTACATGGTTGGAGTTCCGATGGTTAAATTCCTCACGGTAGCACTGCCCATGATGATAGTGCTCATGGTGACAGTGTCCACGGTGACAGTGCCTATGTTGACAGTGCCCATTGTGATAGTGCTCATGGTGATAGTGCCCACAGTGACAGTGCTCATGGTGACAGTTCCTATGGTGACTGTAACCATGGTGACAGTGCCCATGGTGAGAGTGCCCATGGTGACAGTGCCCATGGTGACATTTCCCATGGTGACAGTGCTGACGGTGAGAGTTCTCATGGTGAGAGTGCTCAGGTTGACATTGCACATGGTGACCGTTCCGATGGTGACAGTTCCCATGGTGATAGTGCTCATGGTGACAGTGCTCATGGTGACCGTGCACACGGTGACAATGCCCACAGTGACAATGCTCACGGTGATAGTGCTCTTGGCGATAATGACCATTGTAATAGTGCTCACCGTGACAGTGCCCATGTTGATATTGCTCATGGTGACACTGCCCATGGTGATAGTGCTCACGGTGATAGCGCTCAGGGTGACACTGCCCTTGGTGATAGTGCTCATGGTGATAGTGCTCATGGTAATAGTGCTCATGGTGACACTGCCCATGGTGACAGTGCCCATGGTGACACTCCCGATAGTGACATTTCTTATGGTGACAGTGCTCATGGTGAGAGTTCCCATGGTGACAGTGCACATGGTGACAGTTCCCATGGTGACAGTGCTCACGGTGACCGTGCTCACTGTGGCAGTGCCAATGGTAACATTGTTCATGGTGGCAGTGTCCATGGTGGCGGTTTCCAAGATGACAGTGCTCATGGTGATATTTCCCATGGTAACAGAGTTCATGATGACAGTGTCCATGGTGACAGTGCCCATGGTGACAGTGGCCATGTAGAAAGTGCCCATGATGAAACTGCCCATGGTGACAGTGCCCATAGTGATAGTGCCCATGGTGACATTTCCCATGGTGACAGTGCTAATGGAGAGAGTTCCCATGGTGACAGTGCCCATTATGACAGTGCTCATGGTGACAGTGCCCATGGTGATACTGCTCACGGTGATAGTGCTCATGGTGACATATCCCCTTGTGACATTTCCCATGGTGACAGTGCTCATGGTGACCGCACCCACAGTGACAATGTCCACGGTGACAGTGCTCACGGTGACACTGCCCATGGTGACAGTGCTCATGGTGATAGTGCTCATGGTGACAGTGCCCTTGGTGATAGTGCTCCTGGTGATAGTGCTTATGGAGACATTTCCCATGGTGACAGTGCTCATGTTGACAGTCCCCATGGTGACTGTGCTCATGCTGGCGGTGTACATGGTTGGAGTTACAATGGTGAAATTCCTTATTTTGGCACTGCCCATGATGATAGTGCTCATGGTGAAGGTGTCCATGGTGACAGCGCCCATGGTGACAGTGCCCATGGTGATATTTCCCATGGTGATAGTGCTCATGGTGAGAGTTCCCATGGTGACAGTGCTCATCTTGGCAGTGCCCATAGTGACCGTTCCCATGGTGACAGTTCCCATGGTGATAGGGCTCATGGTTACAGTGCTCATGGTGACAGTGAACACGGTGACAGTGCCCGCAGTGACAGTGCTCATGGTGATAGTGCTCATGCTTATAGTGCCCACGGTGAAAGTAGTCATGGTGAAAGTGTTCACGGTGATAGTGCTCACGGTGACAGTGCCCTTAATGATAGTGTTCATGGTGATAGTGCTCATGGTGATAGTGCTCATGGTGACACGGCCCATGGTGAATGTGCTCATGCTGGCGGTGTACATGGTTGGAGTTCCCATGGTGAAATTCCTTATGGTGGCAATGCCCATGATGATAGTGCTCATGGTGAGAGTGTCCATGTTGACAATGCCTATGGTGACAGTGCCCATGGTGACATTTCCCATGGTGACAGTGCTCATAGTGAGAGTTCCCATGGTGACAATGCTTATGTTGACAACGCCCATGATGACAGTGCTCATGGTGACAGTGCCCACGGTGAAAATCCTCATGGTGACAGTGCTCACGGTGATAGTGCTCACGGTGATAGTGCTCACGCTGACAGTGCCCTTGGTGATAGTGCTCATGGTAGTAGTGCTCATGGTGACTGTTCGCATGGTGACAATGCCTATGTTGAAAGTGCCCATGGTGGCAGTGCTCATCGTGACACAGCCCATGGTGACTGTGCTAACGCTGCCGATGTACACGGTTGGAGTTCCCAAGGTGAAATTCCTCATGGTGGCACTGCCCATGATGATAGTGTTCGTGGTGACAGTGTCCATGGTGACAGTACCTATGGTGACAGTTTCCGTTGTGATAGTGCTCACGGTGATAGTGCCCACAGTGACAGTGCTAATGTTGACCGTTCCCATGGTGACAGTGCCCATGATGACAGTGCTCATGGTGACAGTGCCCACGGAGACAGTGTTCATGGTGACAGTACCCTTGGTGATAGTTTTCATGGTGATAGTGCTCATCGTGGCAGTTCGCATGGTGACACTGCGTATGTTGAAAGTGACCATGGTGACAGTGCTCATGCTTGCACTGCTCATGGTGACTGTGCTCATGCTGGCGGTGTAAGTGGTCGGAATTCCGATGGTGAAATTCCTCATGGTAGCACTCCCCATGATGTTAGTGCTCATGGTGACACTGTCCAAGGTGACAGTGCCTATGGTGACAGTGCCCATTGTGATAGTGCTCATGGTGATAGTGCCCACAGTGACAGTGCTCATTGTGACCTTTCCTATGGTGACAGTGCCCATGATGACAGTGCTCATGGTGACAGTGCCCACTGTGATAGTGATCACGGTGAAAGTGCTCACGGTGACAGTGCCCTTGGTGATAGTGCTCATGGTGACAGTTCGCATTGTGACAGTTCCCAAGTTGAAAGTGCCCATGGTGACAGTACCCATGGTGACAGTGCCCATGGTGACACAGCCCATGGTGACTGTGCTAAAGCTGGCGGTGTATATGGTTGGAGTTCCCATGATGAAATTCCTCATGGTAGCACTCCCCATGATGTTAGTGCTCATGGTGACACTGTCCAAGGTGACAGTGCCTATGGTGACAGTGCCCATTGTGATAGTGCTCATGGTGATAGTGCCCACAGTGACAGTGCTCATTGTGACCTTTCCTATGGTGACAGTGCCCATGATGACAGTGCTCATGGTGACAGTGCCCACTGTGATAGTGATCACGGTGAAAGTGCTCACGGTGACAGTGCCCTTGGTGATAGTGCTCATGGTGACAGTTCGCATTGTGACAGTTCCCAAGTTGAAAGTGCCCATGGTGACAGTACCCATGGTGACAGTGCCCATGGTGACACAGCCCATGGTGACTGTGCTAAAGCTGGCGGTGTATATGGTTGGAGTTCCCATGATGAAATTCCTCATGGTGGCACTCCCCATGATGATAGTGCTCATGGTGACAGTGCCCAGGGTGAAATTATCCATGGTGACAGTGCTCATGGTGAGAGTTCCTATGGTGACTGTGCTCATGTTGACAGTGCCCATGGTGACAGTGCCCACGGTGACACTGCGCAAGGTGATAGTGCTCAACGTGATAGTGCCCATGGTAATAGTGCTGATGGTGACACTGCCCATGTTGATATTGCTCACGGTGACACTGCCCATGGTGATAGTGCTCACGGTGATAGTGCTCACGGTGACAGTGCCCTTGGTGATATTGCTCATGGGGACAGTGCTCATGGGGACAGTGCTCACGATGACAGTGCCCTTGGTGATAGTACCCATGGTAATAGTGCTCACTGTGACAGTGCCCATGGTGATAGTGCTCATAGTGATAGTGCTCATGGTAATAGTGCTCATAGTGACACTGCCCATGGTGACAGTGCCCATGGTGACACTGCCCATAGTGACATTTCCCATGGTCGCAGTGCTCATGGTGAGAGTTCCCATGGTGACAGTGCACATGGTGACAATTCCCATGGTGACACTGCTCATGGTGGCAGTGCTCACTGTGGCAGTGCCAATGGTTAAAGTGCTCATGGTGGCAGTGTCCATGGTGGCAGTTCCCAAAGTGACAGTGCTCATGGTGACATTTCCCATGGTAACAGATTTCATGATGACAGTGTCCATGGTGACAGTGCGCATGGTGACAATGGCCTTGTTGAAAGTACCTATGGTGACAGTGCTCATGGTGACAGTGCCCACGGTGACTATGCTCATGGTGACAGTGCCCACGGTGACAGTGCTCATGGTGGCACTGCCCATGGTGACTGTGCTCATGATGGCGGTGTACATGGTTGGAGTTCCGATGGTGAAATTCCTCATGGTAGCCATGCCCATGATGATAGTGCTCACGGTGATAGTGCGCACAGTGACACTGCCCTTGGTGATAGTGCTCATGGTAATAGTGCTCACAGTGACAGTGCCCATGGTGATATTGTTCACGGTGACACTGCCCATGGTGATAGTGCTCACGGTGATAGTGCTCATGGTGATAGTTCCCATGGTGGCAGTGCCCATGGTGACAGTGCTCATGGTGACAGTGCGCACGGTGAAAATGCTCATGGTGACAGTGCTCACGGTGATAGTGCTCACATTGACAGTGCCCTTGGTGATAGTGCTCATGGTAATACTGCTCATGGTGATAGTGGTCATGGTGATAGTTCGTATGGTGACTGTGCCCATGTTGAAAGTCCCCATGGTGGCAGTGCTCATGGTGACACTCCCCGTGGTGACTATGCTCATGCTGGTGGTATACATGGTTGGAGTTCCCATGGTGAAATTCCTTATGGTGGCACTGCCCATGATGATATTGTCCATGGTGACAGTGTCCACGGTGACAGTGCCTATGGTGACAGTGCTCATGGTGACAGTGCCAATGGTGACCGTGCTCATGGTGACAGTGCCAACAGTGACAGTGCTCATGGTGGCAGTGCCCTTGGTGATAGTACCCATGTTAATAGTGCTCACGGTGACAGTGCCCATGGTGATATTGCTCACGGTGACGCTGCCCATGTTGATAGTGCCCACGGTGATAGTGCTCAGGATGAAAGACCCCATGGTTAGAGTGCCCATGGTGACAGTGCTCATAGTGACATTGCCCATGGTGACAGTGCCCATAGTGATAGTGCCCATGGTGACATTTCCCATGGTCACAGTGCTCATGGTGACAGTGCACATGATGACAGTGCTCATGTTGACAGTGCCCACGGTGACAGTGCTCATGGTAACAGTGCTCACGGTGACAGTGCCCTTGGTGATATTTCTCATGGTGACACTGCCCATGGTGATAGTGCTCACGGTGATTGTGCTCATGGTGACAGTTCCCATGGTTACAGTGCCCACGGTGACAGTGCTCATGGTGACAGTGCCCATGGTGACAGTGCTCATGGTGATAGTGCTCATGGTGACACGGCCCATGGTGACTCTGCTCATGCTGGCAGTGTACATGGTTGGAGTTCCCATGGGGAAATTCCTTATGGTGGCAATGCCCATGATGATAGTGCTCATGGTGACAGTGCTCATGGTGACAGTGTACATGGTGACAATCCACACGGTGACAGTGCTCACGGTGATAGTTCTCATGGCGATAGTGCCCATTGTAATAGTGCTCACGGTGACACTGCCCATGGTGATAGTGCTCACGGGGATAGTGCGCACAGTGACACTGCCCTTGGTGATAGTGCTCTTGGTGATAGTGCTCATGGTAATAGTGCTCATGGTGACACTGCCCGTGGTGAGAGTGCCCATGGTGACACTGCCCATAGTGACATTTCCCATGGTGACAGTGCTGATGGTGAGAGTTCCCATGGTGACAGTGCACATGGTGACAGTGCTCACGGTCACAGTGCTCACTGTGGCAGTGCCAATGGTTACAGTTCTCATGGTGGCAGTGTCCATGGTGGCAGTTCCCAAGATGACAGTGCTCATGGTGACATTTCCCATGGTAACAGAGCTCATGATAACAGTGTCCATGGTGACAGTGCCCATGGTGACAGTGGCCATGTTGAAAGTGCCCATGGTGACACTGCTCACCGTGAGAGTGCCCATGGTGACTATGCTAATGCTGGCGGTGTACATCGTTGGAGTTCCCATGGTGAAATTCCTCATGGTGGCACTGCCCATGGTGACAATGTCCATCATGAGAGTGCCCATGGTGACAGTGCTCATGGTGACAGTGCACACGGTGACAGTGCTCATGTTGACAGTGCACACGGTGACAGTGCCCACCGTGACAGTGTTCATGGTGATATTGCTCATGGTGACACAGCCCATGGTTATAGTGCTCACGCTGATAGTGCTCATGGTGACAGTTCCCATGGTGACGATGCCCACGGTGACAGTGCTCATGGTGACAGTGCTCATGGTGAAAGTGCTCATGGTGACACAGCCCATGGTGACTGTGCTAAAGCTGGCGGTGTATATGGTTGGAGTTCCCATGGTGAAATTCCTCATGGTGGCACTGCCCATGATGAGAGTGTTCATGGTGACATTTCACATGGTGACAGTGCTCATGGTGAGAGTTCCTATGGTGACATTGCTCATGTTGACAGTGCTCATGTTGACAGTGCCCACAGTGACAGTACTCATGGTGACAGTGCTCACAGTGACAGTGCCCTTGGTGATAGTACCCATGGTAATAGCGCTCAATGTGACAGTGCCCATGGTGATATTTCTCACGGTGACACTGCCCATGGTGATAGTGCTCACGGTGTTTGTGCTCATGGTGACAGTTCACATGGTGACACTGCCCCTGTTGAAAGTGCCCATGGTGACAGTGCTCATGTTGACACTGCCCATGGTGACAATGATCATGTTGACCATGCCCATGGTGACAGCGTCCATGGTGACATTGCCCATGGTGAGAGTGCTCATGGTGACAGTGTCCCTGGTGACAGTGCGCATGGTGACTGTGCCCTTAGTGACAGTTCCCATAGTGACAGTGCCCATGTTGAAAGTGCTCATGGCGACAGTGCTCATGGTGACACTGCCCATGGTGACTGTGCTGATGTTCACGGTGTACATGGTTGGAGTCCCCATGGTGAAATTCCTTATGGTGGCATTGCCCATGATGTTAGTGCTCATGGTGAATGTGTCCATGGTGACAATGCCTATGGTGACAGTGCCCATGATGACATTTCCCCGGGTGACAGTGCTCATACTGACAGTTCCCATGGTGACAGTGCCCATGGTGACAGTGCTAATGTTGACACTGCCCACGGTGACAGTGCTCATGGTGTCAGTGTCCTTGGTGATAGTACACATGGTAATAGTGCTCACGGTGACAGTGCCCACGGTGATATTGCTCATGGTGACACTGCCCATGGTGATAGTGCCAACGGTTACAGTTCTCATTGTGACAGTGCCCATGGTGACAGTGCTCATGGTGACAGTGCTCACAGTGACAGTGCCCATGGTGATATTGTTCACGGTGACACTGCCCAGGGTGATAGTGCTAACGGTGATAGTGCTCATGGTGATAGTTCCCATGGTTACAGTGCCCATGGTGACAGTGCTCATGGTGACAGTGCTCACGGTGATAGTGCTCACATTGACAGTGCCCTTGGTGATAGTGCTCACGGTGATAGTACCCACAGTGACAGTTCAAATGATGACAGTTCCCATGGTGACAGTGCCCATGATGACAGTGCTCATGGTGACAGTGTCCACGGTGAGAGTGCTCATGGTGACACTGCTCACGGTAACAGTGCCCTTGGTGATAGTACCCATGTTAATAGTGCTCACGGTGATAGAGCCCACGGTGACATTTCCCATGGTGACAGTGCTCACTTTAACAGTGTACACGATGACAGTGCCCACGGTGACAGTGTTTATGGTGATATTACTAACGGTGACACGGCCCATGTTCATAGTGCTCACGGTGATAGTGCTCATGGTGACAGTTACCATGGTGATAGGGCCCATGTTGAAAGTGCCCATGGTGACAGTGCTTATGGTGGCACTGCCCATGGTGAATGTGCTCATGCTGGCAGAGTACCTGGTTGGAGTTCCGATGGTAAAATTCCTCATGGTAGCACTCCCCATGATGTTAGTGCTCATGGTGACAGTGTCCAAGGTGACAGTGCCTATGGTGACAGTGCCCATTGTGATAGTGCTCATGGTGATAGTGCCCACAGTGACAGTGCTCATTGTGACCTTTCCTATGGTGACAGTGCCCATGATGACAGTGCTCATGGTGACAGTGCCCACTGTGATAGTGATCACGGTGAAAGTGCTCACGGTGACAGTGCCCTTGGTGATAGTGCTCATGGTGACAGTTCGCATTGTGACAGTTCCCAAGTTGAAAGTGCCCATGGTGACAGTACCCATGGTGACAGTGCCCATGGTGACACAGCCCATGGTGACTGTGCTAAAGCTGGCGGTGTATATGGTTGGAGTTCCCATGATGAAATTCCTCATGGTGGCACTCCCCATGATGATAGTGCTCATGGTGACAGTGCCCAGGGTGAAATTATCCATGGTGACAGTGCTCATGGTGAGAGTTCCTATGGTGACTGTGCTCATGTTGACAGTGCCCATGGTGATAGTGCCCACGGTGACACTGCGCAAGGTGATAGTGCTCAACGTGATAGTGCCCATGGTAATAGTGCTGATGGTGACACTGCCCATGTTGATATTGCTCACGGTGACACTGCCCATGGTGATAGTGCTCACGGTGATAGTGCTCACGGTGACAGTGCCCTTGGTGATATTGCTCATGGTGATACAGCTCATGGTGGAAGTTCGCATGGTGACACTGCCCCTGTTGAAATTGCCCATGGTGACAGTGCTCATGTTGACACTGCCCATGGTGACTGTGCTCACGATGGAGGTGTACATGGTTGGAGTTCCCATGGTACAACTGTTATGGTGGTACTGCCCATGATGATAGTGTTCATGGTGACAGTGTCCATGGTGACAGTGCCCATGGTGATAGTGCCTATTGTGAGAGTGCCCATGGTGACAGTTCCCATGGTGACCATTTCCATGGTGATAATGCTCATGTTGACAGTGCCAACCGTGACAATGCTCATGGTGAGAGTTCCCATGGTGAAAGTGATCATCTTGACAATGCCCATGGCGACCGTTCCCATGGTGACATTTCCCATGGTGATAGTACTCACCGTGATAGTGCCCATGGTGACAGTTCCCATGGATACAGTGTCCATGGTGACAGTGCTCATGGTTGCACTGCCCATGGTGACTGTGCTCATGCTGGTGGTGTACGTGGTCGGAACTCCGATGGTGAAATTCCTCATGGTAGCACTCCCCATGATGTTAGTGCTCATGGTGACAGTGTCCAAGGTGACAGTGCCTATGGTGACAGTGCCCATTGTGATAGTGCTCACGGTGATACTGCTCACAGTGACAGTGCTCATTGTGACCGTTCCTATGGTGACAGTGCCCATGATGACAGTGCTCATGGTGACAGTGCCCACTGTGATAGTGCTCACGGTGAAAGTGCTCACGGTGACACTGCCCTTGGTGATAGTGCTCTTGGTGATAGTGCTCATGGTGACAGTTCGCATTGTGACAGTTCCCATGTTGAAAGTGCCCATGGTGACAGTACCCATGGTGACAGTGCACATGGTGACAGTGCCCATGGTGATATTTCCCATGGTGACAGTGTTCATGGTGAGAGTTCCCATGGTGACATTGTTCATGTTGACATTGCCCATGGTGACCTTTCCCATGGTGACAGTTCCCATGGTGATAGTGCTCATGGTGACAGTGCTCCTGGTAACAGTGCACACGGTGACAATGCCCACGGTGACAGTGCTCACGGTGACAGTGCTCATGGTGATAGTGCCTACTGTAGTAGTGGTCACGGTGACAGTGCCCATGATGATAGTGCTCACGGTGACACTGCCCATGTTGATAGTGCTCACGATGATACTGCTCCTGGTGACAGTTCCCATGGTTACAGTGCCCATGGTGACAGTGCTCATGGTGAGAGTACTCACGGTGATAGTTCTCATGGTGACAGTGCCCGTGGTGATAGTGCCCATGGTGATAGTGCTCATGGTGATAGTGCTCATGGTGACAGTTTGCATGGTGACAGTGCCCACTTTGAAAGTGCCCATGGTGACAGTACCCATGGTGACTGTGCCCATGGTGACAGTGCCCATGGTGACAGTGCTCATTGTGAGAATTGCCATGGTGACAGTGCTAATGTTGACATTGCCCATGGTGACCGTTCCCATGGTGACAGTTCCCAAGGTGATAGTGCTCATGGTGACAGTGCTATTGGTGACAGTGCACTCGGTGAGAATGCCCACACTTACATTGCTCACGTTGATAGTGCTCATGGTGATAGTGCCAATTTTAATAGTGCTCATGGTGACCGTGCCCATGTTGATGTTGCTCAAGGTGACACTTCCCATGGTGATAGTGCTCACGGTGATAGTGCTAATGGTGACACTGCCCTTGGTGATAGTGCTCATGGTGATAGTGCTCATGGTAATAGTGCTCATGTTGACGCTGCCCATGGTGACAGTGCCCATGGTGACACTGCCCATAGTGACATTTCCCATGGTGACAGTGCTCATGGTGAGAGTTCCCATGGTGACAGTGCACATGTTGACAGTTCCAATGGTGACAGTGCTCACGGTGACAGTGCTCACTGTGGCAGTGCCAATGGTTACAGTGCTCATGGTGGCAGTGTCCATGGTGGCAGTTCCCAAGATGACAGTGCTCATGGTGACATTTCCCATGGTAACAGAACTCAGGATGACAGTGTCCATGGTGACAGTGCCCATGGTGAGAGTGGCCATGTTGAAATTGCCCATGGTGACAGTGCTCATGGTGACACTGCCCATGGTGACTGTGCTCATGCTGGCGTTGAACAAGGTTGAACAAGGTTGGAGTTCCCATGGTGAAAATCCTCATGGTGGCACTACCCATGATAATAGTGCTCATGGTGACAGTGTACATCGTGAGAGTGCCCATGGTAACAATGCTCATGGAGAAACTGCCCATGGTGACAGTGCCCAAGGTGATATTCCCATGGTGACAGTGCTCATTTTGACAGTGCACACGGTGACAGTGCCCACAGTGACAGTGCTCACGGTGATAGTGTTAATGGTAATATTGCTCATGGTGACACTGCCCATGGTTATAGTGCTCACGGTGATAGTGCTCATGGTGACAGTTCCCAAGGTGACAGTGCCCACGGTGATAGTGCTCATGGTGACATTGCCCACGGTGACAGTGCTCATGGTGAGAGTTTGCATGGTGACAGTGCCCATGGTTACAGTGCTCATGGTCACACAACCCATGGTGACTGTGCTAAAGCTGGCGGTGTACATGGTTGGAGTTCCCATGGTGAAATTCCTCATGGTGGCACTGCCCATGATGATAGTGTTCATGGTGACAGTGTCCATGGTGACAGTGCCCATTGTGATAGTGCTCACGGTGATAGTGCCCTCAGTGACAGATCTAATGGTGACAATTCCATGGTGACAGTGCCCATGATGACCGTGCTCATGGTGACAGTGCCCACGGTGACATTTCTCATGGTGACAGTGCTCACGGTGACAGTGCCCTTGGTGATAGTACCCATGGTAATAGTGGTCACGGTGACATGGCCCATGGTGATATTGCTCACGGTGATGCTACCCATGGTGATAGTGCTCACGGTGACATTCCCATGGTTACAGTGCCCATGGTGATATTGCTCACGGTGACACTGCCCATGATGACAGTGCTCATGGTGACAATGCCCATTCTGACAATGCTCATAGTGACAGTGCTCACGGTGACAGTGCCCTTGATGATAGTACTCATGGTAATAGTGCTCATGGTGACAGTTCCCATGGTGACAGTGCTCACTGTGGCAGTGCCAATGGTTACAGTGCTCATGGTGGCAGTGTCCATGGTGGCAGTTCCCAAGATGACAGTGCTCATGGTGACATTTCCCATGGTAACAGAGCTCATGATGACAGTGTCCATGGTGACAGTGCCCATGGTGACAGTGGCCATGTTGAAAGTGCCCATGGTGACACTGCTCATGGTGACAGTGCCCATGATGACTATGCTCATGCTGGCTGTGTACATGCTTGGAGATCCCATGGTGAAATTCCTCATGGTGGCACTGCCCATGATGATAGTGCTCATGGTGACAGTGTCCATGGTGACATTGCCTATGGTGACAGTTCCCATTGTGATAGTGCTCACGGTGATAGGGCCCACAGGGACAGTTCTAATGGTGACAGTTCCAATGGTGACAGTGCCCATGATGATAGTGCTTATGGTGACAGTGCCCACGGTGACAGTGCTCATGGTGACATTGCTCATGGTGACAGTGCCATTGGTGATAGTACCCATGGTAAAAGTGCTCATGGTGACATTGCCCATGGTGATATTGCTCACGGTGACACCGCCCATGGTGATAGTGCTCAAGGTGATAGTGCTCATGGTGACGGTTCCCATGGTTACAGTGCCCATGGTGACAGTGCTCATGCTGACAGTGCTCACGGTGACTATGCTCATGGTGACAGTGCTCACGGTGATAGTGCTCAAGGTGACAGTTCGCATGGTGACAGGGCCCATGTTGAAAGTGCCCATGGTGACACTGCTCATGGTGGCACTGCCCATGGTGACTGTGCTCATGCTGGCGGTGTACATGGTTGGAGTTCCGATGGTGAAATTCCTCATGGTAGCACTGCCCATGATGATAGTGCTCACGGTGAAAGTGTCCATGGTGACAGTGCCTATGGTGACAGTGCCCATTGTGATAGTGCTCATGGTGATAGTGCCCACAGTGACAGTGCTCATGGTGACAGTTCCTATGGTGACTGTAACCATGGTGACAGTGCCCATGGTGAGAGTGCCCATGGTGACAGTGCCCATGGTGACATTTCCCATGGTGACAGTGCTGACGGTGAGAGTTCTCATGGTGAGAGTGCTCAGGTTGACATTGCACATGGTGACCGTTCCGATGGTGACAGTTCCCATGGTGATAGTGCTCATGGTGACAGTGCTCATGGTGACCGTGCACACGGTGACAATGCCCACAGTGACAATGCTCACGGTGATAGTGCTCTTGGCGATAATGACCATTGTAATAGTGCTCACCGTGACAGTGCCCATGTTGATATTGCTCATGGTGACACTGCCCATGGTGATAGTGCTCACGGTGATAGCGCTCAGGGTGACACTGCCCTTGGTGATAGTGCTCATGGTGATAGTGCTCATGGTAATAGTGCTCATGGTGACACTGCCCATGGTGACAGTGCCCATGGTGACACTCCCGATAGTGACATTTCTTATGGTGACAGTGCTCATGGTGAGAGTTCCCATGGTGACAGTGCACATGGTGACAGTTCCCATGGTGACAGTGCTCACGGTGACCGTGCTCACTGTGGCAGTGCCAATGGTAACATTGTTCATGGTGGCAGTGTCCATGGTGGCGGTTTCCAAGATGACAGTGCTCATGGTGATATTTCCCATGGTAACAGAGTTCATGATGACAGTGTCCATGGTGACAGTGCCCATGGTGACAGTGGCCATGTAGAAAGTGCCCATGATGAAACTGCCCATGGTGACAGTGCCCATAGTGATAGTGCCCATGGTGACATTTCCCATGGTGACAGTGCTAATGGAGAGAGTTCCCATGGTGACAGTGCCCATTATGACAGTGCTCATGGTGACAGTGCCCATGGTGATACTGCTCACGGTGATAGTGCTCATGGTGACATATCCCCTTGTGACATTTCCCATGGTGACAGTGCTCATGGTGACCGCACCCACAGTGACAATGTCCACGGTGACAGTGCTCACGGTGACACTGCCCATGGTGACAGTGCTCATGGTGATAGTGCTCATGGTGACAGTGCCCTTGGTGATAGTGCTCCTGGTGATAGTGCTTATGGAGACATTTCCCATGGTGACAGTGCTCATGTTGACAGTCCCCATGGTGACTGTGCTCATGCTGGCGGTGTACATGGTTGGAGTTACAATGGTGAAATTCCTTATTTTGGCACTGCCCATGATGATAGTGCTCATGGTGAAGGTGTCCATGGTGACAGCGCCCATGGTGACAGTGCCCATGGTGATATTTCCCATGGTGATAGTGCTCATGGTGAGAGTTCCCATGGTGACAGTGCTCATCTTGGCAGTGCCCATAGTGACCGTTCCCATGGTGACAGTTCCCATGGTGATAGGGCTCATGGTTACAGTGCTCATGGTGACAGTGAACACGGTGACAGTGCCCGCAGTGACAGTGCTCATGGTGATAGTGCTCATGCTTATAGTGCCCACGGTGAAAGTAGTCATGGTGAAAGTGTTCACGGTGATAGTGCTCACGGTGACAGTGCCCTTAATGATAGTGTTCATGGTGATAGTGCTCATGGTGATAGTGCTCATGGTGACACGGCCCATGGTGAATGTGCTCATGCTGGCGGTGTACATGGTTGGAGTTCCCATGGTGAAATTCCTTATGGTGGCAATGCCCATGATGATAGTGCTCATGGTGAGAGTGTCCATGTTGACAATGCCTATGGTGACAGTGCCCATGGTGACATTTCCCATGGTGACAGTGCTCATAGTGAGAGTTCCCATGGTGACAATGCTTATGTTGACAACGCCCATGATGACAGTGCTCATGGTGACAGTGCCCACGGTGAAAATCCTCATGGTGACAGTGCTCACGGTGATAGTGCTCACGGTGATAGTGCTCACGCTGACAGTGCCCTTGGTGATAGTGCTCATGGTAGTAGTGCTCATGGTGACTGTTCGCATGGTGACAATGCCTATGTTGAAAGTGCCCATGGTGGCAGTGCTCATCGTGACACAGCCCATGGTGACTGTGCTAACGCTGCCGATGTACACGGTTGGAGTTCCCAAGGTGAAATTCCTCATGGTGGCACTGCCCATGATGATAGTGTTCGTGGTGACAGTGTCCATGGTGACAGTACCTATGGTGACAGTTTCCGTTGTGATAGTGCTCACGGTGATAGTGCCCACAGTGACAGTGCTAATGTTGACCGTTCCCATGGTGACAGTGCCCATGATGACAGTGCTCATGGTGACAGTGCCCACGGAGACAGTGTTCATGGTGACAGTACCCTTGGTGATAGTTTTCATGGTGATAGTGCTCATCGTGGCAGTTCGCATGGTGACACTGCGTATGTTGAAAGTGACCATGGTGACAGTGCTCATGCTTGCACTGCTCATGGTGACTGTGCTCATGCTGGCGGTGTAAGTGGTCGGAATTCCGATGGTGAAATTCCTCATGGTAGCACTCCCCATGATGTTAGTGCTCATGGTGACACTGTCCAAGGTGACAGTGCCTATGGTGACAGTGCCCATTGTGATAGTGCTCATGGTGATAGTGCCCACAGTGACAGTGCTCATTGTGACCTTTCCTATGGTGACAGTGCCCATGATGACAGTGCTCATGGTGACAGTGCCCACTGTGATAGTGATCACGGTGAAAGTGCTCACGGTGACAGTGCCCTTGGTGATAGTGCTCATGGTGACAGTTCGCATTGTGACAGTTCCCAAGTTGAAAGTGCCCATGGTGACAGTACCCATGGTGACAGTGCCCATGGTGACACAGCCCATGGTGACTGTGCTAAAGCTGGCGGTGTATATGGTTGGAGTTCCCATGATGAAATTCCTCATGGTAGCACTCCCCATGATGTTAGTGCTCATGGTGACACTGTCCAAGGTGACAGTGCCTATGGTGACAGTGCCCATTGTGATAGTGCTCATGGTGATAGTGCCCACAGTGACAGTGCTCATTGTGACCTTTCCTATGGTGACAGTGCCCATGATGACAGTGCTCATGGTGACAGTGCCCACTGTGATAGTGATCACGGTGAAAGTGCTCACGGTGACAGTGCCCTTGGTGATAGTGCTCATGGTGACAGTTCGCATTGTGACAGTTCCCAAGTTGAAAGTGCCCATGGTGACAGTACCCATGGTGACAGTGCCCATGGTGACACAGCCCATGGTGACTGTGCTAAAGCTGGCGGTGTATATGGTTGGAGTTCCCATGATGAAATTCCTCATGGTGGCACTCCCCATGATGATAGTGCTCATGGTGACAGTGCCCAGGGTGAAATTATCCATGGTGACAGTGCTCATGGTGAGAGTTCCTATGGTGACTGTGCTCATGTTGACAGTGCCCATGGTGACAGTGCCCACGGTGACACTGCGCAAGGTGATAGTGCTCAACGTGATAGTGCCCATGGTAATAGTGCTGATGGTGACACTGCCCATGTTGATATTGCTCACGGTGACACTGCCCATGGTGATAGTGCTCACGGTGATAGTGCTCACGGTGACAGTGCCCTTGGTGATATTGCTCATGGGGACAGTGCTCATGGGGACAGTGCTCACGATGACAGTGCCCTTGGTGATAGTACCCATGGTAATAGTGCTCACTGTGACAGTGCCCATGGTGATAGTGCTCATAGTGATAGTGCTCATGGTAATAGTGCTCATAGTGACACTGCCCATGGTGACAGTGCCCATGGTGACACTGCCCATAGTGACATTTCCCATGGTCGCAGTGCTCATGGTGAGAGTTCCCATGGTGACAGTGCACATGGTGACAATTCCCATGGTGACACTGCTCATGGTGGCAGTGCTCACTGTGGCAGTGCCAATGGTTAAAGTGCTCATGGTGGCAGTGTCCATGGTGGCAGTTCCCAAAGTGACAGTGCTCATGGTGACATTTCCCATGGTAACAGATTTCATGATGACAGTGTCCATGGTGACAGTGCGCATGGTGACAATGGCCTTGTTGAAAGTACCTATGGTGACAGTGCTCATGGTGACAGTGCCCACGGTGACTATGCTCATGGTGACAGTGCCCACGGTGACAGTGCTCATGGTGGCACTGCCCATGGTGACTGTGCTCATGATGGCGGTGTACATGGTTGGAGTTCCGATGGTGAAATTCCTCATGGTAGCCATGCCCATGATGATAGTGCTCACGGTGATAGTGCGCACAGTGACACTGCCCTTGGTGATAGTGCTCATGGTAATAGTGCTCACAGTGACAGTGCCCATGGTGATATTGTTCACGGTGACACTGCCCATGGTGATAGTGCTCACGGTGATAGTGCTCATGGTGATAGTTCCCATGGTGGCAGTGCCCATGGTGACAGTGCTCATGGTGACAGTGCGCACGGTGAAAATGCTCATGGTGACAGTGCTCACGGTGATAGTGCTCACATTGACAGTGCCCTTGGTGATAGTGCTCATGGTAATACTGCTCATGGTGATAGTGGTCATGGTGATAGTTCGTATGGTGACTGTGCCCATGTTGAAAGTCCCCATGGTGGCAGTGCTCATGGTGACACTCCCCGTGGTGACTATGCTCATGCTGGTGGTATACATGGTTGGAGTTCCCATGGTGAAATTCCTTATGGTGGCACTGCCCATGATGATATTGTCCATGGTGACAGTGTCCACGGTGACAGTGCCTATGGTGACAGTGCTCATGGTGACAGTGCCAATGGTGACCGTGCTCATGGTGACAGTGCCAACAGTGACAGTGCTCATGGTGGCAGTGCCCTTGGTGATAGTACCCATGTTAATAGTGCTCACGGTGACAGTGCCCATGGTGATATTGCTCACGGTGACGCTGCCCATGTTGATAGTGCCCACGGTGATAGTGCTCAGGATGAAAGACCCCATGGTTAGAGTGCCCATGGTGACAGTGCTCATAGTGACATTGCCCATGGTGACAGTGCCCATAGTGATAGTGCCCATGGTGACATTTCCCATGGTCACAGTGCTCATGGTGACAGTGCACATGATGACAGTGCTCATGTTGACAGTGCCCACGGTGACAGTGCTCATGGTAACAGTGCTCACGGTGACAGTGCCCTTGGTGATATTTCTCATGGTGACACTGCCCATGGTGATAGTGCTCACGGTGATTGTGCTCATGGTGACAGTTCCCATGGTTACAGTGCCCACGGTGACAGTGCTCATGGTGACAGTGCCCATGGTGACAGTGCTCATGGTGATAGTGCTCATGGTGACACGGCCCATGGTGACTCTGCTCATGCTGGCAGTGTACATGGTTGGAGTTCCCATGGGGAAATTCCTTATGGTGGCAATGCCCATGATGATAGTGCTCATGGTGACAGTGCTCATGGTGACAGTGTACATGGTGACAATCCACACGGTGACAGTGCTCACGGTGATAGTTCTCATGGCGATAGTGCCCATTGTAATAGTGCTCACGGTGACACTGCCCATGGTGATAGTGCTCACGGGGATAGTGCGCACAGTGACACTGCCCTTGGTGATAGTGCTCTTGGTGATAGTGCTCATGGTAATAGTGCTCATGGTGACACTGCCCGTGGTGAGAGTGCCCATGGTGACACTGCCCATAGTGACATTTCCCATGGTGACAGTGCTGATGGTGAGAGTTCCCATGGTGACAGTGCACATGGTGACAGTGCTCACGGTCACAGTGCTCACTGTGGCAGTGCCAATGGTTACAGTTCTCATGGTGGCAGTGTCCATGGTGGCAGTTCCCAAGATGACAGTGCTCATGGTGACATTTCCCATGGTAACAGAGCTCATGATAACAGTGTCCATGGTGACAGTGCCCATGGTGACAGTGGCCATGTTGAAAGTGCCCATGGTGACACTGCTCACCGTGAGAGTGCCCATGGTGACTATGCTAATGCTGGCGGTGTACATCGTTGGAGTTCCCATGGTGAAATTCCTCATGGTGGCACTGCCCATGGTGACAATGTCCATCATGAGAGTGCCCATGGTGACAGTGCTCATGGTGACAGTGCACACGGTGACAGTGCTCATGTTGACAGTGCACACGGTGACAGTGCCCACCGTGACAGTGTTCATGGTGATATTGCTCATGGTGACACAGCCCATGGTTATAGTGCTCACGCTGATAGTGCTCATGGTGACAGTTCCCATGGTGACGATGCCCACGGTGACAGTGCTCATGGTGACAGTGCTCATGGTGAAAGTGCTCATGGTGACACAGCCCATGGTGACTGTGCTAAAGCTGGCGGTGTATATGGTTGGAGTTCCCATGGTGAAATTCCTCATGGTGGCACTGCCCATGATGAGAGTGTTCATGGTGACATTTCACATGGTGACAGTGCTCATGGTGAGAGTTCCTATGGTGACATTGCTCATGTTGACAGTGCTCATGGTGACAGTGCCCACAGTGACAGTACTCATGGTGACAGTGCTCACAGTGACAGTGCCCTTGGTGATAGTACCCATGGTAATAGCGCTCAATGTGACAGTGCCCATGGTGATATTTCTCACGGTGACACTGCCCATGGTGATAGTGCTCACGGTGTTTGTGCTCATGGTGACAGTTCACATGGTGACACTGCCCCTGTTGAAAGTGCCCATGGTGACAGTGCTCATGTTGACACTGCCCATGGTGACAATGATCATGTTGACCATGCCCATGGTGACAGCGTCCATGGTGACATTGCCCATGGTGAGAGTGCTCATGGTGACAGTGTCCCTGGTGACAGTGCGCATGGTGACTGTGCCCTTAGTGACAGTTCCCATAGTGACAGTGCCCATGTTGAAAGTGCTCATGGCGACAGTGCTCATGGTGACACTGCCCATGGTGACTGTGCTGATGTTCACGGTGTACATGGTTGGAGTCCCCATGGTGAAATTCCTTATGGTGGCATTGCCCATGATGTTAGTGCTCATGGTGAATGTGTCCATGGTGACAATGCCTATGGTGACAGTGCCCATGATGACATTTCCCCGGGTGACAGTGCTCATACTGACAGTTCCCATGGTGACAGTGCCCATGGTGACAGTGCTAATGTTGACACTGCCCACGGTGACAGTGCTCATGGTGTCAGTGTCCTTGGTGATAGTACACATGGTAATAGTGCTCACGGTGACAGTGCCCACGGTGATATTGCTCATGGTGACACTGCCCATGGTGATAGTGCCAACGGTTACAGTTCTCATTGTGACAGTGCCCATGGTGACAGTGCTCATGGTGACAGTGCTCACAGTGACAGTGCCCATGGTGATATTGTTCACGGTGACACTGCCCAGGGTGATAGTGCTAACGGTGATAGTGCTCATGGTGATAGTTCCCATGGTTACAGTGCCCATGGTGACAGTGCTCATGGTGACAGTGCTCACGGTGATAGTGCTCACATTGACAGTGCCCTTGGTGATAGTGCTCACGGTGATAGTACCCACAGTGACAGTTCAAATGATGACAGTTCCCATGGTGACAGTGCCCATGATGACAGTGCTCATGGTGACAGTGTCCACGGTGAGAGTGCTCATGGTGACACTGCTCACGGTAACAGTGCCCTTGGTGATAGTACCCATGTTAATAGTGCTCACGGTGATAGAGCCCACGGTGACATTTCCCATGGTGACAGTGCTCACTTTAACAGTGTACACGATGACAGTGCCCACGGTGACAGTGTTTATGGTGATATTACTAACGGTGACACGGCCCATGTTCATAGTGCTCACGGTGATAGTGCTCATGGTGACAGTTACCATGGTGATAGGGCCCATGTTGAAAGTGCCCATGGTGACAGTGCTTATGGTGGCACTGCCCATGGTGAATGTGCTCATGCTGGCAGAGTACCTGGTTGGAGTTCCGATGGTAAAATTCCTCATGGTAGCACTCCCCATGATGTTAGTGCTCATGGTGACAGTGTCCAAGGTGACAGTGCCTATGGTGACAGTGCCCATTGTGATAGTGCTCATGGTGATAGTGCCCACAGTGACAGTGCTCATTGTGACCTTTCCTATGGTGACAGTGCCCATGATGACAGTGCTCATGGTGACAGTGCCCACTGTGATAGTGATCACGGTGAAAGTGCTCACGGTGACAGTGCCCTTGGTGATAGTGCTCATGGTGACAGTTCGCATTGTGACAGTTCCCAAGTTGAAAGTGCCCATGGTGACAGTACCCATGGTGACAGTGCCCATGGTGACACAGCCCATGGTGACTGTGCTAAAGCTGGCGGTGTATATGGTTGGAGTTCCCATGATGAAATTCCTCATGGTGGCACTCCCCATGATGATAGTGCTCATGGTGACAGTGCCCAGGGTGAAATTATCCATGGTGACAGTGCTCATGGTGAGAGTTCCTATGGTGACTGTGCTCATGTTGACAGTGCCCATGGTGATAGTGCCCACGGTGACACTGCGCAAGGTGATAGTGCTCAACGTGATAGTGCCCATGGTAATAGTGCTGATGGTGACACTGCCCATGTTGATATTGCTCACGGTGACACTGCCCATGGTGATAGTGCTCACGGTGATAGTG
Organism: Balaenoptera borealis; assembly: GCF_965194805.1. Taxonomy (NCBI): domain Eukaryota; kingdom Metazoa; phylum Chordata; class Mammalia; order Artiodactyla; family Balaenopteridae; genus Balaenoptera; species Balaenoptera borealis. The sequence goes on along the minus strand of NW_028123476.1, from coordinate 172,722 downwards.
CTCACGGTGACAGTGCCCTTGGTGATATTGCTCATGGTGATACAGCTCATGGTGGAAGTTCGCATGGTGACACTGCCCCTGTTGAAATTGCCCATGGTGACAGTGCTCATGTTGACACTGCCCATGGTGACTGTGCTCACGATGGAGGTGTACATGGTTGGAGTTCCCATGGTACAACTGTTATGGTGGTACTGCCCATGATGATAGTGTTCATGGTGACAGTGTCCATGGTGACAGTGCCCATGGTGATAGTGCCTATTGTGAGAGTGCCCATGGTGACAGTTCCCATGGTGACCATTTCCATGGTGATAATGCTCATGTTGACAGTGCCAACCGTGACAATGCTCATGGTGAGAGTTCCCATGGTGAAAGTGATCATCTTGACAATGCCCATGGCGACCGTTCCCATGGTGACATTTCCCATGGTGATAGTACTCACCGTGATAGTGCCCATGGTGACAGTTCCCATGGATACAGTGTCCATGGTGACAGTGCTCATGGTTGCACTGCCCATGGTGACTGTGCTCATGCTGGTGGTGTACGTGGTCGGAACTCCGATGGTGAAATTCCTCATGGTAGCACTCCCCATGATGTTAGTGCTCATGGTGACAGTGTCCAAGGTGACAGTGCCTATGGTGACAGTGCCCATTGTGATAGTGCTCACGGTGATACTGCTCACAGTGACAGTGCTCATTGTGACCGTTCCTATGGTGACAGTGCCCATGATGACAGTGCTCATGGTGACAGTGCCCACTGTGATAGTGCTCACGGTGAAAGTGCTCACGGTGACACTGCCCTTGGTGATAGTGCTCTTGGTGATAGTGCTCATGGTGACAGTTCGCATTGTGACAGTTCCCATGTTGAAAGTGCCCATGGTGACAGTACCCATGGTGACAGTGCACATGGTGACAGTGCCCATGGTGATATTTCCCATGGTGACAGTGTTCATGGTGAGAGTTCCCATGGTGACATTGTTCATGTTGACATTGCCCATGGTGACCTTTCCCATGGTGACAGTTCCCATGGTGATAGTGCTCATGGTGACAGTGCTCCTGGTAACAGTGCACACGGTGACAATGCCCACGGTGACAGTGCTCACGGTGACAGTGCTCATGGTGATAGTGCCTACTGTAGTAGTGGTCACGGTGACAGTGCCCATGATGATAGTGCTCACGGTGACACTGCCCATGTTGATAGTGCTCACGATGATACTGCTCCTGGTGACAGTTCCCATGGTTACAGTGCCCATGGTGACAGTGCTCATGGTGAGAGTACTCACGGTGATAGTTCTCATGGTGACAGTGCCCGTGGTGATAGTGCCCATGGTGATAGTGCTCATGGTGATAGTGCTCATGGTGACAGTTTGCATGGTGACAGTGCCCACTTTGAAAGTGCCCATGGTGACAGTACCCATGGTGACTGTGCCCATGGTGACAGTGCCCATGGTGACAGTGCTCATTGTGAGAATTGCCATGGTGACAGTGCTAATGTTGACATTGCCCATGGTGACCGTTCCCATGGTGACAGTTCCCAAGGTGATAGTGCTCATGGTGACAGTGCTATTGGTGACAGTGCACTCGGTGAGAATGCCCACACTTACATTGCTCACGTTGATAGTGCTCATGGTGATAGTGCCAATTTTAATAGTGCTCATGGTGACCGTGCCCATGTTGATGTTGCTCAAGGTGACACTTCCCATGGTGATAGTGCTCACGGTGATAGTGCTAATGGTGACACTGCCCTTGGTGATAGTGCTCATGGTGATAGTGCTCATGGTAATAGTGCTCATGTTGACGCTGCCCATGGTGACAGTGCCCATGGTGACACTGCCCATAGTGACATTTCCCATGGTGACAGTGCTCATGGTGAGAGTTCCCATGGTGACAGTGCACATGTTGACAGTTCCAATGGTGACAGTGCTCACGGTGACAGTGCTCACTGTGGCAGTGCCAATGGTTACAGTGCTCATGGTGGCAGTGTCCATGGTGGCAGTTCCCAAGATGACAGTGCTCATGGTGACATTTCCCATGGTAACAGAACTCAGGATGACAGTGTCCATGGTGACAGTGCCCATGGTGAGAGTGGCCATGTTGAAATTGCCCATGGTGACAGTGCTCATGGTGACACTGCCCATGGTGACTGTGCTCATGCTGGCGTTGAACAAGGTTGAACAAGGTTGGAGTTCCCATGGTGAAAATCCTCATGGTGGCACTACCCATGATAATAGTGCTCATGGTGACAGTGTACATCGTGAGAGTGCCCATGGTAACAATGCTCATGGAGAAACTGCCCATGGTGACAGTGCCCAAGGTGATATTCCCATGGTGACAGTGCTCATTTTGACAGTGCACACGGTGACAGTGCCCACAGTGACAGTGCTCACGGTGATAGTGTTAATGGTAATATTGCTCATGGTGACACTGCCCATGGTTATAGTGCTCACGGTGATAGTGCTCATGGTGACAGTTCCCAAGGTGACAGTGCCCACGGTGATAGTGCTCATGGTGACATTGCCCACGGTGACAGTGCTCATGGTGAGAGTTTGCATGGTGACAGTGCCCATGGTTACAGTGCTCATGGTCACACAACCCATGGTGACTGTGCTAAAGCTGGCGGTGTACATGGTTGGAGTTCCCATGGTGAAATTCCTCATGGTGGCACTGCCCATGATGATAGTGTTCATGGTGACAGTGTCCATGGTGACAGTGCCCATTGTGATAGTGCTCACGGTGATAGTGCCCTCAGTGACAGATCTAATGGTGACAATTCCATGGTGACAGTGCCCATGATGACCGTGCTCATGGTGACAGTGCCCACGGTGACATTTCTCATGGTGACAGTGCTCACGGTGACAGTGCCCTTGGTGATAGTACCCATGGTAATAGTGGTCACGGTGACATGGCCCATGGTGATATTGCTCACGGTGATGCTACCCATGGTGATAGTGCTCACGGTGACATTCCCATGGTTACAGTGCCCATGGTGATATTGCTCACGGTGACACTGCCCATGATGACAGTGCTCATGGTGACAATGCCCATTCTGACAATGCTCATAGTGACAGTGCTCACGGTGACAGTGCCCTTGATGATAGTACTCATGGTAATAGTGCTCATGGTGACAGTTCCCATGGTGACAGTGCTCACTGTGGCAGTGCCAATGGTTACAGTGCTCATGGTGGCAGTGTCCATGGTGGCAGTTCCCAAGATGACAGTGCTCATGGTGACATTTCCCATGGTAACAGAGCTCATGATGACAGTGTCCATGGTGACAGTGCCCATGGTGACAGTGGCCATGTTGAAAGTGCCCATGGTGACACTGCTCATGGTGACAGTGCCCATGATGACTATGCTCATGCTGGCTGTGTACATGCTTGGAGATCCCATGGTGAAATTCCTCATGGTGGCACTGCCCATGATGATAGTGCTCATGGTGACAGTGTCCATGGTGACATTGCCTATGGTGACAGTTCCCATTGTGATAGTGCTCACGGTGATAGGGCCCACAGGGACAGTTCTAATGGTGACAGTTCCAATGGTGACAGTGCCCATGATGATAGTGCTTATGGTGACAGTGCCCACGGTGACAGTGCTCATGGTGACATTGCTCATGGTGACAGTGCCATTGGTGATAGTACCCATGGTAAAAGTGCTCATGGTGACATTGCCCATGGTGATATTGCTCACGGTGACACCGCCCATGGTGATAGTGCTCAAGGTGATAGTGCTCATGGTGACGGTTCCCATGGTTACAGTGCCCATGGTGACAGTGCTCATGCTGACAGTGCTCACGGTGACTATGCTCATGGTGACAGTGCTCACGGTGATAGTGCTCAAGGTGACAGTTCGCATGGTGACAGGGCCCATGTTGAAAGTGCCCATGGTGACACTGCTCATGGTGGCACTGCCCATGGTGACTGTGCTCATGCTGGCGGTGTACATGGTTGGAGTTCCGATGGTGAAATTCCTCATGGTAGCACTGCCCATGATGATAGTGCTCACGGTGAAAGTGTCCATGGTGACAGTGCCTATGGTGACAGTGCCCATTGTGATAGTGCTCATGGTGATAGTGCCCAAAGTGACAGTGCTCATGGTGACAGTTCCTATGGTGACAGTGCCCATGATGATAGTGCTCATGGTAAAAGTTCCCACTGTGATAGTGCTCACGGTGAAAGTGCTCACGGTGACAGTGCCCTTGTTGATAGTGCTCTTGGTGATAGTGCTCATGGTAATAGTGCACATGGTGACACTGCCCATGGTGACAGTGCCCATGGTGACACTGCCCATAGTAACATTTCCCATGGTGACAGTGCTCATGTTGACAGTGCCCATGGTGACAGTGACCATGGTGAGTGTGCCCATGGTGACAGTGCCCATGGTGACAGTGTCCATGGTGACAGTGCTCACCTTGACAGTGCCCTTGGTGATAGTACCCATGTTAATATTGCTCACGGTTACAGTGCCCATGGTGATAGTGCTCATGGTGATAGTGCTCATGGTGACAGTTACCTTGGTGATAGTGCTCATGGTGATAGTGCTCATGGTGATAGTTCGCATGGTGACAGTGCCCATGTGGAAAGTCTCCATGAAGGCAGTGCTCATGGTGACACTGCCCATGGTGACTGTGCCCTTGCTGGCGGTGTACATGTTTGGAGTTCCCATGGTGAAATTCCTTATGGTGGCACTGCCCATGATGATAGTGTTCATCGTGACAATGTCCATGGTGACAGTGCCTATGGTGACAGTGCCCATTGTGATAGTGCTCACGGTGATAGTGCCCTCAGTGTCAGTTCTAATGGTGACAGTTCCCATGGTGATAGAGCCCATGATGACAGTGCTCATGGTGACAGTGCCCACGGTAACATTGCTCATGGTGACAGTGCTCACGGTGACAGTAACCTTGGTGATAGTACCCATGGTAATAGAGGTCACGGTGACAGTGCCCATTTTGATATTGCTCACGGTGACACTGCCCATGGTGATAGTGCTCACGGTGATAGTGCTCAGGGTGACAGTTCCCATGGTTACATTGCCCATGGTGACAGTGCTCATGGTGACAGTGCCCGTGGTGACTATGCTCATGGTGACATTGCTCACAGAGATACTGCTCATGGTGACAGTTCGCATGGCGACAGGGCCCATGTTAAAAGTGCCCATGGTGACAGTGCTCATGGTGGCACTGCCCATGGTGACTCTGCTCATGCTGGCAGTGTACATGGTTGGAGTTCCCATGGGGAAATTCCTTATGGTGGCAATGCCCATGATGATAGTGCTCATGGTGACAGTGCTCATGGTGACAGTGTACATGGTGACAATCCACACGGTGACAGTGCTCACGGTGATAGTTCTCATGGCGATAGTGCCCATTGTAATAGTGCTCACGGTGACACTGCCCATGGTGATAGTGCTCACGGGGATAGTGCGCACAGTGACACTGCCCTTGGTGATAGTGCTCTTGGTGATAGTGCTCATGGTAATAGTGCTCATGGTGACACTGCCCGTGGTGACAGTGCCCATGGTGACACTGCCCATAGTGACATTTCCCATGGTGACAGTGCTGATGGTGAGAGTTCCCATGGTGACAGTGCACATGGTGACAGTGCTCACGGTCACAGTGCTCACTGTGGCAGTCCCAATGGTTACAGTTCTCATGGTGGCAGTGTCCATGGTGGCAGTTCCCAAGATGACAGTGCTCATGGTGACATTTCCCATGGTAACAGAGCTCATGATAACAATGTCCATGGTGACAGTGCCCATGGTGACAGTGGCCATGTTGAAAGTGCCCATGGTGACACTGCTCACCGTGAGAGTGCCCATGGTGACTATGCTAATGCTGGCGGTGTACATCGTTGGAGTTCCCATGGTGAAATTCCTCATGGTGGCACTGCCCATGGTGACAATGTCCATCGTGAGAGTGCCCATGGTGACAGTGCTCATGGTGACAGTGCACACGGTGACAGTGCTCATGTTGACAGTGCACACGGTGACAGTGCCCACCGTGACAGTGTTCATGGTGATATTGCTCATGGTGACACAGCCCATGGTTATAGTGCTCACGCTGATAGTGCTCATGGTGACAGTTCCCATGGTGACGATGCCCACGGTGACAGTGCTCATGGTGACATTGCCCACGGTGACGGTGCTCATGGTGACAGTGCTCATGGTGAAAGTGCTCATGGTGACACAGCCCATGGTGACTGTGCTAAAGCTGGCGGTGTATATGGTTGGAGTTCCCATGGTGAAATTCCTCATGGTGGCACTGCCCATGATGAGAGTGTTCATGGTGACATTTCACATGGTGACAGTGCTCATGGTGAGAGTTCCTATGGTGACATTGCTCATGTTGACAGTGCTCATGTTGACAGTGCCCACAGTGACAGTACTCATGGTGACAGTGCTCACAGTGACAGTGCCCTTGGTGATAGTACCCATGGTAATAGCGCTCAATGTGACAGTGCCCATGGTGATATTTCTCACAGTGACACTGCCCATGGTGATAGTGCTCACGGTGTTTGTGCTCATGGTGACAGTTCACATGGTGACACTGCCCCTGTTGAAAGTGCCCATGGTGACAGTGCTCATGTTGACACTGCCCATGGTGACAATGATCATGTTGACCATGCCCATGGTGACAGCGTCCATGGTGACATTGCCCATGGTGAGAGTGCTCATGGTGACAGTGTCCCTGGTGACAGTGCGCATGGTGACTGTGCCCTTAGTGACAGTTCCCATAGTGACAGTGCCCATGTTGAAAGTGCTCATGGCGACAGTGCTCATGGTGACACTGCCCATGGTGACTGTGCTGATGTTCACGGTGTACATGGTTGGAGTCCCCATGGTGAAATTCCTTATGGTGGCATTGCCCATGATGTTAGTGCTCATGGTGAATGTGTCCATGGTGACAATGCCTATGGTGACAGTGCCCATGATGACATTTCCCCGGGTGACAGTGCTCATACTGACAGTTCCCATGGTGACAGTGCCCATGGTGACAGTGCTAATGTTGACACTGCCCACGGTGACAGTGCTCATGGTGTCAGTGTCCTTGGTGATAGTACACATGGTAATAGTGCTCACGGTGACAGTGCCCACGGTGATATTGCTCATGGTGACACTGCCCATGGTGATAGTGCCAACGGTTACAGTTCTCATTGTGACAGTGCCCATGGTGACAGTGCTCATGGTGACAGTGCTCACAGTGACAGTGCCCATGGTGATATTGTTCACGGTGACACTGCCCAGGGTGATAGTGCTAACGGTGATAGTGCTCATGGTGATAGTTCCCATGGTTACAGTGCCCATGGTGACAGTGCTCATGGTGACAGTGCTCACGGTGATAGTGCTCACATTGACAGTGCCCTTGGTGATAGTGCTCACGGTGATAGTACCCACAGTGACAGTTCAAATGATGACAGTTCCCATGGTGACAGTGCCCATGATGACAGTGCTCATGGTGACAGTGTCCACGGTGAGAGTGCTCATGGTGACACTGCTCACGGTAACAGTGCCCTTGGTGATAGTACCCATGTTAATAGTGCTCACGGTGATAGAGCCCACGGTGACATTTCCCATGGTGACAGTGCTCACTTTAACAGTGTACACGATGACAGTGCCCACGGTGACAGTGTTTATGGTGATATTACTAACGGTGACACGGCCCATGTTCATAGTGCTCACGGTGATAGTGCTCATGGTGACAGTTACCATGGTGATAGGGCCCATGTTGAAAGTGCCCATGGTGACAGTGCTTATGGTGGCACTGCCCATGGTGAATGTGCTCATGCTGGCAGAGTACCTGGTTGGAGTTCCGATGGTAAAATTCCTCATGGTAGCACTCCCCATGATGTTAGTGCTCATGGTGACAGTGTCCAAGGTGACAGTGCCTATGGTGACAGTGCCCATTGTGATAGTGCTCATGGTGATAGTGCCCACAGTGACAGTGCTCATGGTGACCTTTCCTATGGTGACAGTGCCCATGATGACAGTGCTCATGGTGACAGTGCCCACTGTGATAGTGATCACGGTGAAAGTGCTCACGGTGACAGTGCCCTTGGTGATAGTGCTCATGGTGACAGTTCGCATTGTGACAGTTCCCAAGTTGAAAGTGCCCATGGTGACAGTACCCATGGTGACAGTGCCCATGGTGACACAGCCCATGGTGACTGTGCTAAAGCTGGCGGTGTATATGGTTGGAGTTCCCATGATGAAATTCCTCATGGTGGCACTCCGCATGATGATAGTGCTCATGGTGACAGTGCCCAGGGTGAAATTATCCATGGTGACAGTGCTCATGGTGAGAGTTCCTATGGTGACTGTGCTCATGTTGACAGTGCCCATGGTGATAGTGCCCACGGTGACACTGCGCAAGGTGATAGTGCTCAACGTGATAGTGCCCATGGTAATAGTGCTGATGGTGACACTGCCCATGTTGATATTGCTCACGGTGACACTGCCCATGGTGATAGTGCTCACGGTGATAGTGCTCACGGTGACAGTGCCCTTGGTGATATTGCTCATGGTGATACAGCTCATGGTGGAAGTTCGCATGGTGACACTGCCCCTGTTGAAATTGCCCATGGTGACAGTGCTCATGTTGACACTGCCCATGGTGACTGTGCTCACGATGGAGGTGTACATGGTTGGAGTTCCCATGGTACAACTGTTATGGTGGTACTGCCCATGATGATAGTGTTCATGGTGACAGTGTCCATGGTGACAGTGCCCATGGTGATAGTGCCTATTGTGAGAGTGCCCATGGTGACAGTTCCCATGGTGACCATTTCCATGGTGATAATGCTCATGTTGACAGTGCCAACCGTGACAATGCTCATGGTGAGAGTTCCCATGGTGAAAGTGATCATCTTGACAATGCCCATGGCGACCGTTCCCATGGTGACATTTCCCATGGTGATAGTACTCACCGTGATAGTGCCCATGGTGACAGTTCCCATGGATACAGTGTCCATGGTGACAGTGCTCATGGTTGCACTGCCCATGGTGACTGTGCTCATGCTGGTGGTGTACGTGGTCGGAACTCCGATGGTGAAATTCCTCATGGTAGCACTCCCCATGATGTTAGTGCTCATGGTGACAGTGTCCAAGGTGACAGTGCCTATGGTGACAGTGCCCATTGTGATAGTGCTCACGGTGATACTGCTCACAGTGACAGTGCTCATTGTGACCGTTCCTATGGTGACAGTGCCCATGATGACAGTGCTCATGGTGACAGTGCCCACTGTGATAGTGCTCACGGTGAAAGTGCTCACGGTGACACTGCCCTTGGTGATAGTGCTCTTGGTGATAGTGCTCATGGTGACAGTTCGCATTGTGACAGTTCCCATGTTGAAAGTGCCCATGGTGACAGTACCCATGGTGACAGTGCGCATGGTGACAGTGCCCATGGTGATATTTCCCATGGTGACAGTGTTCATGGTGAGAGTTCCCATGGTGACATTGTTCATGTTGACATTGCCCATGGTGACCTTTCCCATGGTGACAGTTCCCATGGTGATAGTGCTCATGGTGACAGTGCTCCTGGTAACAGTGCACACGGTGACAATGCCCACGGTGACAGTGCTCACGGTGACAGTGCTCATGGTGATAGTGCCTACTGTAGTAGTGGTCACGGTGACAGTGCCCATGATGATAGTGCTCACGGTGACACTGCCCATGTTGATAGTGCTCACGATGATACTGCTCCTGGTGACAGTTCCCATGGTTACAGTGCCCATGGTGACAGTGCTCATGGTGAGAGTACTCACGGTGATAGTTCTCATGGTGACAGTGCCCGTGGTGATAGTGCCCATGGTGATAGTGCTCATGGTGATAGTGCTCATTGTGAGAATTGCCATGGTGACAGTGCTAATGTTGACATTGCCCATGGTGACCGTTCCCATGGTGACAGTTCCCAAGGTGATAGTGCTCATGGTGACAGTGCTATTGGTGACAGTGCACTCGGTGAGAATGCCCACACTTACATTGCTCACGTTGATAGTGCTCATGGTGATAGTGCCAATTTTAATAGTGCTCATGGTGACCGTGCCCATGTTGATGTTGCTCAAGGTGACACTTCCCATGGTGATAGTGCTCACGGTGATAGTGCTAATGGTGACACTGCCCTTGGTGATAGTGCTCATGGTGATAGTGCTCATGGTAATAGTGCTCATGTTGACGCTGCCCATGGTGACAGTGCCCATGGTGACACTGCCCATAGTGACATTTCCCATGGTGACAGTGCTCATGGTGAGAGTTCCCATGGTGACAGTGCACATGTTGACAGTTCCAATGGTGACAGTGCTCACGGTGACAGTGCTCACTGTGGCAGTGCCAATGGTTACAGTGCTCATGGTGGCAGTGTCCATGGTGGCAGTTCCCAAGATGACAGTGCTCATGGTGACATTTCCCATGGTAACAGAACTCAGGATGACAGTGTCCATGGTGACAGTGCCCATGGTGAGAGTGGCCATGTTGAAATTGCCCATGGTGACAGTGCTCATGGTGACACTGCCCATGGTGACTGTGCTCATGCTGGCGTTGAACAAGGTTGAACAAGGTTGGAGTTCCCATGGTGAAAATCCTCATGGTGGCACTACCCATGATAATAGTGCTCATGGTGACAGTGTACATCGTGAGAGTGCCCATGGTAACAATGCTCATGGAGAAACTGCCCATGGTGACAGTGCCCAAGGTGATATTCCCATGGTGACAGTGCTCATTTTGACAGTGCACACGGTGACAGTGCCCACAGTGACAGTGCTCACGGTGATAGTGTTAATGGTAATATTGCTCATGGTGACACTGCCCATGGTTATAGTGCTCACGGTGATAGTGCTCATGGTGACAGTTCCCAAGGTGACAGTGCCCACGGTGATAGTGCTCATGGTGACATTGCCCACGGTGACAGTGCTCATGGTGAGAGTTTGCATGGTGACAGTGCCCATGGTTACAGTGCTCATGGTCACACAACCCATGGTGACTGTGCTAAAGCTGGCGGTGTACATGGTTGGAGTTCCCATGGTGAAATTCCTCATGGTGGCACTGCCCATGATGATAGTGTTCATGGTGACAGTGTCCATGGTGACAGTGCCCATTGTGATAGTGCTCACGGTGATAGTGCCCTCAGTGACAGTTCTAATGGTGACAATTCCATGGTGACAGTGCCCATGATGACCGTGCTCATGGTGACAGTGCCCACGGTGACATTTCTCATGGTGACAGTGCTCACGGTGACAGTGCCCTTGGTGATAGTACCCATGGTAATAGTGGTCACGGTGACATGGCCCATGGTGATATTGCTCACGGTGATGCTACCCATGGTGATAGTGCTCACGGTGACATTCCCATGGTTACAGTGCCCATGGTGATATTGCTCACGGTGACACTGCCCATGATGACAGTGCTCATGGTGACAATGCCCATTCTGACAATGCTCATAGTGACAGTGCTCACGGTGACAGTGCCCTTGATGATAGTACTCATGGTAATAGTGCTCATGGTGACAGTTCCCATGGTGACAGTGCTCACTGTGGCAGTGCCAATGGTTACAGTGCTCATGGTGGCAGTGTCCATGGTGGCAGTTCCCAAGATGACAGTGCTCATGGTGACATTTCCCATGGTAACAGAGCTCATGATGACAGTGTCCATGGTGACAGTGCCCATGGTGACAGTGGCCATGTTGAAAGTGCCCATGGTGACACTGCTCATGGTGACAGTGCCCATGATGACTATGCTCATGCTGGCTGTGTACATGCTTGGAGATCCCATGGTGAAATTCCTCATGGTGGCACTGCCCATGATGATAGTGCTCATGGTGACAGTGTCCATGGTGACATTGCCTATGGTGACAGTTCCCATTGTGATAGTGCTCACGGTGATAGGGCCCACAGGGACAGTTCTAATGGTGACAGTTCCAATGGTGACAGTGCCCATGATGATAGTGCTTATGGTGACAGTGCCCACGGTGACAGTGCTCATGGTGACATTGCTCATGGTGACAGTGCCATTGGTGATAGTACCCATGGTAAAAGTGCTCATGGTGACATTGCCCATGGTGATATTGCTCACGGTGACACCGCCCATGGTGATAGTGCTCAAGGTGATAGTGCTCATGGTGACGGTTCCCATGGTTACAGTGCCCATGGTGACAGTGCTCATGCTGACAGTGCTCACGGTGACTATGCTCATGGTGACAGTGCTCACGGTGATAGTGCTCAAGGTGACAGTTCGCATGGTGACAGGGCCCATGTTGAAAGTGCCCATGGTGACACTGCTCATGGTGGCACTGCCCATGGTGACTGTGCTCATGCTGGCGGTGTACATGGTTGGAGTTCCGATGGTGAAATTCCTCATGGTAGCACTGCCCATGATGATAGTGCTCACGGTGAAAGTGTCCATGGTGACAGTGCCTATGGTGACAGTGCCCATTGTGATAGTGCTCATGGTGATAGTGCCCAAAGTGACAGTGCTCATTGTGACAGTTCCTATGGTGACAGTGCCCATGATGATAGTGCTCATGGTAAAAGTTCCCACTGTGATAGTGCTCACGGTGAAAGTGCTCACGGTGACAGTGCCCTTGTTGATAGTGCTCTTGGTGATAGTGCTCATGGTAATAGTGCACATGGTGACACTGCCCATGGTGACAGTGCCCATGGTGACACTGCCCATAGTAACATTTCCCATGGTGACAGTGCTCATGTTGACAGTGCCCATGGTGACAGTGACCATGGTGAGTGTGCCCATGGTGACAGTGCCCATGGTGACAGTGTCCATGGTGACAGTGCTCACCTTGACAGTGCCCTTGGTGATAGTACCCATGTTAATATTGCTCACGGTTACAGTGCCCATGGTGATAGTGCTCATGGTGATAGTGCTCATGGTGACAGTTACCTTGGTGATAGTGCTCATGGTGATAGTGCTCATGGTGATAGTTCGCATGGTGACAGTGCCCATGTGGAAAGTCTCCATGAAGGCAGTGCTCATGGTGACACTGCCCATGGTGACTGTGCCCTTGCTGGCGGTGTACATGTTTGGAGTTCCCATGGTGAAATTCCTTATGGTGGCACTGCCCATGATGATAGTGTTCATCGTGACAATGTCCATGGTGACAGTGCCTATGGTGACAGTGCCCATTGTGATAGTGCTCACGGTGATAGTGCCCTCAGTGTCAGTTCTAATGGTGACAGTTCCCATGGTGATAGAGCCCATGATGACAGTGCTCATGGTGACAGTGCTCACGGTGACAGTAACCTTGGTGATAGTACCCATGGTAATAGAGGTCACGGTGACAGTGCCCATTTTGATATTGCTCACGGTGACACTGCCCATGGTGATAGTGCTCACGGTGATAGTGCTCAGGGTGACAGTTCCCATGGTTACATTGCCCATGGTGACAGTGCTCATGGTGACAGTGCCCGTGGTGACTATGCTCATGGTGACATTGCTCACAGAGATACTGCTCATGGTGACAGTTCGCATGGCGACAGGGCCCATGTTAAAAGTGCCCATGGTGACAGTGCTCATGGTGGCACTGCCCATGGTGACTCTGCTCATGCTGGCAGTGTACATGGTTGGAGTTCCCATGGGGAAATTCCTTATGGTGGCAATGCCCATGATGATAGTGCTCATGGTGACAGTGCTCATGGTGACAGTGTACATGGTGACAATCCACACGGTGACAGTGCTCACGGTGATAGTTCTCATGGCGATAGTGCCCATTGTAATAGTGCTCACGGTGACACTGCCCATGGTGATAGTGCTCACGGGGATAGTGCGCACAGTGACACTGCCCTTGGTGATAGTGCTCTTGGTGATAGTGCTCATGGTAATAGTGCTCATGGTGACACTGCCCGTGGTGACAGTGCCCATGGTGACACTGCCCATAGTGACATTTCCCATGGTGAGAGTGCTGATGGTGAGAGTTCCCATGGTGACAGTGCACATGGTGACAGTGCTCACGGTCACAGTGCTCACTGTGGCAGTCCCAATGGTTACAGTTCTCATGGTGGCAGTGTCCATGGTGGCAGTTCCCAAGATGACAGTGCTCATGGTGACATTTCCCATGGTAACAGAGCTCATGATAACAATGTCCATGGTGACAGTGCCCATGGTGACAGTGGCCATGTTGAAAGTGCCCATGGTGACACTGCTCACCGTGAGAGTGCCCATGGTGACTATGCTAATGCTGGCGGTGTACATCGTTGGAGTTCCCATGGTGAAATTCCTCATGGTGGCACTGCCCATGGTGACAATGTCCATCGTGAGAGTGCCCATGGTGACAGTGCTCATGGTGACAGTGCACACGGTGACAGTGCTCATGTTGACAGTGCACACGGTGACAGTGCCCACCGTGACAGTGTTCATGGTGATATTGCTCATGGTGACACAGCCCATGGTTATAGTGCTCACGCTGATAGTGCTCATGGTGACAGTTCCCATGGTGACGATGCCCACGGTGACAGTGCTCATGGTGACATTGCCCACGGTGACGGTGCTCATGGTGACAGTGCTCATGGTGAAAGTGCTCATGGTGACACAGCCCATGGTGACTGTGCTAAAGCTGGCGGTGTATATGGTTGGAGTTCCCATGGTGAAATTCCTCATGGTGGCACTGCCCATGATGAGAGTGTTCATGGTGACATTTCACATGGTGACAGTGCTCATGGTGAGAGTTCCTATGGTGACATTGCTCATGTTGACAGTGCTCATGTTGACAGTGCCCACAGTGACAGTACTCATGGTGACAGTGCTCACAGTGACAGTGCCCTTGGTGATAGTACCCATGGTAATAGCGCTCAATGTGACAGTGCCCATGGTGATATTTCTCACAGTGACACTGCCCATGGTGATAGTGCTCACGGTGTTTGTGCTCATGGTGACAGTTCACATGGTGACACTGCCCCTGTTGAAAGTGCCCATGGTGACAGTGCTCATGTTGACACTGCCCATGGTGACAATGATCATGTTGACCATGCCCATGGTGACAGCGTCCATGGTGACATTGCCCATGGTGAGAGTGCTCATGGTGACAGTGTCCCTGGTGACAGTGCGCATGGTGACTGTGCCCTTAGTGACAGTTCCCATAGTGACAGTGCCCATGTTGAAAGTGCTCATGGCGACAGTGCTCATGGTGACACTGCCCATGGTGACTGTGCTGATGTTCACGGTGTACATGGTTGGAGTCCCCATGGTGAAATTCCTTATGGTGGCATTGCCCATGATGTTAGTGCTCATGGTGAATGTGTCCATGGTGACAATGCCTATGGTGACAGTGCCCATGATGACATTTCCCCGGGTGACAGTGCTCATACTGACAGTTCCCATGGTGACAGTGCCCATGGTGACAGTGCTAATGTTGACACTGCCCACGGTGACAGTGCTCATGGTGTCAGTGTCCTTGGTGATAGTACACATGGTAATAGTGCTCACGGTGACAGTGCCCACGGTGATATTGCTCATGGTGACACTGCCCATGGTGATAGTGCCAACGGTTACAGTTCTCATTGTGACAGTGCCCATGGTGACAGTGCTCATGGTGACAGTGCTCACAGTGACAGTGCCCATGGTGATATTGTTCACGGTGACACTGCCCAGGGTGATAGTGCTAACGGTGATAGTGCTCATGGTGATAGTTCCCATGGTTACAGTGCCCATGGTGACAGTGCTCATGGTGACAGTGCTCACGGTGATAGTGCTCACATTGACAGTGCCCTTGGTGATAGTGCTCACGGTGATAGTACCCACAGTGACAGTTCAAATGATGACAGTTCCCATGGTGACAGTGCCCATGATGACAGTGCTCATGGTGACAGTGTCCACGGTGAGAGTGCTCATGGTGACACTGCTCACGGTAACAGTGCCCTTGGTGATAGTACCCATGTTAATAGTGCTCACGGTGATAGAGCCCACGGTGACATTTCCCATGGTGACAGTGCTCACTTTAACAGTGTACACGATGACAGTGCCCACGGTGACAGTGTTTATGGTGATATTACTAACGGTGACACGGCCCATGTTCATAGTGCTCACGGTGATAGTGCTCATGGTGACAGTTACCATGGTGATAGGGCCCATGTTGAAAGTGCCCATGGTGACAGTGCTTATGGTGGCACTGCCCATGGTGAATGTGCTCATGCTGGCAGAGTACCTGGTTGGAGTTCCGATGGTAAAATTCCTCATGGTAGCACTCCCCATGATGTTAGTGCTCATGGTGACAGTGTCCAAGGTGACAGTGCCTATGGTGACAGTGCCCATTGTGATAGTGCTCATGGTGATAGTGCCCACAGTGACAGTGCTCATTGTGACCTTTCCTATGGTGACAGTGCCCATGATGACAGTGCTCATGGTGACAGTGCCCACTGTGATAGTGATCACGGTGAAAGTGCTCACGGTGACAGTGCCCTTGGTGATAGTGCTCATGGTGACAGTTCGCATTGTGACAGTTCCCAAGTTGAAAGTGCCCATGGTGACAGTACCCATGGTGACAGTGCCCATGGTGACACAGCCCATGGTGACTGTGCTAAAGCTGGCGGTGTATATGGTTGGAGTTCCCATGATGAAATTCCTCATGGTGGCACTCCCCATGATGATAGTGCTCATGGTGACAGTGCCCAGGGTGAAATTATCCATGGTGACAGTGCTCATGGTGAGAGTTCCTATGGTGACTGTGCTCATGTTGACAGTGCCCATGGTGATAGTGCCCACGGTGACACTGCGCAAGGTGATAGTGCTCAACGTGATAGTGCCCATGGTAATAGTGCTGATGGTGACACTGCCCATGTTGATATTGCTCACGGTGACACTGCCCATGGTGATAGTGCTCACGGTGATAGTGCTCACGGTGACAGTGCCCTTGGTGATATTGCTCATGGTGATACAGCTCATGGTGGAAGTTCGCATGGTGACACTGCCCCTGTTGAAATTGCCCATGGTGACAGTGCTCATGTTGACACTGCCCATGGTGACTGTGCTCACGATGGAGGTGTACATGGTTGGAGTTCCCATGGTACAACTGTTATGGTGGTACTGCCCATGATGATAGTGTTCATGGTGACAGTGTCCATGGTGACAGTGCCCATGGTGATAGTGCCTATTGTGAGAGTGCCCATGGTGACAGTTCCCATGGTGACCATTTCCATGGTGATAATGCTCATGTTGACAGTGCCAACCGTGACAATGCTCATGGTGAGAGTTCCCATGGTGAAAGTGATCATCTTGACAATGCCCATGGCGACCGTTCCCATGGTGACATTTCCCATGGTGATAGTACTCACCGTGATAGTGCCCATGGTGACAGTTCCCATGGATACAGTGTCCATGGTGACAGTGCTCATGGTTGCACTGCCCATGGTGACTGTGCTCATGCTGGTGGTGTACGTGGTCGGAACTCCGATGGTGAAATTCCTCATGGTAGCACTCCCCATGATGTTAGTGCTCATGGTGACAGTGTCCAAGGTGACAGTGCCTATGGTGACAGTGCCCATTGTGATAGTGCTCACGGTGATACTGCTCACAGTGACAGTGCTCATTGTGACCGTTCCTATGGTGACAGTGCCCATGATGACAGTGCTCATGGTGACAGTGCCCACTGTGATAGTGCTCACGGTGAAAGTGCTCACGGTGACACTGCCCTTGGTGATAGTGCTCTTGGTGATAGTGCTCATGGTGACAGTTCGCATTGTGACAGTTCCCATGTTGAAAGTGCCCATGGTGACAGTACCCATGGTGACAGTGCGCATGGTGACAGTGCCCATGGTGATATTTCCCATGGTGACAGTGTTCATGGTGAGAGTTCCCATGGTGACATTGTTCATGTTGACATTGCCCATGGTGACCTTTCCCATGGTGACAGTTCCCATGGTGATAGTGCTCATGGTGACAGTGCTCCTGGTAACAGTGCACACGGTGACAATGCCCACGGTGACAGTGCTCACGGTGACAGTGCTCATGGTGATAGTGCCTACTGTAGTAGTGGTCACGGTGACAGTGCCCATGATGATAGTGCTCACGGTGACACTGCCCATGTTGATAGTGCTCACGATGATACTGCTCCTGGTGACAGTTCCCATGGTTACAGTGCCCATGGTGACAGTGCTCATGGTGAGAGTACTCACGGTGATAGTTCTCATGGTGACAGTGCCCGTGGTGATAGTGCCCATGGTGATAGTGCTCATGGTGATAGTGCTCATGGTGACAGTTCGCATGGTGACAGTGCCCACTTTGAAAGTGCCCATGGTGACAGTACCCATGGTGACTGTGCCCATGGTGACAGTGTCCATGGTGACAGTGCTCATTGTGAGAATTGCCATGGTGACAGTGCTAATGTTGACATTGCCCATGGTGACCGTTCCCATGGTGACAGTTCCCAAGGTGATAGTGCTCATGGTGACAGTGCTATTGGTGACAGTGCACTCGGTGAGAATGCCCACACTTACATTGCTCACGTTGATAGTGCTCATGGTGATAGTGCCAATTTTAATAGTGCTCATGGTGACCGTGCCCATGTTGATGTTGCTCAAGGTGACACTTCCCATGGTGATAGTGCTCACGGTGATAGTGCTAATGGTGACACTGCCCTTGGTGATAGTGCTCATGGTGATAGTGCTCATGGTAATAGTGCTCATGTTGACGCTGCCCATGGTGACAGTGCCCATGGTGACACTGCCCATAGTGACATTTCCCATGGTGACAGTGCTCATGGTGAGAGTTCCCATGGTGACAGTGCACATGTTGACAGTTCCAATGGTGACAGTGCTCACGGTGACAGTGCTCACTGTGGCAGTGCCAATGGTTACAGTGCTCATGGTGGCAGTGTCCATGGTGGCAGTTCCCAAGATGACAGTGCTCATGGTGACATTTCCCATGGTAACAGAACTCAGGATGACAGTGTCCATGGTGACAGTGCCCATGGTGAGAGTGGCCATGTTGAAATTGCCCATGGTGACAGTGCTCATGGTGACACTGCCCATGGTGACTGTGCTCATGCTGGCGTTGAACAAGGTTGAACAAGGTTGGAGTTCCCATGGTGAAAATCCTCATGGTGGCACTACCCATGATAATAGTGCTCATGGTGACAGTGTACATCGTGAGAGTGCCCATGGTAACAATGCTCATGGAGAAACTGCCCATGGTGACAGTGCCCAAGGTGATATTCCCATGGTGACAGTGCTCATTTTGACAGTGCACACGGTGACAGTGCCCACAGTGACAGTGCTCACGGTGATAGTGTTAATGGTAATATTGCTCATGGTGACACTGCCCATGGTTATAGTGCTCACGGTGATAGTGCTCATGGTGACAGTTCCCAAGGTGACAGTGCCCACGGTGATAGTGCTCATGGTGACATTGCCCACGGTGACAGTGCTCATGGTGAGAGTTTGCATGGTGACAGTGCCCATGGTTACAGTGCTCATGGTCACACAACCCATGGTGACTGTGCTAAAGCTGGCGGTGTACATGGTTGGAGTTCCCATGGTGAAATTCCTCATGGTGGCACTGCCCATGATGATAGTGTTCATGGTGACAGTGTCCATGGTGACAGTGCCCATTGTGATAGTGCTCACGGTGATAGTGCCCTCAGTGACAGTTCTAATGGTGACAATTCCATGGTGACAGTGCCCATGATGACCGTGCTCATGGTGACAGTGCCCACGGTGACATTTCTCATGGTGACAGTGCTCACGGTGACAGTGCCCTTGGTGATAGTACCCATGGTAATAGTGGTCACGGTGACATGGCCCATGGTGATATTGCTCACGGTGATGCTACCCATGGTGATAGTGCTCACGGTGACATTCCCATGGTTACAGTGCCCATGGTGATATTGCTCACAGTGACACTGCCCATGATGACAGTGCTCATGGTGACAATGCCCATTCTGACAATGCTCATAGTGACAGTGCTCACGGTGACAGTGCCCTTGATGATAGTACTCATGGTAATAGTGCTCATGGTGACAGTTCCCATGGTGACAGTGCTCACTGTGGCAGTGCCAATGGTTACAGTGCTCATGGTGGCAGTGTCCATGGTGGCAGTTCCCAAGATGACAGTGCTCATGGTGACATTTCCCATGGTAACAGAGCTCATGATGACAGTGTCCATGGTGACAGTGCCCATGGTGACAGTGGCCATGTTGAAAGTGCCCATGGTGACACTGCTCATGGTGACAGTGCCCATGATGACTATGCTCATGCTGGCTGTGTACATGCTTGGAGATCCCATGGTGAAATTCCTCATGGTGGCACTGCCCATGATGATAGTGCTCATGGTGACAGTGTCCATGGTGACATTGCCTATGGTGACAGTTCCCATTGTGATAGTGCTCACGGTGATAGGGCCCACAGGGACAGTTCTAATGGTGACAGTTCCAATGGTGACAGTGCCCATGATGATAGTGCTTATGGTGACAGTGCCCACGGTGACAGTGCTCATGGTGACAGTGCTCATGGTGACAGTGCCATTGGTGATAGTACCCATGGTAAAAGTGCTCATGGTGACATTGCCCATGGTGATATTG
This sequence comes from Balaenoptera borealis, assembly GCF_965194805.1. Lineage (NCBI taxonomy): Eukaryota > Metazoa > Chordata > Mammalia > Artiodactyla > Balaenopteridae > Balaenoptera > Balaenoptera borealis. Next base: position 152,214 of record NW_028123476.1, on the reverse strand, counting down.
CTCACGGTGACACCGCCCATGGTGATAGTGCTCAAGGTGATAGTGCTCATGGTGACGGTTCCCATGGTTACAGTGCCCATGGTGACAGTGCTCATGCTGACAGTGCTCACGGTGACTATGCTCATGGTGACAGTGCTCACGGTGATAGTGCTCAAGGTGACAGTTCGCATGGTGACAGGGCCCATGTTGAAAGTGCCCATGGTGACACTGCTCATGGTGGCACTGCCCATGGTGACTGTGCTCATGCTGGCGGTGTACATGGTTGGAGTTCCGATGGTGAAATTCCTCATGGTAGCACTGCCCATGATGATAGTGCTCACGGTGAAAGTGTCCATGGTGACAGTGCCTATGGTGACAGTGCCCATTGTGATAGTGCTCATGGTGATAGTGCCCAAAGTGACAGTGCTCATTGTGACAGTTCCTATGGTGACAGTGCCCATGATGATAGTGCTCATGGTAAAAGTTCCCACTGTGATAGTGCTCACGGTGAAAGTGCTCACGGTGACAGTGCCCTTGTTGATAGTGCTCTTGGTGATAGTGCTCATGGTAATAGTGCACATGGTGACACTGCCCATGGTGACAGTGCCCATGGTGACACTGCCCATAGTAACATTTCCCATGGTGACAGTGCTCATGTTGACAGTGCCCATGGTGACAGTGACCATGGTGAGTGTGCCCATGGTGACAGTGCCCATGGTGACAGTGTCCATGGTGACAGTGCTCACCTTGACAGTGCCCTTGGTGATAGTACCCATGTTAATATTGCTCACGGTTACAGTGCCCATGGTGATAGTGCTCATGGTGATAGTGCTCATGGTGACAGTTACCTTGGTGATAGTGCTCATGGTGATAGTGCTCATGGTGATAGTTCGCATGGTGACAGTGCCCATGTGGAAAGTCTCCATGAAGGCAGTGCTCATGGTGACACTGCCCATGGTGACTGTGCCCTTGCTGGCGGTGTACATGTTTGGAGTTCCCATGGTGAAATTCCTTATGGTGGCACTGCCCATGATGATAGTGTTCATCGTGACAATGTCCATGGTGACAGTGCCTATGGTGACAGTGCCCATTGTGATAGTGCTCACGGTGATAGTGCCCTCAGTGTCAGTTCTAATGGTGACAGTTCCCATGGTGATAGAGCCCATGATGACAGTGCTCATGGTGACAGTGCCCACGGTAACATTGCTCATGGTGACAGTGCTCACGGTGACAGTAACCTTGGTGATAGTACCCATGGTAATAGAGGTCACAGTGACAGTGCCCATTTTGATATTGCTCACGGTGACACTGCCCATGGTGATAGTGCTCACGGTGATAGTGCTCAGGGTGACAGTTCCCATGGTTACATTGCCCATGGTGACAGTGCTCATGGTGACAGTGCCCGTGGTGACTATGCTCATGGTGACATTGCTCACAGAGATACTGCTCATGGTGACAGTTCGCATGGCGACAGGGCCCATGTTAAAAGTGCCCATGGTGACAGTGCTCATGGTGGCACTGCCCATGGTGACTCTGCTCATGCTGGCAGTGTACATGGTTGGAGTTCCCATGGGGAAATTCCTTATGGTGGCAATGCCCATGATGATAGTGCTCATGGTGACAGTGCTCATGGTGACAGTGTACATGGTGACAATCCACACGGTGACAGTGCTCACGGTGATAGTTCTCATGGCGATAGTGCCCATTGTAATAGTGCTCACGGTGACACTGCCCATGGTGATAGTGCTCACGGGGATAGTGCGCACAGTGACACTGCCCTTGGTGATAGTGCTCTTGGTGATAGTGCTCATGGTAATAGTGCTCATGGTGACACTGCCCGTGGTGACAGTGCCCATGGTGACACTGCCCATAGTGACATTTCCCATGGTGAGAGTGCTGATGGTGAGAGTTCCCATGGTGACAGTGCACATGGTGACAGTGCTCACGGTCACAGTGCTCACTGTGGCAGTCCCAATGGTTACAGTTCTCATGGTGGCAGTGTCCATGGTGGCAGTTCCCAAGATGACAGTGCTCATGGTGACATTTCCCATGGTAACAGAGCTCATGATAACAATGTCCATGGTGACAGTGCCCATGGTGACAGTGGCCATGTTGAAAGTGCCCATGGTGACACTGCTCACCGTGAGAGTGCCCATGGTGACTATGCTAATGCTGGCGGTGTACATCGTTGGAGTTCCCATGGTGAAATTCCTCATGGTGGCACTGCCCATGGTGACAATGTCCATCGTGAGAGTGCCCATGGTGACAGTGCTCATGGTGACAGTGCACACGGTGACAGTGCTCATGTTGACAGTGCACACGGTGACAGTGCCCACCGTGACAGTGTTCATGGTGATATTGCTCATGGTGACACAGCCCATGGTTATAGTGCTCACGCTGATAGTGCTCATGGTGACAGTTCCCATGGTGACGATGCCCACGGTGACAGTGCTCATGGTGACATTGCCCACGGTGACGGTGCTCATGGTGACAGTGCTCATGGTGAAAGTGCTCATGGTGACACAGCCCATGGTGACTGTGCTAAAGCTGGCGGTGTATATGGTTGGAGTTCCCATGGTGAAATTCCTCATGGTGGCACTGCCCATGATGAGAGTGTTCATGGTGACATTTCACATGGTGACAGTGCTCATGGTGAGAGTTCCTATGGTGACATTGCTCATGTTGACAGTGCTCATGTTGACAGTGCCCACAGTGACAGTACTCATGGTGACAGTGCTCACAGTGACAGTGCCCTTGGTGATAGTACCCATGGTAATAGCGCTCAATGTGACAGTGCCCATGGTGATATTTCTCACGGTGACACTGCCCATGGTGATAGTGCTCACGGTGTTTGTGCTCATGGTGACAGTTCACATGGTGACACTGCCCCTGTTGAAAGTGCCCATGGTGACAGTGCTCATGTTGACACTGCCCATGGTGACAATGATCATGTTGACCATGCCCATGGTGACAGCGTCCATGGTGACATTGCCCATGGTGAGAGTGCTCATGGTGACAGTGTCCCTGGTGACAGTGCGCATGGTGACTGTGCCCTTAGTGACAGTTCCCATAGTGACAGTGCCCATGTTGAAAGTGCTCATGGCGACAGTGCTCATGGTGACACTGCCCATGGTGACTGTGCTGATGTTCACGGTGTACATGGTTGGAGTCCCCATGGTGAAATTCCTTATGGTGGCATTGCCCATGATGTTAGTGCTCATGGTGAATGTGTCCATGGTGACAATGCCTATGGTGACAGTGCCCATGATGACATTTCCCCGGGTGACAGTGCTCATACTGACAGTTCCCATGGTGACAGTGCCCATGGTGACAGTGCTAATGTTGACACTGCCCACGGTGACAGTGCTCATGGTGTCAGTGTCCTTGGTGATAGTACACATGGTAATAGTGCTCACGGTGACAGTGCCCACGGTGATATTGCTCATGGTGACACTGCCCATGGTGATAGTGCCAACGGTTACAGTTCTCATTGTGACAGTGCCCATGGTGACAGTGCTCATGGTGACAGTGCTCACAGTGACAGTGCCCATGGTGATATTGTTCACGGTGACACTGCCCAGGGTGATAGTGCTAACGGTGATAGTGCTCATGGTGATAGTTCCCATGGTTACAGTGCCCATGGTGACAGTGCTCATGGTGACAGTGCTCACGGTGATAGTGCTCACATTGACAGTGCCCTTGGTGATAGTGCTCACGGTGATAGTACCCACAGTGACAGTTCAAATGATGACAGTTCCCATGGTGACAGTGCCCATGATGACAGTGCTCATGGTGACAGTGTCCACGGTGAGAGTGCTCATGGTGACACTGCTCACGGTAACAGTGCCCTTGGTGATAGTACCCATGTTAATAGTGCTCACGGTGATAGAGCCCACGGTGACATTTCCCATGGTGACAGTGCTCACTTTAACAGTGTACACGATGACAGTGCCCACGGTGACAGTGTTTATGGTGATATTACTAACGGTGACACGGCCCATGTTCATAGTGCTCACGGTGATAGTGCTCATGGTGACAGTTACCATGGTGATAGGGCCCATGTTGAAAGTGCCCATGGTGACAGTGCTTATGGTGGCACTGCCCATGGTGAATGTGCTCATGCTGGCAGAGTACCTGGTTGGAGTTCCGATGGTAAAATTCCTCATGGTAGCACTGCCCATGATGATAGTGCTCATGGTGACAGTGTCCATGGTGACAGTGCCTATGGTGACAGTGCCCATTGTGATAGTGCTCATGGTGACAGTGCCCACTGTGACAGTGCTCATGGTGACAGTGCTCACGGTGACAGTGCCCTTGGTGATAGTGCTCATGGTGACAGTGCTCATGGGGACAGTGCTCACGATGACAGTGCCCTTGGTGATAGTACCCATGGTAATAGTGCTCACTGTGACAGTGCCCATGGTGATAGTGCTCATAGTGATAGTGCTCATGGTAATAGTGCTCATAGTGACACTGCCCATGGTGACACTGCCCATAGTGACATTTCCCATGGTCGCAGTGCTCATGGTGAGAGTTCCCATGGTGACAGTGCACATGGTGACAATTCCCATGGTGACACTGCTCATGGTGGCAGTGCTCACTGTGGCAGTGCCAATGGTTAAAGTGCTCGTGGTGGCAGTGTCCATGGTGGCAGTTCCCAAAGTGACAGTGCTCATGGTGACATTTCCCATGGTAACAGATTTCATGATGATAGTGTCCATGGTGACAGTGTGCATGGTGACAATGTCCTTGTTGAAAGTACCTATGGTGACAGTGCTCATGGTGACAGTGCCCACGGTGACTATGCTCATGGTGACAGTGCCCACGGTGACAGTGCTCATGGTGGCACTGCCCATGGTGACTGTGCTCATGATGGCGGTGTACATGGTTGGAGTTCCGATGGTGAAATTCCTCATGGTAGCCATGCCCATGATGATAGTGCTCACGGTGATAGTGCGCACAGTGACACTGCCCTTGGTGATAGTGCTCATGGTAATAGTGCTCACAGTGACAGTGCCCATGGTGATATTGTTCACGGTGACACTGCCCATGGTGATAGTGCTCACGGTGATAGTGCTCATGGTGATAGTTCCCATGGTGGCAGTGCCCATGGTGACAGTGCTCATGGTGACAGTGCGCACGGTGAAAATGCTCATGGTGACAGTGCTCACGGTGATAGTGCTCACATTGACAGTGCCCTTGGTGATAGTGCTCATGGTAATACTGCTCATGGTGATAGTGGTCATGGTGATAGTTCGTATGGTGACTGTGCCCATGTTGAAAGTCCCCATGGTGGCAGTGCTCATGGTGACACTCCCTGTGGTGACTATGCTCATGCTGGTGGTATACATGGTTGGAGTTCCCATGGTGAAATTCCTTATGGTGGCACTGCCCATGATGATATTGTCCATGGTGACAGTGTCCACGGTGACAGTGCCTGTGGTGACAGTGCTCATGGTGACAGTGCCAATGGTGACCGTGCTCATGGTGACAGTGCCAACAGTGACAGTGCTCATGGTGGCAGTGCCCTTGGTGATAGTACCCATGTTAATAGTGCTCACGGTGACAGTGCCCATGGTGATATTGCTCACGGTGACCCTGCCCATGTTGATAGTGCCCACGGTGATAGTGCTCAGGGTGAAAGACCCCATGGTTACAGTGCCCATGGTGACAGTGCTCATAGTGACATTGCCCATGGTGACAGTGCCCATAGTGATAGTGCCCATGGTGACATTTCCCATGGTCACAGTGCTCATGGTGACAGTGCACATGATGACAGTGCTCATGTTGACAGTGCCCACGGTGACAGTGCTCATGGTAACAGTGCTCACGGTGACAGTGCCCTTGGTGATATTTCTCATGGTGACACTGCCCATGGTGATAGTGCTCACGGTGATTGTGCTCATGGTGACAGTTCCCATGGTTACAGTGCCCACGGTGACAGTGCTCATGGTGACAGTGCCCACGGTGACAGTGCTAATGGTGACAGTGCTCATGGTGACAGTACACATGGTGACACTGCTCATGGTGACAGTGCTCACGGTGACAGTGACCTTGGTGATAGTACCCATGGTAATAGAGGTCACGGTGACTGTGCCCATGGTGATATTGCTCACAGTGACACTGCCCATGGTGATAGTGCTCACGGTGATAGTGCTCATGTTGACAGTTCCCATGGTGACAGTGCTCATGTTGACAGTGCCCACGGTGACTATGCTCATGATGAAAGTTCTCATGGTGATAGTGCTCATGGTGAGAGTGCTCATGGTGACAGTTCACATGGTAGACATGGCGAAGTTGAAAGTGCCCATGGTGACAGTGCTCATGATGACACTGCCCATGGTGACTGTGCTCATGTTGGCGGTGTACATGGTTGGAGTTCCGATGGTTAAATTCCTCACGGTAGCACTGCCCATGATGATAGTGCTCATGGTGACAGTGTCCACGGTGACAGTGCCTATGTTGACAGTGCCCATTGTGATAGTGCTCATGGTGATAGTGCCCACAGTGACAGTGCTCATGGTGACAGTTCCTATGGTGACTGTAACCATGGTGACAGTGCCCATGGTGAGAGTGCCCATGGTGACAGTGCCCATGGTGACATTTCCCATGGTGACAGTGCTGACGGTGAGAGTTCTCATGGTGAGAGTGCTCAGGTTGACATTGCACATGGTGACCATTCCGATGGTGACAGTTCCCATGGTGATAGTGCTCATGGTGACAGTGCTCATGGTGACCGTGCACACGGTGACAATGCCCACAGTGACAATGCTCACGGTGATAGTGCTCTTGGCGATAATGACCATTGTAATAGTGCTCACCGTGACAGTGCCCATGTTGATATTGCTCATGGTGACACTGCCCATGGTGATAGTGCTCACGGTGATAGCGCTCAGGGTGACACTGCCCTTGGTGATAGTGCTCATGGTGATAGTGCTCATGGTAATAGTGCTCATGGTGACACTGCCCATGGTGACAGTGCCCATGGTGACACTCCCGATAGTGACATTTCTTATGGTGACAGTGCTCATGGTGAGAGTTCCCATGGTGACAGTGCACATGGTGACAGTTCCCATGGTGACAGTGCTCACGGTGACCGTGCTCACTGTGGCAGTGCCAATGGTAACATTGTTCATGGTGGCAGTGTCCATGGTGGCGGTTTCCAAGATGACAGTGCTCATGGTGATATTTCCCATGGTAACAGAGTTCATGATGACAGTGTCCATGGTGACAGTGCCCATGGTGACAGTGGCCATGTAGAAAGTGCCCATGATGAAACTGCCCATGGTGACAGTGCCCATAGTGATAGTGCCCATGGTGACATTTCCCATGGTGACAGTGCTAATGGAGAGAGTTCCCATGGTGACAGTGCCCATTATGACAGTGCTCATGGTGACAGTGCCCATGGTGATACTGCTCACGGTGATAGTGCTCATGGTGACATATCCCCTTGTGACATTTCCCATGGTGACAGTGCTCATGGTGACCGCACCCACAGTGACAATGTCCACGGTGACAGTGCTCACGGTGACACTGCCCATGGTGACAGTGCTCATGGTGATAGTGCTCATGGTGACAGTGCCCTTGGTGATAGTGCTCCTGGTGATAGTGCTTATGGAGACATTTCCCATGGTGACAGTGCTCATGTTGACAGTCCCCATGGTGACTGTGCTCATGCTGGCGGTGTACATGGTTGGAGTTACAATGGTGAAATTCCTTATTTTGGCACTGCCCATGATGATAGTGCTCATGGTGAAGGTGTCCATGGTGACAGCGCCCATGGTGACAGTGCCCATGGTGATATTTCCCATGGTGATAGTGCTCATGGTGAGAGTTCCCATGGTGACAGTGCTCATCTTGGCAGTGCCCATAGTGACCGTTCCCATGGTGACAGTTCCCATGGTGATAGGGCTCATGGTTACAGTGCTCATGGTGACAGTGAACACGGTGACAGTGCCCGCAGTGACAGTGCTCATGGTGATAGTGCTCATGCTTATAGTGCCCACGGTGAAAGTAGTCATGGTGAAAGTGTTCACGGTGATAGTGCTCACGGTGACAGTGCCCTTAATGATAGTGTTCATGGTGATAGTGCTCATGGTGATAGTGCTCATGGTGACACGGCCCATGGTGAATGTGCTCATGCTGGCGGTGTACATGGTTGGAGTTCCCATGGTGAAATTCCTTATGGTGGCAATGCCCATGATGATAGTGCTCATGGTGAGAGTGTCCATGTTGACAATGCCTATGGTGACAGTGCCCATGGTGACATTTCCCATGGTGACAGTGCTCATAGTGAGAGTTCCCATGGTGACAATGCTTATGTTGACAACGCCCATGATGACAGTGCTCATGGTGACAGTGCCCACGGTGAAAATCCTCATGGTGACAGTGCTCACGGTGATAGTGCTCACGGTGATAGTGCTCACGCTGACAGTGCCCTTGGTGATAGTGCTCATGGTAGTAGTGCTCATGGTGACTGTTCGCATGGTGACAATGCCTATGTTGAAAGTGCCCATGGTGGCAGTGCTCATCGTGACACAGCCCATGGTGACTGTGCTAACGCTGCCGATGTACACGGTTGGAGTTCCCAAGGTGAAATTCCTCATGGTGGCACTGCCCATGATGATAGTGTTCGTGGTGACAGTGTCCATGGTGACAGTACCTATGGTGACAGTTTCCGTTGTGATAGTGCTCACGGTGATAGTGCCCACAGTGACAGTGCTAATGTTGACCGTTCCCATGGTGACAGTGCCCATGATGACAGTGCTCATGGTGACAGTGCCCACGGAGACAGTGTTCATGGTGACAGTACCCTTGGTGATAGTTTTCATGGTGATAGTGCTCATCGTGGCAGTTCGCATGGTGACACTGCGTATGTTGAAAGTGACCATGGTGACAGTGCTCATGCTTGCACTGCTCATGGTGACTGTGCTCATGCTGGCGGTGTAAGTGGTCGGAATTCCGATGGTGAAATTCCTCATGGTAGCACTCCCCATGATGTTAGTGCTCATGGTGACACTGTCCAAGGTGACAGTGCCTATGGTGACAGTGCCCATTGTGATAGTGCTCATGGTGATAGTGCCCACAGTGACAGTGCTCATTGTGACCTTTCCTATGGTGACAGTGCCCATGATGACAGTGCTCATGGTGACAGTGCCCACTGTGATAGTGATCACGGTGAAAGTGCTCACGGTGACAGTGCCCTTGGTGATAGTGCTCATGGTGACAGTTCGCATTGTGACAGTTCCCAAGTTGAAAGTGCCCATGGTGACAGTACCCATGGTGACAGTGCCCATGGTGACACAGCCCATGGTGACTGTGCTAAAGCTGGCGGTGTATATGGTTGGAGTTCCCATGATGAAATTCCTCATGGTAGCACTCCCCATGATGTTAGTGCTCATGGTGACACTGTCCAAGGTGACAGTGCCTATGGTGACAGTGCCCATTGTGATAGTGCTCATGGTGATAGTGCCCACAGTGACAGTGCTCATTGTGACCTTTCCTATGGTGACAGTGCCCATGATGACAGTGCTCATGGTGACAGTGCCCACTGTGATAGTGATCACGGTGAAAGTGCTCACGGTGACAGTGCCCTTGGTGATAGTGCTCATGGTGACAGTTCGCATTGTGACAGTTCCCAAGTTGAAAGTGCCCATGGTGACAGTACCCATGGTGACAGTGCCCATGGTGACACAGCCCATGGTGACTGTGCTAAAGCTGGCGGTGTATATGGTTGGAGTTCCCATGATGAAATTCCTCATGGTGGCACTCCCCATGATGATAGTGCTCATGGTGACAGTGCCCAGGGTGAAATTATCCATGGTGACAGTGCTCATGGTGAGAGTTCCTATGGTGACTGTGCTCATGTTGACAGTGCCCATGGTGACAGTGCCCACGGTGACACTGCGCAAGGTGATAGTGCTCAACGTGATAGTGCCCATGGTAATAGTGCTGATGGTGACACTGCCCATGTTGATATTGCTCACGGTGACACTGCCCATGGTGATAGTGCTCACGGTGATAGTGCTCACGGTGACAGTGCCCTTGGTGATATTGCTCATGGGGACAGTGCTCATGGGGACAGTGCTCACGATGACAGTGCCCTTGGTGATAGTACCCATGGTAATAGTGCTCACTGTGACAGTGCCCATGGTGATAGTGCTCATAGTGATAGTGCTCATGGTAATAGTGCTCATAGTGACACTGCCCATGGTGACAGTGCCCATGGTGACACTGCCCATAGTGACATTTCCCATGGTCGCAGTGCTCATGGTGAGAGTTCCCATGGTGACAGTGCACATGGTGACAATTCCCATGGTGACACTGCTCATGGTGGCAGTGCTCACTGTGGCAGTGCCAATGGTTAAAGTGCTCATGGTGGCAGTGTCCATGGTGGCAGTTCCCAAAGTGACAGTGCTCATGGTGACATTTCCCATGGTAACAGATTTCATGATGACAGTGTCCATGGTGACAGTGCGCATGGTGACAATGGCCTTGTTGAAAGTACCTATGGTGACAGTGCTCATGGTGACAGTGCCCACGGTGACTATGCTCATGGTGACAGTGCCCACGGTGACAGTGCTCATGGTGGCACTGCCCATGGTGACTGTGCTCATGATGGCGGTGTACATGGTTGGAGTTCCGATGGTGAAATTCCTCATGGTAGCCATGCCCATGATGATAGTGCTCACGGTGATAGTGCGCACAGTGACACTGCCCTTGGTGATAGTGCTCATGGTAATAGTGCTCACAGTGACAGTGCCCATGGTGATATTGTTCACGGTGACACTGCCCATGGTGATAGTGCTCACGGTGATAGTGCTCATGGTGATAGTTCCCATGGTGGCAGTGCCCATGGTGACAGTGCTCATGGTGACAGTGCGCACGGTGAAAATGCTCATGGTGACAGTGCTCACGGTGATAGTGCTCACATTGACAGTGCCCTTGGTGATAGTGCTCATGGTAATACTGCTCATGGTGATAGTGGTCATGGTGATAGTTCGTATGGTGACTGTGCCCATGTTGAAAGTCCCCATGGTGGCAGTGCTCATGGTGACACTCCCCGTGGTGACTATGCTCATGCTGGTGGTATACATGGTTGGAGTTCCCATGGTGAAATTCCTTATGGTGGCACTGCCCATGATGATATTGTCCATGGTGACAGTGTCCACGGTGACAGTGCCTATGGTGACAGTGCTCATGGTGACAGTGCCAATGGTGACCGTGCTCATGGTGACAGTGCCAACAGTGACAGTGCTCATGGTGGCAGTGCCCTTGGTGATAGTACCCATGTTAATAGTGCTCACGGTGACAGTGCCCATGGTGATATTGCTCACGGTGACGCTGCCCATGTTGATAGTGCCCACGGTGATAGTGCTCAGGATGAAAGACCCCATGGTTAGAGTGCCCATGGTGACAGTGCTCATAGTGACATTGCCCATGGTGACAGTGCCCATAGTGATAGTGCCCATGGTGACATTTCCCATGGTCACAGTGCTCATGGTGACAGTGCACATGATGACAGTGCTCATGTTGACAGTGCCCACGGTGACAGTGCTCATGGTAACAGTGCTCACGGTGACAGTGCCCTTGGTGATATTTCTCATGGTGACACTGCCCATGGTGATAGTGCTCACGGTGATTGTGCTCATGGTGACAGTTCCCATGGTTACAGTGCCCACGGTGACAGTGCTCATGGTGACAGTGCCCATGGTGACAGTGCTCATGGTGATAGTGCTCATGGTGACACGGCCCATGGTGACTCTGCTCATGCTGGCAGTGTACATGGTTGGAGTTCCCATGGGGAAATTCCTTATGGTGGCAATGCCCATGATGATAGTGCTCATGGTGACAGTGCTCATGGTGACAGTGTACATGGTGACAATCCACACGGTGACAGTGCTCACGGTGATAGTTCTCATGGCGATAGTGCCCATTGTAATAGTGCTCACGGTGACACTGCCCATGATGATAGTGCTCACGGGGATAGTGCGCACAGTGACACTGCCCTTGGTGATAGTGCTCTTGGTGATAGTGCTCATGGTAATAGTGCTCATGGTGACACTGCCCGTGGTGACAGTGCCCATGGTGACACTGCCCATAGTGACATTTCCCATGGTGACAGTGCTGATGGTGAGAGTTCCCATGGTGACAGTGCACATGGTGACAGTGCTCACGGTCACAGTGCTCACTGTGGCAGTCCCAATGGTTACAGTTCTCATGGTGGCAGTGTCCATGGTGGCAGTTCCCAAGATGACAGTGCTCATGGTGACATTTCCCATGGTAACAGAGCTCATGATAACAATGTCCATGGTGACAGTGCCCATGGTGACAGTGGCCATGTTGAAAGTGCCCATGGTGACACTGCTCACCGTGAGAGTGCCCATGGTGACTATGCTAATGCTGGCGGTGTACATCGTTGGAGTTCCCATGGTGAAATTCCTCATGGTGGCACTGCCCATGGTGACAATGTCCATCGTGAGAGTGCCCATGGTGACAGTGCTCATGGTGACAGTGCACACGGTGACAGTGCTCATGTTGACAGTGCACACGGTGACAGTGCCCACCGTGACAGTGTTCATGGTGATATTGCTCATGGTGACACAGCCCATGGTTATAGTGCTCACGCTGATAGTGCTCATGGTGACAGTTCCCATGGTGACGATGCCCACGGTGACAGTGCTCATGGTGACATTGCCCACGGTGACGGTGCTCATGGTGACAGTGCTCATGGTGAAAGTGCTCATGGTGACACAGCCCATGGTGACTGTGCTAAAGCTGGCGGTGTATATGGTTGGAGTTCCCATGGTGAAATTCCTCATGGTGGCACTGCCCATGATGAGAGTGCTCATGGTGACATTTCACATGGTGACAGTGCTCATGGTGAGAGTTCCTATGGTGACATTGCTCATGTTGACAGTGCTCATGTTGACAGTGCCCACAGTGACAGTACTCATGGTGACAGTGCTCACAGTGACAGTGCCCTTGGTGATAGTACCCATGGTAATAGCGCTCAATGTGACAGTGCCCATGGTGATATTTCTCACAGTGACACTGCCCATGGTGATAGTGCTCACGGTGTTTGTGCTCATGGTGACAGTTCACATGGTGACACTGCCCCTGTTGAAAGTGCCCATGGTGACAGTGCTCATGTTGACACTGCCCATGGTGACAATGATCATGTTGACCATGCCCATGGTGACAGCGTCCATGGTGACATTGCCCATGGTGAGAGTGCTCATGGTGACAGTGTCCCTGGTGACAGTGCGCATGGTGACTGTGCCCTTAGTGACAGTTCCCATAGTGACAGTGCCCATGTTGAAAGTGCTCATGGCGACAGTGCTCATGGTGACACTGCCCATGGTGACTGTGCTGATGTTCACGGTGTACATGGTTGGAGTCCCCATGGTGAAATTCCTTATGGTGGCATTGCCCATGATGTTAGTGCTCATGGTGAATGTGTCCATGGTGACAATGCCTATGGTGACAGTGCCCATGATGACATTTCCCCGGGTGACAGTGCTCATACTGACAGTTCCCATGGTGACAGTGCCCATGGTGACAGTGCTAATGTTGACACTGCCCACGGTGACAGTGCTCATGGTGTCAGTGTCCTTGGTGATAGTACACATGGTAATAGTGCTCACGGTGACAGTGCCCACGGTGATATTGCTCATGGTGACACTGCCCATGGTGATAGTGCCAACGGTTACAGTTCTCATTGTGACAGTGCCCATGGTGACAGTGCTCATGGTGACAGTGCTCACAGTGACAGTGCCCATGGTGATATTGTTCACGGTGACACTGCCCAGGGTGATAGTGCTAACGGTGATAGTGCTCATGGTGATAGTTCCCATGGTTACAGTGCCCATGGTGACAGTGCTCATGGTGACAGTGCTCACGGTGATAGTGCTCACATTGACAGTGCCCTTGGTGATAGTGCTCACGGTGATAGTACCCACAGTGACAGTTCAAATGATGACAGTTCCCATGGTGACAGTGCCCATGATGACAGTGCTCATGGTGACAGTGTCCACGGTGAGAGTGCTCATGGTGACACTGCTCACGGTAACAGTGCCCTTGGTGATAGTACCCATGTTAATAGTGCTCACGGTGATAGAGCCCACGGTGACATTTCCCATGGTGACAGTGCTCACTTTAACAGTGTACACGATGACAGTGCCCACGGTGACAGTGTTTATGGTGATATTACTAACGGTGACACGGCCCATGTTCATAGTGCTCACGGTGATAGTGCTCATGGTGACAGTTACCATGGTGATAGGGCCCATGTTGAAAGTGCCCATGGTGACAGTGCTTATGGTGGCACTGCCCATGGTGAATGTGCTCATGCTGGCAGAGTACCTGGTTGGAGTTCCGATGGTAAAATTCCTCATGGTAGCACTGCCCATGATGATAGTGCTCATGGTGACAGTGTCCATGGTGACAGTGCCTATGGTGACAGTGCCCATTGTGATAGTGCTCATGGTGACAGTGCCCACTGTGACAGTGCTCATGGTGACAGTGCTCACGGTGACAGTGCCCTTGGTGATAGTGCTCATGGTGACAGTGCTCATGGGGACAGTGCTCACGATGACAGTGCCCTTGGTGATAGTACCCATGGTAATAGTGCTCACTGTGACAGTGCCCATGGTGATAGTGCTCATAGTGATAGTGCTCATGGTAATAGTGCTCATAGTGACACTGCCCATGGTGACAGTGCCCATGGTGACACTGCCCATAGTGACATTTCCCATGGTCGCAGTGCTCATGGTGACAGTTCCCATGGTGACAGTGCACATGGTGACAATTCCCATGGTGACACTGCTCATGGTGGCAGTGCTCACTGTGGCAGTGCCAATGGTTAAAGTGCTCATGGTGGCAGTGTCCATGGTGGCAGTTCCCAAAGTGACAGTGCTCATGGTGACATTTCCCATGGTAACAGATTTCATGATGACAGTGTCCATGGTGACAGTGCGCATGGTGACAATGGCCTTGTTGAAAGTACCTATGGTGACAGTGCTCATGGTGACAGTGCCCACGGTGACTATGCTCATGGTGACAGTGCCCACGGTGACAGTGCTCATGGTGGCACTGCCCATGGTGACTGTGCTCATGATGGCGGTGTACATGGTTGGAGTTCCGATGGTGAAATTCCTCATGGTAGCCATGCCCATGATGATAGTGCTCACGGTGATAGTGCGCACAGTGACACTGCCCTTGGTGATAGTGCTCATGGTAATAGTGCTCACAGTGACAGTGCCCATGGTGATATTGTTCACGGTGACACTGCCCATGGTGATAGTGCTCACGGTGATAGTGCTCATGGTGATAGTTCCCATGGTGGCAGTGCCCATGGTGACAGTGCTCATGGTGACAGTGCGCACGGTGAAAATGCTCATGGTGACAGTGCTCACGGTGATAGTGCTCACATTGACAGTGCCCTTGGTGATAGTGCTCATGGTAATACTGCTCATGGTGATAGTGGTCATGGTGATAGTTCGTATGGTGACTGTGCCCATGTTGAAAGTCCCCATGGTGGCAGTGCTCATGGTGACACTCCCCATGGTGACTATGCTCATGCTGGTGGTATACATGGTTGGAGTTCCCATGGTGAAATTCCTTATGGTGGCACTGCCCATGATGATATTGTCCATGGTGACAGTGTCCACGGTGACAGTGCCTATGGTGACAGTGCTCATGGTGACAGTGCCAATGGTGACCGTGCTCATGGTGACAGTGCCAACAGTGACAGTGCTCATGGTGGCAGTGCCCTTGGTGATAGTACCCATGTTAATAGTGCTCACGGTGACAGTGCCCATGGTGATATTGCTCACGGTGACCCTGCCCATGTTGATAGTGCCCACGGTGATAGTGCTCAGGGTGAAAGACCCCATGGTTACAGTGTCCATGGTGACAGTGCTCATAGTGACATTGCCCATGGTGACAGTGCCCATAGTGATAGTGCCCATGGTGACATTTCCCATGGTCACAGTGCTCATGGTGACAGTGCACATGATGACAGTGCTCATGTTGACAGTGCCCACGGTGACAGTGTTCATGGTAACAGTGCTCACGGTGACAGTGCCCTTGGTGATATTTCTCATGGTGACACTGCCCATGGTGATAGTGCTCACGGTGATTGTGCTCATGGTGACAGTTCCATGGTTACAGTGCCCACGGTGACAGTGCTCATGGTGACAGTGCCCACGGTGACAGTGCTCATGGTGACAGTGCTCATGGTGATAGTGCTCATGGTGATAGTGCTCATGGTGACACGGCCCATGGTGACTCTGCTCATGCTGGCAGTGTACATGGTTGGAGTTCCCATGGGGAAATTCCTTATGGTGGCAATGCCCATGATGATAGTGCTCATGGTGACAGTGCTCATGGTGACAGTGTACATGGTGACAATCCACACGGTGACAGTGCTCACGGTGATAGTTCTCATGGCGATAGTGCCCATTGTAATAGTGCTCACGGTGACACTGCCCATGGTGATAGTGCTCACGGGGATAGTGCGCACAGTGACACTGCCGTTGGTGATAGTGCTCTTGGTGATAGTGCTCATGGTAATAGTGCTCATGGTGACACTGCCCGTGGTGAGAGTGCCCATGGTGACACTGCCCATAGTGACATTTCCCATGGTGACAGTGCTGATGGTGAGAGTTCCCATGGTGACAGTGCACATGGTGACAGTGCTCACGGTCACAGTGCTCACTGTGGCAGTGCCAATGGTTACAGTTCTCATGGTGGCAGTGTCCATGGTGGCAGTTCCCAAGATGACAGTGCTCATGGTGACATTTCCCATGGTAACAGAGCTCATGATAACAGTGTCCATGGTGACAGTGCCCATGGTGACAGTGGCCATGTTGAAAGTGCCCATGGTGACACTGCTCACCGTGAGAGTGCCCATGGTGACTATGCTAATGCTGGCGGTGTACATCGTTGGAGTTCCCATGGTGAAATTCCTCATGGTGGCACTGCCCATGGTGACAATGTCCATCGTGAGAGTGCCCATGGTGACAGTGCTCATGGTGACAGTGCACACGGTGACAGTGCTCATGTTGACAGTGCACACGGTGACAGTGCCCACCGTGACAGTGTTCATGGTGATATTGCTCATGGTGACACAGCCCATGGTTATAGTGCTCACGCTGATAGTGCTCATGGTGACAGTTCCCATGGTGACGATGCCCACGGTGACAGTGCTCATGGTGACATTGCCCACGGTGACGGTGCTCAGGGTGACAGTGCTCATGGTGACAGTGCTCATGGTGACACAGCCCATGGTGACTGTGCTAAAGCTGGCGGTGTATATGGTTGGAGTTCCCATGGTGAAATTCCTCATGGTGGCACTGCCCATGATGAGAGTGCTCATGGTGACATTTCACATGGTGACAGTGCTCATGGTGAGAGTTCCTATGGTGACATTGCTCATGTTGACAGTGCTCATGTTGACAGTGCCCACAGTGACAGTACTCATGGTGACAGTGCTCACAGTGACAGTGCCCTTGGTGATAGTACCCATGGTAATAGCGCTCAATGTGACAGTGCCCATGGTGATATTTCTCACGGTGACACTGCCCATGGTGATAGTGCTCACGGTGTTTGTGCTCATGGTGACAGTTCACATGGTGACACTGCCCCTGTTGAAAGTGCCCATGGTGACAGTGCTCATGTTGACACTGCCCATGGTGACAATGATCATGTTGACCATGCCCATGGTGACAGCGTCCATGGTGACATTGCCCATGGTGAGAGTGCTCATGGTGACAGTGTCCCTGGTGACAGTGCGCATGGTGACTGTGCTCTTAGTGACAGTTCCCATAGTGACAGTGCCCATGTTGAAAGTGCTCATGGCGACAGTGCTCATGGTGACACTGCCCATGGTGACTGTGCTGATGTTCACGGTGTACATGGTTGGAGTCCCCATGGTGAAATTCCTTATGGTGGCATTGCCCATGATGTTAGTGCTCATGGTGAATGTGTCCATGGTGACAGTGCCTATGGTGACAGTGCCCATGGTGACATTTCCCCGGGTGACAGTGCTCATACTGACAGTTCCCATGGTGACAGTGCCCATGGTGACAGTGCTAATGTTGACACTGCCCACGGTGACAGTGCTCATGGTGACAGTGTCCTTGGTGATAGTACCCATGGTAATAGTGCTCACGGTGACAGTGCCCACGGTGATATTGCTCATGGTGACACTGCCCATGGTGATAGTGCCAACGGTTACAGTTCTCATGGTGACAGTGCCCATGGTGACAGTGCTCATGGTGACAGTGCTCACAGTGACAGTGCCCATGGTGATATTGTTCACGGTGACACTGCCCAGGGTGATAGTGCTAATGGTGATAGTGCTCATGGTGATAGTTCCCATGGTTACAGTGCCCATGGTGACAGTGCTCATGGTGACAGTGCTCACGGTGATAGTGCTCACATTGACAGTGCCCTTGGTGATAGTGCTCACGGTGATAGTACCCACAGTGACAGTTCAAATGATGACAGTTCCCATGGTGACAGTGCCCATGATGACAGTGCTCATGGTGACAGTGTCCACGGTGAGAGTGCTCATGGTACCACTGCTCACGGTAACAGTGCCCTTGGTGATAGTACCCATGTTAATAGTGCTCACGGTGATAGAGCCCACGGTGACATTTCCCATGGTGACAGTGCTCACTTTAACAGTGTACACGATTACAGTGCCCACGGTGACAGTGTTTATGGTGATATTACTAACGGTGACCCGGCCCATGTTCATAGTGCTCACGGTGATAGTGCTCATGGTGACAGTTACCATGGTGATAGGGCCCATGTTGAAAGTGCCCATGGTGACAGTGCTTATGGTGGCACTGCCCATGGTGAATGTGCTCATGCTGGCAGAGTACCTGGTTGGAGTTCCGATGGTAAAATTCCTCATGGTAGCACTGCCCATGATGATAGTGCTCATGGTGACAGTGTCCATGGTGACAGTGCCTATGGTGACAGAGCCCATTGTGATAGTGCTCATGGTGACAGTGCCCACTGTGACAGTGCTCATGGTGACAGTGCTCACGGTGACAGTGCCCTTGGTGATAGTGCTCATGGTGACAGTGCTCATGGGGACAGTGCTCACGATGACAGTGCCCTTGGTGATAGTGCTCATAGTGATAGTGCTCATGGCGACAGTGCTCATGGTGACACTGCCCATGGTGATAGTGCCAACGGTTACAGTTCTCATGGTGACAGTGCCCATGGTGACAGTGCTCACGTTGACAGTGCCCACGCTGGCAGTGCTCATGGTTACAGTGATCACAGTGACAGTGCCCATGGTGATATTGTTCACGGTGACACTGCCCAGGGTGATAGTGCTAACGGTGATAGTGCTCATGGTGATAGTTCCCATGGTTACAGTGCTCATGGTGACAGTGCTCACGGTGATAGTGCTCACATTGACAGTGCCCTTGGTGATAGTGCTCACGGTGATAGTACCCACAGTGACAGTTCAAATGATGACAGTTCCCATGGTGACAGTGCCCATGATGACAGTGCTCATGGTGACAGTGTCCACGGTGAGAGTGCTCATGGTGACACTGCTCACGGTAACAGTGCCCTTGGTGATAGTACCCATGTTAATAGTGCTCACGGTGATAGAGCCCACGGTGACATTTCCCATGGTGACAGTGCTAACTTTGACAGTGTACACGATGACAGTGCCCACGGTGACAGTGTTTATGGTGATATTACTAACGGGGACACGGCCCATGTTCATAGTGCTCATGGTGATAGTGCTCATGGTGACAGTTACCATGGTGACAGTGCCCACAGTGACAGTGCTCATGGTGACATTACCCACAGTGACAGTACTCATGGTGACAGTACACATGGTGACAGTGCCCATGGTGACAGTGCTCATGGTGACACAGCCCATGGTGACTGTGCTAAAGCTGGCGGTGCATATGGTTGGAGTTCCCATGGTGAAATTCCTCATGGTGGCACTGCCCATGATGATAGTGCTCATGGTGACAGTGCCCATGGTGACATTTCCCATGGTGACAGTGCTCATGGTGAGAGTTCCCAGGCCGACCGTGCCCATGATGACAGTGCTCATGTTTACTGTGCCCACGGTGAAAGTGCTCATGGTAACAGTGATCACGGTGACAGTGCCCTTGGTGATAGTCCCCATGGTAACAGTGCTCAATGTGACAGTGCCCATGGTGATATTTCTTACGGTGACACTGCCCATGGTGATAGTGCTCACGGTGATTGTGCTCATGGTGACAGTTCCCATGGTTACAGTGCCCACTGTGGCAGTGCCCATGGTGACAGTGCCCACGGTGACAGTGCTCATGGTGACAGTGCTCATGGTGATAGTGCTCACGGTGATAGTGCTCATGGTGACAGTGCCCTTGGTGATAGTGCTCATGGTGATAGTTCTCATGGTGGCAGTTTGCATGGTGACACTGCCCCTGTTGAAAGTGCCCATGGTGACAGTGCTCATGTTGACACCGCCCATGGTGACAGTGCTCATGTTGGAGGTGTACATGGTTGGAGTTCCCATGGTACAACTGTTATGGTGCACTGCCCATGATGATAGTGCTCATGGTGACAGTGTCCGTGGTGACAGTGCACATGGTGACAGTGCCTATGGTGAGAGTGCCCATGGTGACAGCGCCCATGGTGACCGTTTCCATGGTGACAGTGCTCATGTTGACAGTGCCCATGGTGACCGTTTCCATGGTGACAGTTCCCATGGTGATAGTGCTCACCGTGATAGTGCCCATTGTGACAGTTCCCATGGATCCAGTGCCCATGGTGACAGTGCTCATTGTGACAGTGCCCTCGGTGATAGAGCTCATGGTGGCATTTCGCATGGTGACAGTGCCCATGACGACAGTGCTCATGGTTACAATGCCCACGGAGACAGTGCTCATGGTTACAGTGCTCACGGTGACAGTGCTCATGGTGACATTGCCCATGGTGACAGTGCTCATGGTGACAGTTCGCATGGTGACAGTGCCCACGGTGATAGTGCTCACGGTGATAATGCTCGCAGTGACAGTGCTCTTGATGATAGTGCTCATGGTTAAAGTTCTCATGGTGAGAGTGCTCATGGTAACACTGACCATCGTGACTGTGCTCATGCTGGCGGTGTACATGGCTGGAGTCCCCATGGTGAAATTTCTTATGCTGGCAGTGCCCATGATGATAGTGCTCATGGTGACAGTGTCCATCGTGAGAGTGCCCATGGTGACAGTGCTCATGGTGACCCTGCCCATGGTGAGAGTTCCCATGGTGATATTTCCCATGTTGACAGTGCTCATGTTGACAGTGCACACGGTGACAGTGTTCATGGTGATATTGCTCAAGGTGACAGTGCCCATGGTTATAGTGCTCACGTTGATAGTGCTCATGGTGACAGTTCCCATGGTGACAGTGCTCATGGTGACATTTCCCATGGTAACAGAGCTCATGATGACAGTGTCCATGGTGACAGTGCCCATGTTGAAAGTGCCCATGGTGACATTGCTCATGGTGACACTGCCATGGTGACTGTGCTCATGCTGGCGGTGTACATGATTGGAGTTCCCATGGTGAAATTCCTCATGGTGTCACTGCCCATGATGACACTGCCCATGGTGACAGTGCCCATGGTGACATTTCCCATGATGACAGTGCTCATGTTGACAGTGCACATGGTGACAGTGCCCACGGTGACATTTCCCATGGTTACAGTGTTCATGGTGATATTGCTCACGGTGACAGTGCCCATGGTTATAGTCCTCACGGTGATAGTGCTCATGGTGACAGTTCCCATGGTGACAGTGCCCACGGTGACAGTGCTCATGGTGACATTGCCCACGGTGACAGTTCTCATGGTAACAGTTCCCATGGTGACAGTGCTCATGTTGATAGTGCCCACGGTGACAGTGCTCATGGTGACAGTGCTCAC
Source organism: Balaenoptera borealis (assembly GCF_965194805.1). NCBI lineage: Eukaryota > Metazoa > Chordata > Mammalia > Artiodactyla > Balaenopteridae > Balaenoptera > Balaenoptera borealis. Next base: position 130,298 of record NW_028123476.1, on the reverse strand, counting down.
AATGACAGTGCCCTTGGTGATAGTGCCCATGGTAATAGGGCTCACGGTGACACTGCCCATGGTGATATTGTTCACGGTGACACTGCCCATGGTGATAGAGCTCACGGTGATAGTGCTCACATTGACAGTGCCCTTGGGGATAGTGCTCATGGTAATACTGCTCATGGTGATAGTGCTCATGGCGATAGTTCGCATGGTGACAGTGCCCATGTGGAAAGTGCCCATGGTGGCAGTGCTCATGGTGACACGCCCATGGTGGCTGTGCTCATGCTGGCGGTGTCCATGGTTGGAGTTCCCATGGTGAAATTCCTTATGGTAGCACTGCCCATGATGATAGTGCTCATGGTGACAGTATCCATGGTGACAGTGCCTATGGTGACAGTGTCCATGGTGATAGTGCCCACAGTGACTGTGCTCATTGTGACAGTTTCTATGGTGAGAGTAACCATGATGACAGTGCTCATGGTGACAATGCCCACAGTGACAGTGCTCACGGTGATAGTGCTCACGTTGACATTGCCCTTGGTGATAGTACGCATGGTAATATTGCTCACGGTGACAGTGCCCATGGTGATAGTGCTCATGGTGATAGTGCTCATGGTAATAGTGATCATGGTGAAACTGCCTATGGTGACAGTGCCCACGGTGACACTGCCCATAGTGATATTTGCCATGGTGACAATGCTCATGGTGAGAGTTCCCATGGTGACAGTGCTCACGGTGACAGTGCTCATGGTGACACAGCCCATGGTGACTGTGCTAAAGCTGGCGGTGTATATGGTTGGAGTTCCCATGATGAAATTCCTCATGGTGGCACTCCCCATGATGATAGTGCTCATGGTGACAGTGCCCATGGTGAAATTATCCATGGTGACAGTGCTCATGGTGAGAGTTCCTATGGTGACTGTGCTCATGTTGACAGTGCCCATGGTGACAGTGCCCACGGTGACACTGCGCAAGGTGATAGTGCTCAACGTGATAGTGCCCATGGTAATACTGCTGATGGTGACACTGCCCATGTTGATATTGCTCACGGTGACACTGCCCATGGTGATAGTGCTCACGGTGATAGTGCTCACGGTGACAGTGCCCTTGGTGATATTGCTCATGGTGATACAGCTCATGGCGGAAGTTCGCATGGTGACACTGCCCCTCTTGAAATTGCCCATGGTGACAGTGCTCATGTTGACACTGCCCATGGTGACTGTGCTCACGATGGAGGTGTACATGGTTGGAGTTCCCATGGTACAACTGTTATGGTGGTACTGCCCATGATGATAGTGCTCATGGTGACAGTGTCCATGGTGACAGTGCCCATGGTGATAGTGCCTATTGTGAGAGTGCCCATGGTGACAGTTCCCATGGTGACCATTTCCATGGTGATAATGCTCATGTTGACAGTGCCAACCGTGACAATGCTCATGGTGAGAGTTCCCATGGTGAAAGTGATCATCTTGACAATGCCCATGGCGACCGTTCCCATGGTGACATTTCCCATGGTGATAGTACTCACCGTGATAGTGCCCATGGTGACAGTTCCCATGGATACAGTGTCCATGGTGACAGTGCTCATTGTGGCACTGCCCATGGTGACTGTGCTCATGCTGGCGGTGTACTTGGTTGGAGTTCCGATGGTGAAATTCCTCATGGTAGCACTGCCCATGATGATAGTGCTCATGGTGACAGTGTCCGTCATGAGAGTGTCCATGGTGACAGTTCCCATGGTGATAGTGCATACCGTGATAGTGCCCATGGTGACAGTTCCCATGGATACAGTGCCCATGGTGACAGTGCTCACGGTGATAGTGCTCATGCAGACAGTTCGCATGGTGACACAGCCCATGTTGAAAGTGCCCATGGTGACAGTGCTCATAGTGGCACTGCCCATGATGATTGTGCTCATTCTGGCGGTGTACTTGGTTGGAGTTCCCATGGTGAAATTCCTCATGGTAGCACTGCCCATGCTGATAGTGCTCATGGTGACAGTGCACATGGTGACAATGCCCACACTGACAGTGCTCACGGTGTTAGTGCACATGGTGATAATGCCCATTGTAATTGTGCTCAAGGTGACAGTGCCCATGTTGATATTGCTCAAGGTGATAGTGCTCATGGTGACACTGCCCTTGATGATAGTGCTCTTGGTGATAGTGCTCATGGTAATAGTGTTCATGGTGACAGTGCCCATGGTGACACTGCTCATAGTGACAATTCCCATGGTGACAGTGCTCATGGTGAGAGTTCCCATGGTGACAGTGCACATGGTGACAGTTCCCATGGTGACAGTGCTCACTGTGACAGTGCTCACTGTGGCAGTGTCAATGGTTACAGTGCACATGGTGACCGTTCCCATAGTGACAGTTCCCATGGTGATAGTGCTCACCGTGATAGTGCCCATGGTGACAGTGCCCATTATGATAGTGCTCCCAGTGACAGTGCCCCTGGTGATAGTGCTCATGGAGATAGTGCTCATGGTGACAGTGTCCTCAGTGACAGTGATCACGGTGATAGTGCTCATGGTGATTGTGCCCATGGTAATAGTGCTCACGGTGACAGTGCCCATGGTGATATTGCTCACGGTGACCCTGTCCATGGTGATAGTACTCACGGTGATGCTGCTCATGGTGACAGTTCCCATGGTGACATTGCCCATGGTGACAGTGCGCATGGTGACAGTGCCCACGGTGACAGTGCTCAGGGTGATAGTGCTCACAGTGATAGTGCTCAAGGTGACATTGCTCTGGCTGATAGTGCCCATGGTGACAGTGTCCCTGGTGACCGTTCTCATGGTGACAGTGCTCATGATGACAGTGCCCACGGTGGCAGTGCCAATGGTTACAGTGGTGATGGTGGCAGTGTCCGTGCTGGCAGTTCGTAAGAGGACAGTGCTCATGGTGACAGTTCCCATGGTAATAGAGCTCATGATGACAGTGTCCTTTGTGATAGTGCCCATGGTGACAGTGCCCATGGTGACACAGCCCTTGGTGACTGTGCTAATGCTGGTGGTGTACATGGTTGGAGTTTCCATGGTGAAATTACTCATGGTGGTACTGCTCATGATGACAGTGTCCACGGTTACAGTGCTCATGGTGACACTGCCCATGGTGACAGTGCACACGGTGACAGTGCCCACGGTGACAGTGCACACGGTGACAGTGCCCACGGTGACAGTGCTCACGGTGATAGTGCTAATGGTGATAGTGCCCATGGTAATAGTGCTCACCATGAAAGTTCCCATGGTGCTATTGCTCATGGTGACACTGCCAATGCTGTTAGTGCTCACGGTGATAGTGCTCATGGTGACAGTTCCCATGGTGACAGAGCCCATGGTGACAGAGCTCATGGTGACAGTGCCCACGGTGACAGTGCTCATGGTGACAGTGCTCATGGTGATGGTGCTCACAGTGATACTGCTCATGGTGAAAGTGCCTTTTGTGATAGTGCTCATGGTGATAGTGCTCATAGTGATAGTGCTCATTGTGACAGTTCTCATGGTGACAGTGCCCATGTTGAAATTGCCCATGGTGAGAGTGTTCATGGTGAAAATGCCCATGGTGACTGTGCTCATGCTGGCGGTGTACATGGTTGGAGTTCCCATGGTGAAATTCCTCATGGTGGCACTTCCCATGATGATAGTGCTCATGCAGACAGTGTCCATGGTGACATTGCTCATGGTGACTGTGCCCATGGTAATAGTGCTCATGGTGACAGTACCCATGGTGATATTGCTCACCATGACACTGCCCATAGTGACAGTGCTGACGGCGAGAGTGCTCGTTGTGACAGTTCCCCTGGTGACAGTGTCTATGGTAACAGTGTCCATGGTGAAAGTGGCCATGGTGACATTGCCCATGGTGACATTCCCCATGGTGACAGTGCCCATGGTGTCAGTACCCAAGGTGGAAGCATCAATTGTGACAGTTCCTATGGTGACATTGCTCATGGCATCAGTTCCCATGGTGACAGTGCTCATGTTGACAATGCGCACGGTGACACTGCTCACGGTGACAATGCTCACGGTGACAATGCTCATGGTGGCAGTTTCCATGGTTGTGGTTACCATCTTGAAAGTTCTCATGGTGGCAGTTCCCATGATGACAGTGCTCACGGTGAGAGTGCTCATAGTGACGGTTCTCACGGTGAGAGTGCTCGAGGTGATATTTCTCATTGTGAGAGTGCTCATGATGAAAGTGCTCATGGTGAGAGTGCTCACGGTATCAGTGCTCACTGTGACAGTCCTGGAGATGATAGTACTCATGGTGACACATCCCATGATGACAATGCCCTGGTGACAATGATCATGGTGACAGTGCTCACAGTGACAGTGCTCATGGTGGCAGTGTCCATGGTGACAGTGCTCATGGTGTCAGATCCCATATTGACGGTGCTCATGGTGACAGTGCTCATGGTGACATTGCCCATGATGACACTTCCAATGTTGACAGTGTACATGGGGACAATGCTCATGGAAAGAGTGTCCATGGTGATAGTGCTCCTGGTGAGAGTGTCCATGGTTACAGTGCCCATGGTGACATTTCCCATGGTGATAGTTCCCAAGCTGACATTGTCCTTGGTGACAGTGCCTATGGTGACAGTGCCCATGGTGAAAGTTCCCATGGTGACAGTGCCCACGGTGACAGTGCTCATGGTGACAGTGCTCACGGTGATTGTGCTCACAGTGATAGTGCTCATGGTGACAGTGCCCTTTGTGATAGTGTTCATGGTGATAATGCTCATAGTGATAGTGCTCATGGTGACAGTTCGAATGGTGACAGAGCCCATGGTGACAGTGCTCATGGTGACTGTGCTCATGCTGGCGGTGTACACGGTTGGAGTTCCAATGGTGAAATTCCTTATGGTGGCCCTGCCCATGATGATAGGGCTCATGGTGACAGTGTCCATGGTGACAGTGCCCATTGTGACAGTGCCCAGAGTGACATTTCCCATGGTGACAGTGCCCATGGTGACATTTCCCATGGTGACAGTGCTCATGGTGAGAGTTGCCATGGTGACAGTGCTCATGTTGACAGCGCCCACGGTGCCAGTGCTCATGGTGAGAATTCCCATGGTGACAGTGCACATGGTGACAATATCCATGGTGACAGTGCCCATGGTGACAGTGCCCATGGTGACATTTCCCATGGTGACAGTGTCCATGGTGACATTGCCCATGGTGAGAGTGCCCATGGTGACAGTGTCCCTGGTGACAGTGCCCATGGTGAGAGTGCTCTTAGTGACAGTTCCCATGGTGCCAGTGCCCATGTTGAAAGTGCCCATGGCGACAGTGCTCATGGTGACACTGCCCATGGTGACTGTGCTCATGCTGGCGGTGTACATGTTTGGAGCTCCCATGGTGAAATTCCTTATGGGAGTTCTGCCCATGACAATAGTGCTCATGGTGACACTGTCCATGTTTACAGTGCCTATGGTGACAGTGCCCATTGTGAGAGTGCTCACGGTGATAGTACCCAGAGTGAGAGTGACAGTTCTAATGGTGACAGTGCCCATGGTGACATTGCCCATGATGACAGTGCTCATGGTGACAGTGCCCACGGTGACAGTGCTCATGGTGACTTTGCCCACGGTGACAGTGCTCATGGTGACAGTGCTCATGGTGATAGTGCTCACGGTGATAGTGCTCACGGTGACAGTGCCCTTGGTGATAGTGCTCATGGGGATAGTGCTCATGGTGGCACTGCCAATGTTCACAGTGCTCATGGTGGCAGTGTCCATGGTGGCAGTTCCCAAGATGACAGTGCTCGTGGTGACATTTCCCTTGGTAACAGAGCTCATGATGACAGTGTCCATGGTGACAGTGCCCATGGTGACAGTGGCCATGTAGAAATTGCCCATGGTGACAGTGCACACGGTGACAGTGCCCACAGTGACAGTGCTCACGGTGACAGTGCTCATGGTGATAGTGCTTACGGTGATAGTGCGCACGTTGACAGTGCCCTTGGTGATAGTGTTCATGGTAATATTTCTCATGGTGATAGTCCTCATGGTGATAGTTCGCATGGTGACTGTGCCCATGTTGAAAGTGCCCATGGTGGCATTGCTCATGGTGACACTGCCCATGGTGACTATGCTCATGGTGACAGTGCTCACGGTGATAGTGCTCATGGAGACAGTTCGCATGGTGACAGGGCCCATGTTGAAAGTACCCATGGTGACAGTGCTCATAGTGGCAGTGTCCATGATGACTGTGCTCATGCTGGCGGTGTACTTGGTTGGAGTTCCGATGGTGAAATTCCTCATGGTAGCACTGCCCATGATGATAGTGCTCATGGTGACAGTGTCCATGGTGACAGTGCCTATGGTGACAGTGCCCATTGTGAGAGTGCTCATGGTGATAGTGCCCAAAGTGACAGTGCTAATGGTGACAGTCGCCATGGTGACAGTGCCCATGATGACAGTGCTCATGGTGACAGTGCCTACTGTGACAGTGCTCACGGTGACAATGCTCACGGTGACAGTGCCCTTGGTGATAGTGCTCATGGTGATAGTGCTCATTGTGACTGTGCGCATGGTGACAGTGCCCATGTTGAAAGTGCCCATGGTGACAGTACCCATGGTGACAGTGCTCATGGTGAGATTGCCCATGGTGACCATTCCCATGGTGACAGTTCCCATGTTAATAGTGCTCATGGTAACAGTGCTCATGTTGACAGTGCACATGGTGACAATGCCCACACTGACAGTGCTCACGGTGATAGTGCTCATGGTGACACTGCCCATGATGATAGTGTTCATGGTGATAGTGCTCATGGTAATAGTGCTCATGGTGACACTACCCATGGTGACACTGCCCATGGTGACACTGCCCATTGTGACATTTCCCATGGTGACAGTGCCCATGGTGACATTGCTCATGGTGACAGTTCTCACGGTGACAGTGACTTTGGTGATAGTACCCATGGTAATAGAGGTCACAGTGACAGTGCCCATGGTGATATTGCTCACGGTGACACTGCCCATGGTGATAGTGCTTACGGTGATAGTGCTCATGGTGACAGTTCCCATGGTTACAGTGCCCATGGTGACAGTGCTCATGATGACAGTGCCCACGGTGACTATGCTCATGGTGAGAGTGCTCACAGAGATACTGTTCATGGTGACAGTTCGCATGGCGACAGGGCCCATGTTAAAAGTGCCCATGGTGACAGTGCTCATGGTGGCACTGCCCATGGTGACTGTGCTCATGCTGGTGGTGTACATGGCTGGAGTTCCCATGGTGAAATTCCTTATGGTGGCAATGCCCATGATGATAGTGCTCATGGTGACAGTGTCCATGGTGACAGTGCCCATGGTGACATTTCCCATCTTGACAGTGCTCATGGTGAGAGTTCCCATGATGACAATGCTCATGTTGACAATACCCAAGGTGCCAGTGCTCATGATGACAGTGTCCAGGGTGACAATTCTCATGGTGACAGTGCTCACAGTGATAGTGCTCATGGTGACAGTGCTCCCGCTGACAGTGCCCTTGGTGATAGTGCTCATGGTAATACTGCTGATGGTGATAGTGCTCATGGTGACGGTTTGCATGTTGAGAGTGCCCATGTTGAAAGTGCCCATGGTGGCAGTGATCATGGTGACACTGCCCATTGTGACTGTGCTCATGCTGGCGGTGTACATAGTTGGAGTTCCCATGGTGAAATTCCTTATGGTGGCACTGCCCATGATGATAGTTTTCATGGTGACAGTGTCCATGGTGACAGTGCCTATGGTGACAGTGCCCATTGTGATAGTGCTCACGGTGATAGTGCCCTCAGTGACAGTTCTAATGGTGACAGTTCCCATGGTGACAGTGCCCATGATGACAGTGCTCATGGTGACAGTGCCCATGGTGACATTGCTCATGGTGACAGTGCTCACGGTGACAATGCCCTTGGTGATAGTACCCATGGTAATAGGGGTCACGGTGACAGTGCCCATGGTGATATTGCTCACGGTGACACTGCCCATGGTGATAGTGCTCATGGTGATAGTGCTCATGTTGACAGTTCCCATGGTGACAGTGCTCATGTTCACAGTGCCCACGGTGACTATGCTCATGATGAAAGTTCTCACGGTGATAGTGCTCATGGAGACAGTGCTCATGGTGACAGTTCGCATGGTAGACATTGTGAAGTTCAAAGTGCCCATGGTGACAGTGCTCATGGTGACACTGCCCATGGTGACTGTGCTCATGTTGGCGGTGTACATGGTTGGAGTTCCGATGGTTAAATTCCTCACGGTAGCACTGCCTATGATGATAGTGCTCATGGTGACAGTGTCCACGGTGACAGTGCCTATGGTGACAGTGCCCATTGTGATAGTGCTCATGGTGATAGTGCCCACAGTGACAGTGCTCATGGTGACAGTTCCTATGGTGACAGTAACCATGGTGACAGTGCCCATGGTGACAGTGCCCATGGTGACATTTCCCATGGTAACAGTGCTCACAGTGAGAGTTCTCATGGTGAGAGTGCTCATGTTGACATTGCCCATGGTGACCGTTCCCATGGAGACAGTTCCCATGGTGATACTGCTCATGGTGACAGTGCTCATGGTGACCGTGCACACGGTGACAATACCCACAGTTACAGTGCTCACGGTGATAGTGCTCATGGCGATAGTGCCCATTGTTACAGTGCCCACTGTGACAGTGCCCACGGTGACAGTGCTCATGCTGGCGGTGTACATGTTTGGAGCTCCCATGGTGAAATTCCTTATGGGAGTTCTGCCCATGACAATAGTGCTCATGGTGACACTGTCCATGTTTACAGTGCCTATGGTGACAGTGCCCATTGTGAGAGTGCTCACGGTGATAGTACCCAGAGTGAGAGTGACAGTTCTAATGGTGACAGTGCCCATGGTGACATTGCCCATGATGACAGTGCTCATGGTGACAGTGCCCACGGTGACAGTGCTCATGGTGACTTTGCCCACGGTGACAGTGCTCATGGTGACAGTGCTCATGGTGATAGTGCTCACGGTGATAGTGCTCACGGTGACAGTGCCCTTGGTGATAGTGCTCATGGGGATAGTGCTCATGGTGGCACTGCCAATGTTCACAGTGCTCATGGTGGCAGTGTCCATGGTGGCAGTTCCCAAGATGACAGTGCTCGTGGTGACATTTCCCTTGGTAACAGAGCTCATGATGACAGTGTCCATGGTGACAGTGCCCATGGTGACAGTGGCCATGTAGAAATTGCCCATGGTGACAGTGCACACGGTGACAGTGCCCACAGTGACAGTGCTCACGGTGACAGTGCTCATGGTGATAGTGCTTACGGTGATAGTGCGCACGTTGACAGTGCCCTTGGTGATAGTGTTCATGGTAATATTTCTCATGGTGATAGTCCTCATGGTGATAGTTCGCATGGTGACTGTGCCCATGTTGAAAGTGCCCATGGTGGCATTGCTCATGGTGACACTGCCCATGGTGACTATGCTCATGGTGACAGTGCTCACGGTGATAGTGCTCATGGAGACAGTTCGCATGGTGACAGGGCCCATGTTGAAAGTACCCATGGTGACAGTGCTCATAGTGGCAGTGTCCATGATGACTGTGCTCATGCTGGCGGTGTACTTGGTTGGAGTTCCGATGGTGAAATTCCTCATGGTAGCACTGCCCATGATGATAGTGCTCATGGTGACAGTGTCCATGGTGACAGTGCCTATGGTGACAGTGCCCATTGTGAGAGTGCTCATGGTGATAGTGCCCAAAGTGACAGTGCTAATGGTGACAGTCGCCATGGTGACAGTGCCCATGATGACAGTGCTCATGGTGACAGTGCCTACTGTGACAGTGCTCACGGTGACAATGCTCACGGTGACAGTGCCCTTGGTGATAGTGCTCATGGTGATAGTGCTCATTGTGACTGTGCGCATGGTGACAGTGCCCATGTTGAAAGTGCCCATGGTGACAGTACCCATGGTGACAGTGCTCATGGTGAGATTGCCCATGGTGACCATTCCCATGGTGACAGTTCCCATGTTAATAGTGCTCATGGTAACAGTGCTCATGTTGACAGTGCACATGGTGACAATGCCCACACTGACAGTGCTCACGGTGATAGTGCTCATGGTGACACTGCCCATGATGATAGTGTTCATGGTGATAGTGCTCATGGTAATAGTGCTCATGGTGACACTACCCATGGTGACACTGCCCATGGTGACACTGCCCATTGTGACATTTCCCATGGTGACAGTGCCCATGGTGACATTGCTCATGGTGACAGTTCTCACGGTGACAGTGACTTTGGTGATAGTACCCATGGTAATAGAGGTCACAGTGACAGTGCCCATGGTGATATTGCTCACGGTGACACTGCCCATGGTGATAGTGCTTACGGTGATAGTGCTCATGGTGACAGTTCCCATGGTTACAGTGCCCATGGTGACAGTGCTCATGATGACAGTGCCCACGGTGACTATGCTCATGGTGAGAGTGCTCACAGAGATACTGTTCATGGTGACAGTTCGCATGGCGACAGGGCCCATGTTAAAAGTGCCCATGGTGACAGTGCTCATGGTGGCACTGCCCATGGTGACTGTGCTCATGCTGGTGGTGTACATGGCTGGAGTTCCCATGGTGAAATTCCTTATGGTGGCAATGCCCATGATGATAGTGCTCATGGTGACAGTGTCCATGGTGACAGTGCCCATGGTGACATTTCCCATCTTGACAGTGCTCATGGTGAGAGTTCCCATGATGACAATGCTCATGTTGACAATACCCAAGGTGCCAGTGCTCATGATGACAGTGTCCAGGGTGACAATTCTCATGGTGACAGTGCTCACAGTGATAGTGCTCATGGTGACAGTGCTCCCGCTGACAGTGCCCTTGGTGATAGTGCTCATGGTAATACTGCTGATGGTGATAGTGCTCATGGTGACGGTTTGCATGTTGAGAGTGCCCATGTTGAAAGTGCCCATGGTGGCAGTGATCATGGTGACACTGCCCATTGTGACTGTGCTCATGCTGGCGGTGTACATAGTTGGAGTTCCCATGGTGAAATTCCTTATGGTGGCACTGCCCATGATGATAGTTTTCATGGTGACAGTGTCCATGGTGACAGTGCCTATGGTGACAGTGCCCATTGTGATAGTGCTCACGGTGATAGTGCCCTCAGTGACAGTTCTAATGGTGACAGTTCCCATGGTGACAGTGCCCATGATGACAGTGCTCATGGTGACAGTGCCCATGGTGACATTGCTCATGGTGACAGTGCTCACGGTGACAATGCCCTTGGTGATAGTACCCATGGTAATAGGGGTCACGGTGACAGTGCCCATGGTGATATTGCTCACGGTGACACTGCCCATGGTGATAGTGCTCATGGTGATAGTGCTCATGTTGACAGTTCCCATGGTGACAGTGCTCATGTTCACAGTGCCCACGGTGACTATGCTCATGATGAAAGTTCTCACGGTGATAGTGCTCATGGAGACAGTGCTCATGGTGACAGTTCGCATGGTAGACATTGTGAAGTTCAAAGTGCCCATGGTGACAGTGCTCATGGTGACACTGCCCATTGTGACTGTGCTCATGCTGGCGGTGTACATAGTTGGAGTTCCCATGGTGAAATTCCTTATGGTGGCACTGCCCATGATGATAGTGCTCATGGTGACAGTGTCCATGGTGACATTGCCTATGGTGACAGTTCCCATTGTGATAGTGCTCACGGTGATAGGGCCCACAGGGACAGTTCTAATGGTGACAGTTCCAATGGTGACAGTGCCCATGATGATAGTGCTTATGGTGACAGTGCCCACGGTGACAGTGCTCATGGTGACATTGCTCATGGTGACAGTGCCATTGGTGATAGTACCCATGGTAAAAGTGCTCATGGTGACATTGCCCATGGTGATATTGCTCACGGTGACACCGCCCATGGTGATAGTGCTCAAGGTGATAGTGCTCATGGTGACGGTTCCCATGGTTACAGTGCCCATGGTGACAGTGCTCATGCTGACAGTGCTCACGGTGACTATGCTCATGGTGACAGTGCTCACGGTGATAGTGCTCAAGGTGACAGTTCGCATGGTGACAGTGCCCATGTTGAAAGTGCCCATGGTGACACTGCTCATGGTGGCACTGCCCATGGTGACTGTGCTCATGCTGGCGGTGTACATGGTTGGAGTTCCGATGGTGAAATTCCTCATGGTAGCACTGCCCATGATGATAGTGCTCACGGTGAAAGTGTCCATGGTGACAGTGCCTATGGTGACAGTGCCCATTGTGATAGTGCTCATGGTGATAGTGCCCAAAGTGACAGTGCTCATTGTGACAGTTCCTATGGTGACAGTGCCCATGATGATAGTGCTCATGGTAAAAGTTCCCACTGTGATAGTGCTCACGGTGAAAGTGCTCACGGTGACAGTGCCCTTGGTGATAGTGCTCTTGGTGATAGTGCTCATGGTAATAGTGCACATGGTGACACTGCCCATGGTGACACTGCCCATAGTAACATTTCCCATGGTGACAGTGCTCATGTTGACAGTGCCCATGGTGACAGTGACCATGGTGAGTGTGCCCATGGTGACAGTGCCCATGGTGACAGTGTCCATGGTGACAGTGCTCACCTTGACAGTGCCCTTGGTGATAGTACCCATGTTAATATTGCTCACGGTTACAGTGCCCATGGTGATAGTGCTCATGGTGATAGTGCTCATGGTGACAGTTACCTTGGTGATAGTGCTCATGGTGATAGTGCTCATGGTGATAGTTCGCATGGTGACAGTGCCCATGTGGAAAGTCTCCATGAAGGCAGTGCTCATGGTGACACTGCCCATGGTGACTGTGCCCTTGCTGGCGGTGTACATGTTTGGAGTTCCCATGGTGAAATTCCTTATGGTGGCACTGCCCATGATGATAGTGTTCATCGTGACAATGTCCATGGTGACAGTGCCTATGGTGACAGTGCCCATTGTGATAGTGCTCACGGTGATAGTGCCCTCAGTGTCAGTTCTAATGGTGACAGTTCCCATGGTGATAGAGCCCATGATGACAGTGCTCATGGTGACAGTGCCCACGGTAACATTGCTCATGGTGACAGTGCTCACGGTGACAGTAACCTTGGTGATAGTACCCATGGTAATAGAGGTCACGGTGACAGTGCCCATTTTGATATTGCTCACGGTGACACTGCCCATGGTGATAGTGCTCACGGTGATAGTGCTCAGGGTGACAGTTCCCATGGTTACATTGCCCATGGTGACAGTGCTCATGGTGACAGTGCCCGTGGTGACTATGCTCATGGTGACATTGCTCACAGAGATACTGCTCATGGTGACAGTTCGCATGGCGACAGGGCCCATGTTAAAAGTGCCCATGGTGACAGTGCTCATGGTGGCACTGCCCATGGTGACTCTGCTCATGCTGGCAGTGTACATGGTTGGAGTTCCCATGGGGAAATTCCTTATGGTGGCAATGCCCATGATGATAGTGCTCATGGTGACAGTGCTCATGGTGACAGTGTACATGGTGACAATCCACACGGTGACAGTGCTCACGGTGATAGTTCTCATGGCGATAGTGCCCATTGTAATAGTGCTCACGGTGACACTGCCCATGGTGACAGTGCTCACGGGGATAGTGCGCACAGTGACACTGCCCTTGGTGATAGTGCTCTTGGTGATAGTGCTCATGGTAATAGTGCTCATGGTGACACTGCCCGTGGTGACAGTGCCCATGGTGACACTGCCCATAGTGACATTTCCCATGGTGACAGTGCTGATGGTGAGAGTTCCCATGGTGACAGTGCACATGGTGACAGTGCTCACGGTCACAGTGCTCACTGTGGCAGTCCCAATGGTTACAGTTCTCATGGTGGCAGTGTCCATGGTGGCAGTTCCCAAGATGACAGTGCTCATGGTGACATTTCCCATGGTAACAGAGCTCATGATAACAATGTCCATGGTGACAGTGCCCATGGTGACAGTGGCCATGTTGAAAGTGCCCATGGTGACACTGCTCACCGTGAGAGTGCCCATGGTGACTATGCTAATGCTGGCGGTGTACATCGTTGGAGTTCCCATGGTGAAATTCCTCATGGTGGCACTGCCCATGGTGACAATGTCCATCGTGAGAGTGCCCATGGTGACAGTGCTCATGGTGACAGTGCACACGGTGACAGTGCTCATGTTGACAGTGCCCACGGTGACAGTGTTCATGGTGATATTGCTCATGGTGACACAGCCCATGGTTATAGTGCTCACGCTGATAGTGCTCATGGTGACAGTTCCCATGGTGACGATGCCCACGGTGACAGTGCTCATGGTGACATTGCCCACGGTGACGGTGCTCATGGTGACAGTGCTCATGGTGAAAGTGCTCATGGTGACACAGCCCATGGTGACTGTGCTAAAGCTGGCGGTGTATATGGTTGGAGTTCCCATGGTGAAATTCCTCATGGTGGCACTGCCCATGATGAGAGTGTTCATGGTGACATTTCACATGGTGACAGTGCTCATGGTGAGAGTTCCTATGGTGACATTGCTCATGTTGACAGTGCTCATGTTGACAGTGCCCACAGTGACAGTACTCATGGTGACAGTGCTCACAGTGACAGTGCCCTTGGTGATAGTACCCATGGTAATAGCGCTCAATGTGACAGTGCCCATGGTGATATTTCTCACAGTGACACTGCCCATGGTGATAGTGCTCACGGTGTTTGTGCTCATGGTGACAGTTCACATGGTGACACTGCCCCTGTTGAAAGTGCCCATGGTGACAGTGCTCATGTTGACACTGCCCATGGTGACAATGATCATGTTGACCATGCCCATGGTGACAGCGTCCATGGTGACATTGCCCATGGTGAGAGTGCTCATGGTGACAGTGTCCCTGGTGACAGTGCGCATGGTGACTGTGCCCTTAGTGACAGTTCCCATAGTGACAGTGCCCATGTTGAAAGTGCTCATGGCGACAGTGCTCATGGTGACACTGCCCATGGTGACTGTGCTGATGTTCACGGTGTACATGGTTGGAGTCCCCATGGTGAAATTCCTTATGGTGGCATTGCCCATGATGTTAGTGCTCATGGTGAATGTGTCCATGGTGACAATGCCTATGGTGACAGTGCCCATGATGACATTTCCCCGGGTGACAGTGCTCATACTGACAGTTCCCATGGTGACAGTGCCCATGGTGACAGTGCTAATGTTGACACTGCCCACGGTGACAGTGCTCATGGTGTCAGTGTCCTTGGTGATAGTACACATGGTAATAGTGCTCACGGTGACAGTGCCCACGGTGATATTGCTCATGGTGACACTGCCCATGGTGATAGTGCCAACGGTTACAGTTCTCATTGTGACAGTGCCCATGGTGACAGTGCTCATGGTGACAGTGCTCACAGTGACAGTGCCCATGGTGATATTGTTCACGGTGACACTGCCCAGGGTGATAGTGCTAACGGTGATAGTGCTCATGGTGATAGTTCCCATGGTTACAGTGCCCATGGTGACAGTGCTCATGGTGACAGTGCTCACGGTGATAGTGCTCACATTGACAGTGCCCTTGGTGATAGTGCTCACGGTGATAGTACCCACAGTGACAGTTCAAATGATGACAGTTCCCATGGTGACAGTGCCCATGATGACAGTGCTCATGGTGACAGTGTCCACGGTGAGAGTGCTCATGGTGACACTGCTCACGGTAACAGTGCCCTTGGTGATAGTACCCATGTTAATAGTGCTCACGGTGATAGAGCCCACGGTGACATTTCCCATGGTGACAGTGCTCACTTTAACAGTGTACACGATGACAGTGCCCACGGTGACAGTGTTTATGGTGATATTACTAACGGTGACACGGCCCATGTTCATAGTGCTCACGGTGATAGTGCTCATGGTGACAGTTACCATGGTGATAGGGCCCATGTTGAAAGTGCCCATGGTGACAGTGCTTATGGTGGCACTGCCCATGGTGAATGTGCTCATGCTGGCAGAGTACCTGGTTGGAGTTCCGATGGTAAAATTCCTCATGGTAGCACTGCCCATGATGATAGTGCTCATGGTGACAGTGTCCATGGTGACAGTGCCTATGGTGACAGTGCCCATTGTGATAGTGCTCATGGTGACAGTGCCCACTGTGACAGTGCTCATGGTGACAGTGCTCACGGTGACAGTGCCCTTGGTGATAGTGCTCATGGTGACAGTGCTCATGGGGACAGTGCTCACGATGACAGTGCCCTTGGTGATAGTACCCATGGTAATAGTGCTCACTGTGACAGTGCCCATGGTGATAGTGCTCATAGTGATAGTGCTCATGGTAATAGTGCTCATAGTGACACTGCCCATGGTGACACTGCCCATAGTGACATTTCCCATGGTCGCAGTGCTCATGGTGAGAGTTCCCATGGTGACAGTGCACATGGTGACAATTCCCATGGTGACACTGCTCATGGTGGCAGTGCTCACTGTGGCAGTGCCAATGGTTAAAGTGCTCGTGGTGGCAGTGTCCATGGTGGCAGTTCCCAAAGTGACAGTGCTCATGGTGACATTTCCCATGGTAACAGATTTCATGATGATAGTGTCCATGGTGACAGTGCGCATGGTGACAATGGCCTTGTTGAAAGTACCTATGGTGACAGTGCTCATGGTGACAGTGCCCACGGTGACTATGCTCATGGTGACAGTGCCCATGGTGACAGTGCTCATGGTGGCACTGCCCATGGTGACTGTGCTCATGATGGCGGTGTACATGGTTGGAGTTCCGATGGTGAAATTCCTCATGGTAGCCATGCCCATGATGATAGTGCTCACGGTGATAGTGCGCACAGTGACACTGCCCTTGGTGATAGTGCTCATGGTAATAGTGCTCACAGTGACAGTGCCCATGGTGATATTGTTCACGGTGACACTGCCCATGGTGATAGTGCTCACGGTGATAGTGCTCATGGTGATAGTTCCCATGGTGGCAGTGCCCATGGTGACAGTGCTCATGGTGACAGTGCGCACGGTGAAAATGCTCATGGTGACAGTGCTCACGGTGATAGTGCTCACATTGACAGTGCCCTTGGTGATAGTGCTCATGGTAATACTGCTCATGGTGATAGTGGTCATGGTGATAGTTCGTATGGTGACTGTGCCCATGTTGAAAGTCCCCATGGTGGCAGTGCTCATGGTGACACTCCCTGTGGTGACTATGCTCATGCTGGTGGTATACATGGTTGGAGTTCCCATGGTGAAATTCCTTATGGTGGCACTGCCCATGATGATATTGTCCATGGTGACAGTGTCCACGGTGACAGTGCCTGTGGTGACAGTGCTCATGGTGACAGTGCCAATGGTGACCGTGCTCATGGTGACAGTGCCAACAGTGACAGTGCTCATGGTGGCAGTGCCCTTGGTGATAGTACCCATGTTAATAGTGCTCACGGTGACAGTGCCCATGGTGATATTGCTCACGGTGACCCTGCCCATGTTGATAGTGCCCACGGTGATAGTGCTCAGGGTGAAAGACCCCATGGTTACAGTGCCCATGGTGACAGTGCTCATAGTGACATTGCCCATGGTGACAGTGCCCATAGTGATAGTGCCCATGGTGACATTTCCCATGGTCACAGTGCTCATGGTGACAGTGCACATGATGACAGTGCTCATGTTGACAGTGCCCACGGTGACAGTGCTCATGGTAACAGTGCTCACGGTGACAGTGCCCTTGGTGATATTTCTCATGGTGACACTGCCCATGGTGATAGTGCTCACGGTGATTGTGCTCATGGTGACAGTTCCCATGGTTACCGTGCCCACGGTGACAGTGCTCACGGTGACAGTGCCCACGGTGATATTGCTCATGGTGACACTGCCCATGGTGATAGTGCCAACGGTTACAGTTCTCATTGTGACAGTGCCCATGGTGACAGTGCTCATGGTGACAGTGCTCACAGTGACAGTGCCCATGGTGATATTGTTCACGGTGACACTGCCCAGGGTGATAGTGCTAACGGTGATAGTGCTCATGGTGATAGTTCCCATGGTTACAGTGCCCATGGTGACAGTGCTCATGGTGACAGTGCTCACGGTGATAGTGCTCACATTGACAGTGCCCTTGGTGATAGTGCTCACGGTGATAGTACCCACAGTGACAGTTCAAATGATGACAGTTCCCATGGTGACAGTGCCCATGATGACAGTGCTCATGGTGACAGTGTCCACGGTGAGAGTGCTCATGGTGACACTGCTCACGGTAACAGTGCCCTTGGTGATAGTACCCATGTTAATAGTGCTCACGGTGATAGAGCCCACGGTGACATTTCCCATGGTGACAGTGCTCACTTTAACAGTGTACACGATGACAGTGCCCACGGTGACAGTGTTTATGGTGATATTACTAACGGTGACACGGCCCATGTTCATAGTGCTCACGGTGATAGTGCTCATGGTGACAGTTACCATGGTGATAGGGCCCATGTTGAAAGTGCCCATGGTGACAGTGCTTATGGTGGCACTGCCCATGGTGAATGTGCTCATGCTGGCAGAGTACCTGGTTGGAGTTCCGATGGTAAAATTCCTCATGGTAGCACTGCCCATGATGATAGTGCTCATGGTGACAGTGTCCATGGTGACAGTGCCTATGGTGACAGTGCCCATTGTGATAGTGCTCATGGTGACAGTGCCCACTGTGACAGTGCTCATGGTGACAGTGCTCACGGTGACAGTGCCCTTGGTGATAGTGCTCATGGTGACAGTGCTCATGGGGACAGTGCTCACGATGACAGTGCCCTTGGTGATAGTACCCATGGTAATAGTGCTCACTGTGACAGTGCCCATGGTGATAGTGCTCATAGTGATAGTGCTCATGGTAATAGTGCTCATAGTGACACTGCCCATGGTGACACTGCCCATAGTGACATTTCCCATGGTCGCAGTGCTCATGGTGAGAGTTCCCATGGTGACAGTGCACATGGTGACAATTCCCATGGTGACACTGCTCATGGTGGCAGTGCTCACAGTGGCAGTGCCAATGGTTAAAGTGCTCGTGGTGGCAGTGTCCATGGTGGCAGTTCCCAAAGTGACAGTGCTCATGGTGACATTTCCCATGGTAACAGATTTCATGATGATAGTGTCCATGGTGACAGTGTGCATGGTGACAATGGCCTTGTTGAAAGTACCTATGGTGACAGTGCTCATGGTGACAGTGCCCACGGTGACTATGCTCATGGTGACAGTGCCCACGGTGACAGTGCTCATGGTGGCACTGCCCATGGTGACTGTGCTCATGATGGCGGTGTACATGGTTGGAGTTCCGATGGTGAAATTCCTCATGGTAGCCATGCCCATGATGATAGTGCTCACGGTGATAGTGCGCACAGTGACACTGCCCTTGGTGATAGTGCTCATGGTAATAGTGCTCACAGTGACAGTGCCCATGGTGATATTGTTCACGGTGACACTGCCCATGGTGATAGTGCTCACGGTGATAGTGCTCATGGTGATAGTTCCCATGGTGGCAGTGCCCATGGTGACAGTGCTCATGGTGACAGTGCGCACGGTGAAAATGCTCATGGTGACAGTGCTCACGGTGATAGTGCTCACATTGACAGTGCCCTTGGTGATAGTGCTCATGGTAATACTGCTCATGGTGATAGTGGTCATGGTGATAGTTCGTATGGTGACTGTGCCCATGTTGAAAGTCCCCATGGTGGCAGTGCTCATGGTGACACTCCCTGTGGTGACTATGCTCATGCTGGTGGTATACATGGTTGGAGTTCCCATGGTGAAATTCCTTATGGTGGCACTGCCCATGATGATATTGTCCATGGTGACAGTGTCCACGGTGACAGTGCCTGTGGTGACAGTGCTCATGGTGACAGTGCCAATGGTGACCGTGCTCATGGTGACAGTGCCAACAGTGACAGTGCTCATGGTGGCAGTGCCCTTGGTGATAGTACCCATGTTAATAGTGCTCACGGTGACAGTGCCCATGGTGATATTGCTCACGGTGACCCTGCCCATGTTGATAGTGCCCACGGTGATAGTGCTCAGGGTGAAAGACCCCATGGTTACAGTGCCCATGGTGACAGTGCTCATAGTGACATTGCCCATGGTGACAGTGCCCATAGTGATAGTGCCCATGGTGACATTTCCCATGGTCACAGTGCTCATGGTGACAGTGCACATGATGACAGTGCTCATGTTGACAGTGCCCACGGTGACAGTGCTCATGGTAACAGTGCTCACGGTGACAGTGCCCTTGGTGATATTTCTCATGGTGACACTGCCCATGGTGATAGTGCTCACGGTGATTGTGCTCATGGTGACAGTTCCCATGGTTACAGTGCCCACGGTGACAGTGCTCATGGTGACAGTGCCCACGGTGACAGTGCTAATGGTGACAGTGCTCATGGTGACAGTACACATGGTGACACTGCTCATGGTGACAGTGCTCACGGTGACAGTGACCTTGGTGATAGTACCCATGGTAATAGAGGTCACGGTGACTGTGCCCATGGTGATATTGCTCACAGTGACACTGCCCATGGTGATAGTGCTCACGGTGATAGTGCTCATGTTGACAGTTCCCATGGTGACAGTGCTCATGTTGACAGTGCCCACGGTGACTATGCTCATGATGAAAGTTCTCATGGTGATAGTGCTCATGGTGAGAGTGCTCATGGTGACAGTTCACATGGTAGACATGGCGAAGTTGAAAGTGCCCATGGTGACAGTGCTCATGATGACACTGCCCATGGTGACTGTGCTCATGTTGGCGGTGTACATGGTTGGAGTTCCGATGGTTAAATTCCTCACGGTAGCACTGCCCATGATGATAGTGCTCATGGTGACAGTGTCCACGGTGACAGTGCCTATGTTGACAGTGCCCATTGTGATAGTGCTCATGGTGATAGTGCCCACAGTGACAGTGCTCATGGTGACAGTTCCTATGGTGACTGTAACCATGGTGACAGTGCCCATGGTGAGAGTGCCCATGGTGACAGTGCCCATGGTGACATTTCCCATGGTGACAGTGCTGACGGTGAGAGTTCTCATGGTGAGAGTGCTCAGGTTGACATTGCACATGGTGACCGTTCCGATGGTGACAGTTCCCATGGTGATAGTGCTCATGGTGACAGTGCTCATGGTGACCGTGCACACGGTGACAATGCCCACAGTGACAATGCTCACGGTGATAGTGCTCTTGGCGATAGTGACCATTGTAATAGTGCTCACCGTGACAGTGCCCATGTTGATATTGCTCATGGTGACACTGCCCATGGTGATAGTGCTCACGGTGATAGCGCTCAGGGTGACACTGCCCTTGGTGATAGTGCTCATGGTGATAGTGCTCATGGTAATAGTGCTCATGGTGACACTGCCCATGGTGATAGTGCCAACGGTTACAGTTCTCATTGTGACAGTGCCCATGGTGACAGTGCTCATGGTGACAGTGCTCACAGTGACAGTGCCCATGGTGATATTGTTCACGGTGACACTGCCCAGGGTGATAGTGCTAACGGTGATAGTGCTCATGGTGATAGTTCCCATGGTTACAGTGCCCATGGTGACAGTGCTCATGGTGACAGTGCTCACGGTGATAGTGCTCACATTGACAGTGCCCTTGGTGATAGTGCTCACGGTGATAGTACCCACAGTGACAGTTCAAATGATGACAGTTCCCATGGTGACAGTGCCCATGATGACAGTGCTCATGGTGACAGTGTCCACGGTGAGAGTGCTCATGGTGACACTGCTCACGGTAACAGTGCCCTTGGTGATAGTACCCATGTTAATAGTGCTCACGGTGATAGAGCCCACGGTGACATTTCCCATAGTGACAGTGCTCACTTTAACAGTGTACACGATGACAGTGCCCACGGTGACAGTGTTTATGGTGATATTACTAACGGTGACACGGCCCATGTTCATAGTGCTCACGGTGATAGTGCTCATGGTGACAGTTACCATGGTGATAGGGCCCATGTTGAAAGTGCCCATGGTGACAGTGCTTATGGTGGCACTGCCCATGGTGAATGTGCTCATGCTGGCAGAGTACCTGGTTGGAGTTCCGATGGTAAAATTCCTCATGGTAGCACTGCCCATGATGATAGTGCTCATGGTGACAGTGTCCATGGTGACAGTGCCTATGGTGACAGTGCCCATTGTGATAGTGCTCATGGTGACAGTGCCCACTGTGACAGTGCTCATGGTGACAGTGCTCACGGTGACAGTGCCCTTGGTGATAGTGCTCATGGTGACAGTGCTCATGGGGACAGTGCTCACGATGACAGTGCCCTTGGTGATAGTACCCATGGTAATAGTGCTCACTGTGACAGTGCCCATGGTGATAGTGCTCATAGTGATAGTGCTCATGGTAATAGTGCTCATAGTGACACTGCCCATGGTGACACTGCCCATAGTGACATTTCCCATGGTCGCAGTGCTCATGGTGAGAGTTCCCATGGTGACAGTGCACATGGTGACAATTCCCATGGTGACACTGCTCATGGTGGCAGTGCTCACAGTGGCAGTGCCAATGGTTAAAGTGCTCGTGGTGGCAGTGTCCATGGTGGCAGTTCCCAAAGTGACAGTGCTCATGGTGACATTTCCCATGGTAACAGATTTCATGATGATAGTGTCCATGGTGACAGTGTGCATGGTGACAATGGCCTTGTTGAAAGTACCTATGGTGACAGTGCTCATGGTGACAGTGCCCACGGTGACTATGCTCATGGTGACAGTGCCCACGGTGACAGTGCTCATGGTGGCACTGCCCATGGTGACTGTGCTCATGATGGCGGTGTACATGGTTGGAGTTCCGATGGTGAAATTCCTCATGGTAGCCATGCCCATGATGATAGTGCTCACGGTGATAGTGCGCACAGTGACACTGCCCTTGGTGATAGTGCTCATGGTAATAGTGCTCACAGTGACAGTGCCCATGGTGATATTGTTCACGGTGACACTGCCCATGGTGATAGTGCTCACGGTGATAGTGCTCATGGTGATAGTTCCCATGGTGGCAGTGCCCATGGTGACAGTGCTCATGGTGACAGTGCGCACGGTGAAAATGCTCATGGTGACAGTGCTCACGGTGATAGTGCTCACATTGACAGTGCCCTTGGTGATAGTGCTCATGGTAATACTGCTCATGGTGATAGTGGTCATGGTGATAGTTCGTATGGTGACTGTGCCCATGTTGAAAGTCCCCATGGTGGCAGTGCTCATGGTGACACTCCCCGTGGTGACTATGCTCATGCTGGTGGTATACATGGTTGGAGTTCCCATGGTGAAATTCCTTATGGTGGCACTGCCCATGATGATATTGTCCATGGTGACAGTGTCCACGGTGACAGTGCCTATGGTGACAGTGCTCATGGTGACAGTGCCAATGGTGACCGTGCTCATGGTGACAGTGCCAACAGTGACAGTGCTCATGGTGGCAGTGCCCTTGGTGATAGTACCCATGTTAATAGTGCTCACGGTGACAGTGCCCATGGTGATATTGCTCACGGTGACGCTGCCCATGTTGATTGTGCCCACGGTGATAGTGCTCAGGATGAAAGACCCCATGGTTAGAGTGCCCATGGTGACAGTGCTCATAGTGACATTGCCCATGGTGACAGTGCCCATAGTGATAGTGCCCATGGTGACATTTCCCATGGTCACAGTGCTCATGGTGACAGTGCACATGATGACAGTGCTCATGTTGACAGTGCCCACGGTGACAGTGCTCATGGTAACAGTGCTCACGGTGACAGTGCCCTTGGTGATATTTCTCATGGTGACACTGCCCATGGTGATAGTGCTCACGGTGATTGTGCTCATGGTGACAGTTCCCATGGTTACAGTGCCCACGGTGACAGTGCTCATGGTGACAGTGCCCATGGTGACAGTGCTCATGGTGATAGTGCTCATGGTGACACGGCCCATGGTGACTCTGCTCATGCTGGCAGTGTACATGGTTGGAGTTCCCATGGGGAAATTCCTTATGGTGGCAATGCCCATGATGATAGTGCTCATGGTGACAGTGCTCATGGTGACAGTGTACATGGTGACAATCCACACGGTGACAGTGCTCACGGTGATAGTTCTCATGGCGATAGTGCCCATTGTAATAGTGCTCACGGTGACACTGCCCATGGTGATAGTGCTCACGGGGATAGTGCGCACAGTGACACTGCCCTTGGTGATAGTGCTCTTGTTGATAGTGCTCATGGTAATAGTGCTCATGGTGACACTGCCCGTGGTGAGAGTGCCCATGGTGACACTGCCCATAGTGACATTTCCCATGGTGACAGTGCTGATGGTGAGAGTTCCCATGGTGACAGTGCACATGGTGACAGTGCTCACGGTCACAGTGCTCACTGTGGCAGTGCCAATGGTTACAGTTCTCATGGTGGCAGTGTCCATGGTGGCAGTTCCCAAGATGACAGTGCTCATGGTGACATTTCCCATGGTAACAGAGCTCATGATAACAGTGTCCATGGTGACAGTGCCCATGGTGACAGTGGCCATGTTGAAAGTGCCCATGGTGACACTGCTCACCGTGAGAGTGCCCATGGTGACTATGCTAATGCTGGCGGTGTACATCGTTGGAGTTCCCATGGTGAAATTCCTCATGGTGGCACTGCCCATGGTGACAATGTCCATCGTGAGAGTGCCCATGGTGACAGTGCTCATGGTGACAGTGCACACGGTGACAGTGCTCATGTTGACAGTGCACACGGTGACAGTGCCCACCGTGACAGTGTTCATGGTGATATTGCTCATGGTGACACAGCCCATGGTTATAGTGCTCACGCTGATAGTGCTCATGGTGACAGTTCCCATGGTGACGATGCCCACGGTGACAGTGCTCATGGTGACATTGCCCACGGTGACGGTGCTCATGGTGACAGTGCTCATGGTGACAGTGCTCATGGTGACACAGCCCATGGTGACTGTGCTAAAGCTGGCGGTGTATATGGTTGGAGTTCCCATGGTGAAATTCCTCATGGTGGCACTGCCCATGATGAGAGTGCTCATGGTGACATTTCACATGGTGACAGTGCTCATGGTGAGAGTTCCTATGGTGACATTGCTCATGTTGACAGTGCTCATGTTGACAGTGCCCACAGTGACAGTACTCATGGTGACAGTGCTCACAGTGACAGTGCCCTTGGTGATAGTACCCATGGTAATAGCGCTCAATGTGACAGTGCCCATGGTGATATTTCTCACGGTGACACTGCCCATGGTGATAGTGCTCACGGTGTTTGTGCTCATGGTGACAGTTCACATGGTGACACTGCCCCTGTTGAAAGTGCCCATGGTGACAGTGCTCATGTTGACACTGCCCATGGTGACAATGATCATGTTGACCATGCCCATGGTGACAGCGTCCATGGTGACATTGCCCATGGTGAGAGTGCTCATGGTGACAGTGTCCCTGGTGACAGTGCACATGGTGACTGTGCTCTTAGTGACAGCTCCCATAGTGACAGTGCCCATGTTGAAAGTGCTCATGGCGACAATGCTCATGGTGACACTGCCCATGGTGACTGTGCTGATGTTCACGGTGTACATGGTTGGAGTCCCCATGGTGAAATTCCTTATGGTGGCATTGCCCATGATGTTAGTGCTCATGGTGAATGTGTCCATGGTGACAGTGCCTATGGTGACAGTGCCCATGGTGACATTTCCCCGGGTGACAGTGCTCATACTGACAGTTCCCATGGTGACAGTGCCCATGGTGACAGTGCTAATGTTGACACTGCCCACGGTGACAGTGCTCATGGTGACAGTGTCCTTGGTGATAGTACCCATGGTAATAGTGCTCACGGTGACAGTGCCCACGGTGATATTGCTCATGGTGACACTTCCCATGGTGATAGTGCCAACGGTTACAGTTCTCATGGTGACAGTGCCCATGGTGACAGTGCTCATGGTGACAGTGCTCACAGTGACAGTGCCCATGGTGATATTGTTCACGGTGACACTGCCCAGGGTGATAGTGCTAACGGTGATAGTGCTCATGGTGATAGTTCCCATGGTTACAGTGCCCATGGTGACAGTGCTCATGGTGACAGTGCTCACGGTGATAGTGCTCACATTGACAGTGCCCTTGGTGATAGTGCTCACGGTGATAGTACCCACAGTGACAGTTCAAATGATGACAGTTCCCATGGTGACAGTGCCCATGATGACAGTGCTCATGGTGACAGTGTCCACGGTGAGAGTGCTCATGGTGACACTGCTCACGGTAACAGTGCCCTTGGTGATAGTACCCATGTTAATAGTGCTCACGGTGATAGAGCCCACGGTGACATTTCCCATGGTGACAGTGCTCACTTTAACAGTGTACACGATGACAGTGCCCACGGTGACAGTGTTTATGGTGATATTACTAACGGTGACCCGGCCCATGTTCATAGTGCTCACGGTGATAGTGCTCATGGTGACAGTTACCATGGTGATAGTGCCCATGGTGACAGTGCTTATGGTGGCACTGCCCATGGTGAATGTGCTCATGCTGGCAGAGTACCTGGTTGGAGTTCCGATGGTAAAATTCCTCATGGTAGCACTGCCCATGATGATAGTGCTCATGGTGACAGTGTCCATGGTGACAGTGCCTATGGTGACAGTGCCCATTGTGATAGTGCTCATGGTGACAGTGCCCACTGTGACAGTGCTCATGGTGACAGTGCTCACGGTGACAGTGCCCTTGGTGATAGTGCTCATGGTGACAGTGCTCATGGGGACAGTGCTCACGATGACAGTGCCCTTGGTGATAGTACCCATGGTAATAGTGCTCACTGTGACAGTGCCCATGGTGATAGTGCTCATAGTGATAGTGCTCATGGTAATAGTGCTCATAGTGACACTGCCCATGGTGACAGTGCCCATGGTGACACTGCCCATAGTGACATTTCCCATGGTCGCAGTGCTCATGGTGAGAGTTCCCATGGTGACAGTGCACATGGTGACAATTCCCATGGTGACACTGCTCATGGTGGCAGTGCTCACTGTGGCAGTGCCAATGGTTAAAGTGCTCATGGTGGCAGTGTCCATGGTGGCAGTTCCCAAAGTGACAGTGCTCATGGTGACATTTCCCATGGTAACAGATTTCATGATGACAGTGTCCATGGTGACAGTGCGCATGGTGACAATGGCCTTGTTGAAAGTACCTATGGTGACAGTGCTCATGGTGACAGTGCCCACGGTGACTATGCTCATGGTGACAGTGCCCACGGTGACAGTGCTCATGGTGGCACTGCCCATGGTGACTGTGCTCATGATGGCGGTGTACATGGTTGGAGTTCCGATGGTGAAATTCCTCATGGTAGCCATGCCCATGATGATAGTGCTCACGGTGATAGTGCGCACAGTGACACTGCCCTTGGTGATAGTGCTCATGGTAATAGTGCTCACAGTGACAGTGCCCATGGTGATATTGTTCACGGTGACACTGCCCATGGTGATAGTGCTCACGGTGATAGTGCTCATGGTGATAGTTCCCATGGTGGCAGTGCCCATGGTGACAGTGCTCATGGTGACAGTGCGCACGGTGAAAATGCTCATGGTGACAGTGCTCACGGTGATAGTGCTCACATTGACAGTGCCCTTGGTGATAGTGCTCATGGTAATACTGCTCATGGTGATAGTGGTCATGGTGATAGTTCGTATGGTGACTGTGCCCATGTTGAAAGTCCCCATGGTGGCAGTGCTCATGGTGACACTCCCCGTGGTGACTATGCTCATGCTGGTGGTATACATGGTTGGAGTTCCCATGGTGAAATTCCTTATGGTGGCACTGCCCATGATGATATTGTCCATGGTGACAGTGTCCACGGTGACAGTGCCTATGGTGACAGTGCTCATGGTGACAGTGCCAATGGTGACCGTGCTCATGGTGACAGTGCCAACAGTGACAGTGCTCATGGTGGCAGTGCCCTTGGTGATAGTACCCATGTTAATAGTGCTCACGGTGACAGTGCCCATGGTGATATTGCTCACGGTGACGCTGCCCATGTTGATTGTGCCCACGGTGATAGTGCTCAGGATGAAAGACCCCATGGTTAGAGTGCCCATGGTGACAGTGCTCATAGTGACATTGCCCATGGTGACAGTGCCCATAGTGATAGTGCCCATGGTGACATTTCCCATGGTCACAGTGCTCATGGTGACAGTGCACATGATGACAGTGCTCATGTTGACAGTGCCCACGGTGACAGTGCTCATGGTAACAGTGCTCACGGTGACAGTGCCCTTGGTGATATTTCTCATGGTGACACTGCCCATGGTGATAGTGCTCACGGTGATTGTGCTCATGGTGACAGTTCCCATGGTTACAGTGCCCACGGTGACAGTGCTCATGGTGACAGTGCCCATGGTGACAGTGCTCATGGTGATAGTGCTCATGGTGACACGGCCCATGGTGACTCTGCTCATGCTGGCAGTGTACATGGTTGGAGTTCCCATGGGGAAATTCCTTATGGTGGCAATGCCCATGATGATAGTGCTCATGGTGACAGTGCTCATGGTGACAGTGTACATGGTGACAATCCACACGGTGACAGTGCTCACGGTGATAGTTCTCATGGCGATAGTGCCCATTGTAATAGTGCTCACGGTGACACTGCCCATGGTGATAGTGCTCACGGGGATAGTGCGCACAGTGACACTGCCCTTGGTGATAGTGCTCTTGTTGATAGTGCTCATGGTAATAGTGCTCATGGTGACACTGCCCGTGGTGAGAGTGCCCATGGTGACACTGCCCATAGTGACATTTCCCATGGTGACAGTGCTGATGGTGAGAGTTCCCATGGTGACAGTGCACATGGTGACAGTGCTCACGGTCACAGTGCTCACTGTGGCAGTGCCAATGGTTACAGTTCTCATGGTGGCAGTGTCCATGGTGGCAGTTCCCAAGATGACAGTGCTCATGGTGACATTTCCCATGGTAACAGAGCTCATGATAACAGTGTCCATGGTGACAGTGCCCATGGTGACAGTGGCCATGTTGAAAGTGCCCATGGTGACACTGCTCACCGTGAGAGTGCCCATGGTGACTATGCTAATGCTGGCGGTGTACATCGTTGGAGTTCCCATGGTGAAATTCCTCATGGTGGCACTGCCCATGGTGACAATGTCCATCGTGAGAGTGCCCATGGTGACAGTGCTCATGGTGACAGTGCACACGGTGACAGTGCTCATGTTGACAGTGCACACGGTGACAGTGCCCACCGTGACAGTGTTCATGGTGATATTGCTCATGGTGACACAGCCCATGGTTATAGTGCTCACGCTGATAGTGCTCATGGTGACAGTTCCCATGGTGACGATGCCCACGGTGACAGTGCTCATGGTGACATTGCCCACGGTGACGGTGCTCATGGTGACAGTGCTCATGGTGACAGTGCTCATGGTGACACAGCCCATGGTGACTGTGCTAAAGCTGGCGGTGTACATGGTTGGAGTTCCCATGGTGAAATTCCTCATGGTGGCACTGCCCATGATGATAGTGTTCATGGTGACAGTGTCCATGGTGACAGTGCCCATTGTGATAGTGCTCACGGTGATAGTGCCCTCAGTGGCAGTTCTAATGGTGACAATTCCATGGTGACAGTGCCCATGATGACCGTGCTCATGGTGACAGTGCCCACGGTGACATTTCTCATGGTGACAGTGCTCACGGTGACAGTGCCCTTGGTGATAGTACCCATGGTAATAGTGGTCACGGTGACATGGCCCATGGTGATATTGCTCACGGTGATGCTACCCATGGTGATAGTGCTCACGGTGACATTCCCATGGTTACAGTGCCCATGGTGATATTGCTCACGGTGACACTGCCCATGATGACAGTGCTCATGGTGACAATGCCCATTCTGACAATGCTCATAGTGACAGTGCTCACGGTGACAGTGCCCTTGATGATAGTACTCATGGTAATAGTGCTCATGGTGACAGTTCCCATGGTGACAGTGCTCACTGTGGCAGTGCCAATGGTTACAGTGCTCATGGTGGCAGTGTCCATGGTGGCAGTTCCCAAGATGACAGTGCTCATGGTGACATTTCCCATGGTAACAGAGCTCATGATGACAGTGTCCATGGTGACAGTGCCCATGGTGACAGTGGCCATGTTGAAAGTGCCCATGGTGACACTGCTCATGGTGACAGTGCCCATGATGACTATGCTCATGCTGGCTGTGTACATGCTTGGAGATCCCATGGTGAAATTCCTCATGGTGGCACTGCCCATGATGATAGTGCTCATGGTGACAGTGTCCATGGTGACATTGCCTATGGTGACAGTTCCCATTGTGATAGTGCTCACGGTGATAGGGCCCACAGGGACAGTTCTAATGGTGACAGTTCCAATGGTGACAGTGCCCATGATGATAGTGCTTATGGTGACAGTGCCCACGGTGACAGTGCTCATGGTGACATTGCTCATGGTGACAGTGCCATTGGTGATAGTACCCATGGTAAAAGTGCTCATGGTGACATTGCCCATGGTGATATTGCTCACGGTGACACCGCCCATGGTGACAGTGCTCACGGTGATAGTGCTCAAGGTGACAGTTCGCATGGTGACAGGGCCCATGTTGAAAGTGCCCATGGTGACACTGCTCATGGTGGCACTGCCCATGGTGACTGTGCTCATGCTGGCGGTGTACATGGTTGGAGTTCCGATGGTGAAATTCCTCATGGTAGCACTGCCCATGATGATAGTGCTCACGGTGAAAGTGTCCATGGTGACAGTGCCTATGGTGACAGTGCCCATTGTGATAGTGCTCATGGTGATAGTGCCCAAAGTGACAGTGCTCATTGTGACAGTTCCTATGGTGACAGTGCCCATGATGATAGTGCTCATGGTAAAAGTTCCCACTGTGATAGTGCTCACGGTGAAAGTGCTCACGGTGACAGTGCCCTTGGTGATAGTGCTCTTGGTGATAGTGCTCATGGTAATAGTGCACATGGTGACACTGCCCATGGTGACAGTGCCCATGGTGACACTGCCCATAGTAACATTTCCCATGGTGACAGTGCTCATGTTGACAGTGCCCATGGTGACAGTGACCATGGTGAGTGTGCCCATGGTGACAGTGCCCATGGTGACAGTGTCCATGGTGACAGTGCTCACCTTGACAGTGCCCTTGGTGATAGTACCCATGTTAATATTGCTCACGGTTACAGTGCCCATGGTGATAGTGCTCATGGTGATAGTGCTCATGGTGACAGTTACCTTGGTGATAGTGCTCATGGTGATAGTGCTCATGGTGATAGTTCGCATGGTGACAGTGCCCATGTGGAAAGTCTCCATGAAGGCAGTGCTCATGGTGACACTGCCCATGGTGACTGTGCCCTTGCTGGCGGTGTACATGTTTGGAGTTCCCATGGTGAAATTCCTTATGGTGGCACTGCCCATGATGATAGTGTTCATCGTGACAATGTCCATGGTGACAGTGCCTATGGTGACAGTGCCCATTGTGATAGTGCTCACGGTGATAGTGCCCTCAGTGTCAGTTCTAATGGTGACAGTTCCCATGGTGATAGAGCCCATGATGACAGTGCTCATGGTGACAGTGCCCACGGTAACATTGCTCATGGTGACAGTGCCCACGGTGACAGTAACCTTGGTGATAGTACCCATGGTAATAGAGGTCACGGTGACAGTGCCCATTTTGATATTGCTCGCGGTGACACTGCCCATGGTGATAGTGCTCACGGTGATAGTGCTCAGGGTGACAGTTCCCATGGTTACATTGCCCATGGTGACAGTGCTCATGGTGACAGTGCCCGTGGTGACTATGCTCATGGTGACATTGCTCACAGAGATACTGCTCATGGTGACAGTTCGCATGGCGACAGGGCCCATGTTAAAAGTGCCCATGGTGACAGTGCTCATGGTGGCACTGCCCATGGTGACTGTGCTCATGCTGGTGGTGTACATGGTTGGAGTTCCCATGGTGAAATTCCTTATTGTGGCAATGCCCATGATGATAGTGCTCATGGTGACAGTGCCCAAGGTGACAGTGCCCATGGTGACATTTCCCATCTTGACAGTGCGCATGGTGAGAGTTCCCATGGTGACAATGCTCATGTTGAAAATACCCAAGGTGACAGTGCTCATGGTGACAGTGTCCACGGTGACAATTCTCATGGTGACAGTGCTCACAGTGATAGTGCTCCTGGTGACAGTGCTCCCGCTGACAGTTCCCTTGGTGATAGTGCTCATGGTAATACTGCTGATGGTGATAGTGCTCATGGTGACGGTTCGCATGGTGAGACTGCCCATGTTGAAAGTGCCCATGGTTGCAGTGATCATGTTGACACTGCCCATTGTGACTGTGCTCATGCTGGCGGTGTACATAGTTGGAGTTCCCATGGTGAAATTCCTTATGGTGGCACTGCCCATGATGATAGTGCTCATGGTGACAGTGTCCATGGTGACATTGCCTATGGTGACAGTTCCCATTGTGATAGTGCTCACGGTGATAGGGCCCACAGGGACAGTTCTAATGGTGACAGTTCCAATGGTGACAGTGCCCATGATGATAGTGCTTATGGTGACAGTGCCCACGGTGACAGTGCTCATGGTGACATTGCTCATGGTGACAGTGCCATTGGTGATAGTACCCATGGTAAAAGTGCTCATGGTGACATTGCCCATGGTGATATTGCTCACGGTGACACCGCCCATGGTGATAGTGCTCAAGGTGATAGTGCTCATGGTGACGGTTCCCATGGTTACAGTGCCCATGGTGACAGTGCTCATGCTGACAGTGCTCACGGTGACTATGCTCATGGTGACAGTGCTCACGGTGATAGTGCTCAAGGTGACAGTTCGCATGGTGACAGGGCCCATGTTGAAAGTGCCCATGGTGACACTGCTCATGGTGGCACTGCCCATGGTGACTGTGCTCATGCTGGCGGTGTACATGGTTGGAGTTCCGATGGTGAAATTCCTCATGGTAGCACTGCCCATGATGATAGTGCTCACGGTGAAAGTGTCCATGGTGACAGTGCCTATGGTGACAGTGCCCATTGTGATAGTGCTCATGGTGATAGTGCCCAAAGTGACAGTGCTCATTGTGACAGTTCCTATGGTGACAGTGCCCATGATGATAGTGCTCATGGTAAAAGTTCCCACTGTGATAGTGCTCACGGTGAAAGTGCTCACGGTGACAGTGCCCTTGGTGATAGTGCTCTTGGTGATAGTGCTCATGGTAATAGTGCACATGGTGACACTGCCCATGGTGACAGTGCCCATGGTGACACTGCCCATAGTAACATTTCCCATGGTGACAGTGCTCATGTTGACAGTGCCCATGGTGACAGTGACCATGGTGAGTGTGCCCATGGTGACAGTGCCCATGGTGACAGTGTCCATGGTGACAGTGCTCACCTTGACAGTGCCCTTGGTGATAGTACCCATGTTAATATTGCTCACGGTTACAGTGCCCATGGTGATAGTGCTCATGGTGATAGTGCTCATGGTGACAGTTACCTTGGTGATAGTGCTCATGGTGATAGTGCTCATGGTGATAGTTCGCATGGTGACAGTGCCCATGTGGAAAGTCTCCATGAAGGCAGTGCTCATGGTGACACTGCCCATGGTGACTGTGCCCTTGCTGGCGGTGTACATGTTTGGAGTTCCCATGGTGAAATTCCTTATGGTGGCACTGCCCATGATGATAGTGTTCATCGTGACAATGTCCATGGTGACAGTGCCTATGGTGACAGTGCCCATTGTGATAGTGCTCACGGTGATAGTGCCCTCAGTGTCAGTTCTAATGGTGACAGTTCCCATGGTGATAGAGCCCATGATGACAGTGCTCATGGTGACAGTGCCCACGGTAACATTGCTCATGGTGACAGTGCTCACGGTGACAGTAACCTTGGTGATAGTACCCATGGTAATAGAGGTCACGGTGACAGTGCCCATTTTGATATTGCTCACGGTGACACTGCCCATGGTGATAGTGCTCACGGTGATAGTGCTCAGGGTGACAGTTCCCATGGTTACATTGCCCATGGTGACAGTGCTCATGGTGACAGTGCCCGTGGTGACTATGCTCATGGTGACATTGCTCACAGAGATACTGCTCATGGTGACAGTTCGCATGGCGACAGGGCCCATGTTAAAAGTGCCCATGGTGACAGTGCTCATGGTGGCACTGCCCATGGTGACTCTGCTCATGCTGGCAGTGTACATGGTTGGAGTTCCCATGGGGAAATTCCTTATGGTGGCAATGCCCATGATGATAGTGCTCATGGTGACAGTGCTCATGGTGACAGTGTACATGGTGACAATCCACACGGTGACAGTGCTCACGGTGATAGTTCTCATGGCGATAGTGCCCATTGTAATAGTGCTCACGGTGACACTGCCCATGGTGACAGTGCTCACGGGGATAGTGCGCACAGTGACACTGCCCTTGGTGATAGTGCTCTTGGTGATAGTGCTCATGGTAATAGTGCTCATGGTGACACTGCCCGTGGTGACAGTGCCCATGGTGACACTGCCCATAGTGACATTTCCCATGGTGACAGTGCTGATGGTGAGAGTTCCCATGGTGACAGTGCACATGGTGACAGTGCTCACGGTCACAGTGCTCACTGTGGCAGTCCCAATGGTTACAGTTCTCATGGTGGCAGTGTCCATGGTGGCAGTTCCCAAGATGACAGTGCTCATGGTGACATTTCCCATGGTAACAGAGCTCATGATAACAATGTCCATGGTGACAGTGCCCATGGTGACAGTGGCCATGTTGAAAGTGCCCATGGTGACACTGCTCACCGTGAGAGTGCCCATGGTGACTATGCTAATGCTGGCGGTGTACATCGTTGGAGTTCCCATGGTGAAATTCCTCATGGTGGCACTGCCCATGGTGACAATGTCCATCGTGAGAGTGCCCATGGTGACAGTGCTCATGGTGACAGTGCACACGGTGACAGTGCTCATGTTGACAGTGCACACGGTGACAGTGCCCACCGTGACAGTGTTCATGGTGATATTGCTCATGGTGACACAGCCCATGGTTATAGTGCTCACGCTGATAGTGCTCATGGTGACAGTTCCCATGGTGACGATGCCCACGGTGACAGTGCTCATGGTGACATTGCCCACGGTGACGGTGCTCATGGTGACAGTGCTCATGGTGAAAGTGCTCATGGTGACACAGCCCATGGTGACTGTGCTAAAGCTGGCGGTGTATATGGTTGGAGTTCCCATGGTGAAATTCCTCATGGTGGCACTGCCCATGATGAGAGTGTTCATGGTGACATTTCACATGGTGACAGTGCTCATGGTGAGAGTTCCTATGGTGACATTGCTCATGTTGACAGTGCTCATGTTGACAGTGCCCACAGTGACAGTACTCATGGTGACAGTGCTCACAGTGACAGTGCCCTTGGTGATAGTACCCATGGTAATAGCGCTCAATGTGACAGTGCCCATGGTGATATTTCTCACGGTGACACTGCCCATGGTGATAGTGCTCACGGTGTTTGTGCTCATGGTGACAGTTCACATGGTGACACTGCCCCTGTTGAAAGTGCCCATGGTGACAGTGCTCATGTTGACACTGCCCATGGTGACAATGATCATGTTGACCATGCCCATGGTGACAGCGTCCATGGTGACATTGCCCATGGTGAGAGTGCTCATGGTGACAGTGTCCCTGGTGACAGTGCGCATGGTGACTGTGCCCTTAGTGACAGTTCCCATAGTGACAGTGCCCATGTTGAAAGTGCTCATGGCGACAGTGCTCATGGTGACACTGCCCATGGTGACTGTGCTGATGTTCACGGTGTACATGGTTGGAGTCCCCATGGTGAAATTCCTTATGGTGGCATTGCCCATGATGTTAGTGCTCATGGTGAATGTGTCCATGGTGACAATGCCTATGGTGACAGTGCCCATGATGACATTTCCCCGGGTGACAGTGCTCATACTGACAGTTCCCATGGTGACAGTGCCCATGGTGACAGTGCTAATGTTGACACTGCCCACGGTGACAGTGCTCATGGTGTCAGTGTCCTTGGTGATAGTACACATGGTAATAGTGCTCACAGTGACAGTGCCCACGGTGATATTGCTCATGGTGACACTGCCCATGGTGATAGTGCCAACGGTTACAGTTCTCATTGTGACAGTGCCCATGGTGACAGTGCTCATGGTGACAGTGCTCACAGTGACAGTGCCCATGGTGATATTGTTCACGGTGACACTGCCCAGGGTGATAGTGCTAACGGTGATAGTGCTCATGGTGATAGTTCCCATGGTTACAGTGCCCATGGTGACAGTGCTCATGGTGACAGTGCTCACGGTGATAGTGCTCACATTGACAGTGCCCTTGGTGATAGTGCTCACGGTGATAGTACCCACAGTGACAGTTCAAATGATGACAGTTCCCATGGTGACAGTGCCCATGATGACAGTGCTCATGGTGACAGTGTCCACGGTGAGAGTGCTCATGGTGACACTGCTCACGGTAACAGTGCCCTTGGTGATAGTACCCATGTTAATAGTGCTCACGGTGATAGAGCCCACGGTGACATTTCCCATGGTGACAGTGCTCACTTTAACAGTGTACACGATGACAGTGCCCACGGTGACAGTGTTTATGGTGATATTACTAACGGTGACACGGCCCATGTTCATAGTGCTCACGGTGATAGTGCTCATGGTGACAGTTACCATGGTGATAGGGCCCATGTTGAAAGTGCCCATGGTGACAGTGCTTATGGTGGCACTGCCCATGGTGAATGTGCTCATGCTGGCAGAGTACCTGGTTGGAGTTCCGATGGTAAAATTCCTCATGGTAGCACTCCCCATGATGTTAGTGCTCATGGTGACAGTGTCCAAGGTGACAGTGCCTATGGTGACAGTGCCCATTGTGATAGTGCTCATGGTGATAGTGCCCACAGTGACAGTGCTCATTGTGACCTTTCCTATGGTGACAGTGCCCATGATGACAGTGCTCATGGTGACAGTGCCCACTGTGATAGTGATCACGGTGAAAGTGCTCACGGTGACAGTGCCCTTGGTGATAGTGCTCATGGTGACAGTTCGCATTGTGACAGTTCCCAAGTTGAAAGTGCCCATGGTGACAGTACCCATGGTGACAGTGCCCATGGTGACACAGCCCATGGTGACTGTGCTAAAGCTGGCGGTGTATATGGTTGGAGTTCCCATGATGAAATTCCTCATGGTGGCACTCCCCATGATGATAGTGCTCATGGTGACAGTGCCCAGGGTGAAATTATCCATGGTGACAGTGCTCATGGTGAGAGTTCCTATGGTGACTGTGCTCATGTTGACAGTGCCCATGGTGATAGTGCCCACGGTGACACTGCGCAAGGTGATAGTGCTCAACGTGATAGTGCCCATGGTAATAGTGCTGATGGTGACACTGCCCATGTTGATATTGCTCACGGTGACACTGCCCATGGTGATAGTGCTCACGGTGATAGTGCTCACGGTGACAGTGCCCTTGGTGATATTGCTCATGGTGATACAGCTCATGGTGGAAGTTCGCATGGTGACACTGCCCCTGTTGAAATTGCCCATGGTGACAGTGCTCATGTTGACACTGCCCATGGTGACTGTGCTCACGATGGAGGTGTACATGGTTGGAGTTCCCATGGTACAACTGTTATGGTGGTACTGCCCATGATGATAGTGTTCATGGTGACAGTGTCCATGGTGACAGTGCCCATGGTGATAGTGCCTATTGTGAGAGTGCCCATGGTGACAGTTCCCATGGTGACCATTTCCATGGTGATAATGCTCATGTTGACAGTGCCAACCGTGACAATGCTCATGGTGAGAGTTCCCATGGTGAAAGTGATCATCTTGACAATGCCCATGGCGACCGTTCCCATGGTGACATTTCCCATGGTGATAGTACGCACCGTGATAGTGCCCATGGTGACAGTTCCCATGGATACAGTGTCCATGGTGACAGTGCTCATGGTTGCACTGCCCATGGTGACTGTGCTCATGCTGGTGGTGTACGTGGTCGGAACTCCGATGGTGAAATTCCTCATGGTAGCACTCCCCATGATGTTAGTGCTCATGGTGACAGTGTCCAAGGTGACAGTGCCTATGGTGACAGTGCCCATTGTGATAGTGCTCACGGTGATACTGCTCACAGTGACAGTGCTCATTGTGACCGTTCCTATGGTGACAGTGCCCATGATGACAGTGCTCATGGTGACAGTGCCCACTGTGATAGTGCTCACGGTGAAAGTGCTCACGGTGACACTGCCCTTGGTGATAGTGCTCTTGGTGATAGTGCTCATGGTGACAGTTCGCATTGTGACAGTTCCCATGTTGAAAGTGCCCATGGTGACAGTACCCATGGTGACAGTGCGCATGGTGACAGTGCCCATGGTGATATTTCCCATGGTGACATTGTTCATGTTGACATTGCCCATGGTGACCTTTCCCATGGTGACAGTTCCCATGGTGATAGTGCTCATGGTGACAGTGCTCCTGGTAACAGTGCACACGGTGACAATGCCCACGGTGACAGTGCTCACGGTGACAGTGCTCATGGTGATAGTGCCTACTGTAGTAGTGGTCACGGTGACAGTGCCCATGATGATAGTGCTCACGGTGACACTGCCCATGTTGATAGTGCTCACGATGATACTGCTCCTGGTGACAGTTCCCATGGTTACAGTGCCCATGGTGACAGTGCTCATGGTGAGAGTACTCACGGTGATAGTTCTCATGGTGACAGTGCCCGTGGTGATAGTGCCCATGGTGATAGTGCTCATGGTGATAGTGCTCATGGTGACAGTTCGCATGGTGACAGTGCCCACTTTGAAAGTGCCCATGGTGACAGTACCCATGGTGACTGTGCCCATGGTGACAGTGTCCATGGTGACAGTGCTCATTGTGAGAATTGCCATGGTGACAGTGCTAATGTTGACATTGCCCATGGTGACCGTTCCCATGGTGACAGTTCCCAAGGTGATAGTGCTCATGGTGACAGTGCTATTGGTGACAGTGCACTCGGTGAGAATGCCCACACTTACATTGCTCACGTTGTTAGTGCTCATGGTGATAGTGCCAATTTTAATAGTGCTCATGGTGACCGTGCCCATGTTGATGTTGCTCAAGGTGACACTTCCCATGGTGATAGTGCTCACGGTGATAGTGCTAATGGTGACACTGCCCTTGGTGATAGTGCTCATGGTGATAGTGCTCATGGTAATAGTGCTCATGTTGACGCTGCCCATGGTGACAGTGCCCATGGTGACACTGCCCATAGTGACATTTCCCATGGTGACAGTGCTCATGGTGAGAGTTCCCATGGTGACAGTGCACATGTTGACAGTTCCAATGGTGACAGTGCTCACGGTGACAGTGCTCACTGTGGCAGTGCCAATGGTTACAGTGCTCATGGTGGCAGTGTCCATGGTGGCAGTTCCCAAGATGACAGTGCTCATGGTGACATTTCCCATGGTAACAGAACTCAGGATGACAGTGTCCATGGTGACAGTGCCCATGGTGAGAGTGGCCATGTTGAAATTGCCCATGGTGACAGTGCTCATGGTGACACTGCCCATGGTGACTGTGCTCATGCTGGCGTTGAACAAGGTTGAACAAGGTTGGAGTTCCCATGGTGAAAATCCTCATGGTGGCACTACCCATGATAATAGTGCTCATGGTGACAGTGTACATCGTGAGAGTGCCCATGGTAACAATGCTCATGGAGAAACTGCCCATGGTGACAGTGCCCAAGGTGATATTCCCATGGTGACAGTGCTCATTTTGACAGTGCACACGGTGACAGTGCCCACAGTGACAGTGCTCACGGTGATAGTGTTAATGGTAATATTGCTCATGGTGACACTGCCCATGGTTATAGTGCTCACGGTGATAGTGCTCATGGTGACAGTTCCCAAGGTGACAGTGCCCACGGTGATAGTGCTCATGGTGACATTGCCCACGGTGACAGTGCTCATGGTGAGAGTTTGCATGGTGACAGTGCCCATGGTTACAGTGCTCATGGTCACACAACCCATGGTGACTGTGCTAAAGCTGGCGGTGTACATGGTTGGAGTTCCCATGGTGAAATTCCTCATGGTGGCACTGCCCATGATGATAGTGTTCATGGTGACAGTGTCCATGGTGACAGTGCCCATTGTGATAGTGCTCACGGTGATAGTGCCCTCAGTGACAGTTCTAATGGTGACAATTCCATGGTGACAGTGCCCATGATGACCGTGCTCATGGTGACAGTGCCCACGGTGACATTTCTCATGGTGACAGTGCTCACGGTGACAGTGCCCTTGGTGATAGTACCCATGGTAATAGTGGTCACGGTGACATGGCCCATGGTGATATTGCTCACGGTGATGCTACCCATGGTGATAGTGCTCACGGTGACATTCCCATGGTTACAGTGCCCATGGTGATATTGCTCACGGTGACACTGCCCATGATGACAGTGCTCATGGTGACAATGCCCATTCTGACAATGCTCATAGTGACAGTGCTCACGGTGACAGTGCCCTTGATGATAGTACTCATGGTAATAGTGCTCATGGTGACAGTTCCCATGGTGACAGTGCTCACTGTGGCAGTGCCAATGGTTACAGTGCTCATGGTGGCAGTGTCCATGGTGGCAGTTCCCAAGATGACAGTGCTCATGGTGACATTTCCCATGGTAACAGAGCTCATGATGACAGTGTCCATGGTGACAGTGCCCATGGTGACAGTGGCCATGTTGAAAGTGCCCATGGTGACACTGCTCATGGTGACAGTGCCCATGATGACTATGCTCATGCTGGCTGTGTACATGCTTGGAGATCCCATGGTGAAATTCCTCATGGTGGCACTGCCCATGATGATAGTGCTCATGGTGACAGTGTCCATGGTGACATTGCCTATGGTGACAGTTCCCATTGTGATAGTGCTCACGGTGATAGGGCCCACAGGGACAGTTCTAATGGTGACAGTTCCAATGGTGACAGTGCCCATGATGATAGTGCTTATGGTGACAGTGCCCACGGTGACAGTGCTCATGGTGACATTGCTCATGGTGACAGTGCCATTGGTGATAGTACCCATGGTAAAAGTGCTCATGGTGACATTGCCCATGGTGATATTGCTCACGGTGACACCGCCCATGGTGATAGTGCTCAAGGTGATAGTGCTCATGGTGACGGTTCCCATGGTTACAGTGCCCATGGTGACAGTGCTCATGCTGACAGTGCTCACGGTGACTATGCTCATGGTGACAGTGCTCACGGTGATAGTGCTCAAGGTGACAGTTCGCATGGTGACAGGGCCCATGTTGAAAGTGCCCATGGTGACACTGCTCATGGTGGCACTGCCCATGGTGACTGTGCTCATGCTGGCGGTGTACATGGTTGGAGTTCCGATGGTGAAATTCCTCATGGTAGCACTGCCCATGATGATAGTGCTCACGGTGAAAGTGTCCATGGTGACAGTGCCTATGGTGACAGTGCCCATTGTGATAGTGCTCATGGTGATAGTGCCCAAAGTGACAGTGCTCATTGTGACAGTTCCTATGGTGACAGTGCCCATGATGATAGTGCTCATGGTAAAAGTTCCCACTGTGATAGTGCTCACGGTGAAAGTGCTCACGGTGACAGTGCCCTTGGTGATAGTGCTCTTGGTGATAGTGCTCATGGTAATAGTGCACATGGTGACACTGCCCATGGTGACAGTGCCCATGGTGACACTGCCCATAGTAACATTTCCCATGGTGACAGTGCTCATGTTGACAGTGCCCATGGTGACAGTGACCATGGTGAGTGTGCCCATGGTGACAGTGCCCATGGTGACAGTGTCCATGGTGACAGTGCTCACCTTGACAGTGCCCTTGGTGATAGTACCCATGTTAATATTGCTCACGGTTACAGTGCCCATGGTGATAGTGCTCATGGTGATAGTGCTCATGGTGACAGTTACCTTGGTGATAGTGCTCATGGT
This sequence comes from Balaenoptera borealis, assembly GCF_965194805.1. Taxonomy (NCBI): domain Eukaryota; kingdom Metazoa; phylum Chordata; class Mammalia; order Artiodactyla; family Balaenopteridae; genus Balaenoptera; species Balaenoptera borealis. Next base: position 88,387 of record NW_028123476.1, on the reverse strand, counting down.
GATAGTGCTCATGGTGATAGTTCGCATGGTGACAGTGCCCATGTGGAAAGTCTCCATGAAGGCAGTGCTCATGGTGACACTGCCCATGGTGACTGTGCCCTTGCTGGCGGTGTACATGTTTGGAGTTCCCATGGTGAAATTCCTTATGGTGGCACTGCCCATGATGATAGTGTTCATCGTGACAATGTCCATGGTGACAGTGCCTATGGTGACAGTGCCCATTGTGATAGTGCTCACGGTGATAGTGCCCTCAGTGTCAGTTCTAATGGTGACAGTTCCCATGGTGATAGAGCCCATGATGACAGTGCTCATGGTGACAGTGCCCACGGTAACATTGCTCATGGTGACAGTGCTCACGGTGACAGTAACCTTGGTGATAGTACCCATGGTAATAGAGGTCACGGTGACAGTGCCCATTTTGATATTGCTCACGGTGACACTGCCCATGGTGATAGTGCTCACGGTGATAGTGCTCAGGGTGACAGTTCCCATGGTTACATTGCCCATGGTGACAGTGCTCATGGTGACAGTGCCCGTGGTGACTATGCTCATGGTGACATTGCTCACAGAGATACTGCTCATGGTGACAGTTCGCATGGCGACAGGGCCCATGTTAAAAGTGCCCATGGTGACAGTGCTCATGGTGGCACTGCCCATGGTGACTCTGCTCATGCTGGCAGTGTACATGGTTGGAGTTCCCATGGGGAAATTCCTTATGGTGGCAATGCCCATGATGATAGTGCTCATGGTGACAGTGCTCATGGTGACAGTGTACATGGTGACAATCCACACGGTGACAGTGCTCACGGTGATAGTTCTCATGGCGATAGTGCCCATTGTAATAGTGCTCACGGTGACACTACCCATGGTGATAGTGCTCACGGGGATAGTGCGCACAGTGACACTGCCCTTGGTGATAGTGCTCTTGGTGATAGTGCTCATGGTAATAGTGCTCATGGTGACACTGCCCGTGGTGACAGTGCCCATGGTGACACTGCCCATAGTGACATTTCCCATGGTGACAGTGCTGATGGTGAGAGTTCCCATGGTGACAGTGCACATGGTGACAGTGCTCACGGTCACAGTGCTCACTGTGGCAGTCCCAATGGTTACAGTTCTCATGGTGGCAGTGTCCATGGTGGCAGTTCCCAAGATGACAGTGCTCATGGTGACATTTCCCATGGTAACAGAGCTCATGATAACAATGTCCATGGTGACAGTGCCCATGGTGACAGTGGCCATGTTGAAAGTGCCCATGGTGACACTGCTCACCGTGAGAGTGCCCATGGTGACTATGCTAATGCTGGCGGTGTACATCGTTGGAGTTCCCATGGTGAAATTCCTCATGGTGGCACTGCCCATGGTGACAATGTCCATCGTGAGAGTGCCCATGGTGACAGTGCTCATGGTGACAGTGCACACGGTGACAGTGCTCATGTTGACAGTGCACACGGTGACAGTGCCCACCGTGACAGTGTTCATGGTGATATTGCTCATGGTGACACAGCCCATGGTTATAGTGCTCACGCTGATAGTGCTCATGGTGACAGTTCCCATGGTGACGATGCCCACGGTGACAGTGCTCATGGTGACATTGCCCACGGTGACGGTGCTCATGGTGACAGTGCTCATGGTGAAAGTGCTCATGGTGACACAGCCCATGGTGACTGTGCTAAAGCTGGCGGTGTATATGGTTGGAGTTCCCATGGTGAAATTCCTCATGGTGGCACTGCCCATGATGAGAGTGTTCATGGTGACATTTCACATGGTGACAGTGCTCATGGTGAGAGTTCCTATGGTGACATTGCTCATGTTGACAGTGCTCATGTTGACAGTGCCCACAGTGACAGTACTCATGGTGACAGTGCTCACAGTGACAGTGCCCTTGGTGATAGTACCCATGGTAATAGCGCTCAATGTGACAGTGCCCATGGTGATATTTCTCACAGTGACACTGCCCATGGTGATAGTGCTCACGGTGTTTGTGCTCATGGTGACAGTTCACATGGTGACACTGCCCCTGTTGAAAGTGCCCATGGTGACAGTGCTCATGTTGACACTGCCCATGGTGACAATGATCATGTTGACCATGCCCATGGTGACAGCGTCCATGGTGACATTGCCCATGGTGAGAGTGCTCATGGTGACAGTGTCCCTGGTGACAGTGCGCATGGTGACTGTGCCCTTAGTGACAGTTCCCATAGTGACAGTGCCCATGTTGAAAGTGCTCATGGCGACAGTGCTCATGGTGACACTGCCCATGGTGACTGTGCTGATGTTCACGGTGTACATGGTTGGAGTCCCCATGGTGAAATTCCTTATGGTGGCATTGCCCATGATGTTAGTGCTCATGGTGAATGTGTCCATGGTGACAATGCCTATGGTGACAGTGCCCATGATGACATTTCCCCGGGTGACAGTGCTCATACTGACAGTTCCCATGGTGACAGTGCCCATGGTGACAGTGCTAATGTTGACACTGCCCACGGTGACAGTGCTCATGGTGTCAGTGTCCTTGGTGATAGTACACATGGTAATAGTGCTCACGGTGACAGTGCCCACGGTGATATTGCTCATGGTGACACTGCCCATGGTGATAGTGCCAACGGTTACAGTTCTCATTGTGACAGTGCCCATGGTGACAGTGCTCATGGTGACAGTGCTCACAGTGACAGTGCCCATGGTGATATTGTTCACGGTGACACTGCCCAGGGTGATAGTGCTAACGGTGATAGTGCTCATGGTGATAGTTCCCATGGTTACAGTGCCCATGGTGACAGTGCTCATGGTGACAGTGCTCACGGTGATAGTGCTCACATTGACAGTGCCCTTGGTGATAGTGCTCACGGTGATAGTACCCACAGTGACAGTTCAAATGATGACAGTTCCCATGGTGACAGTGCCCATGATGACAGTGCTCATGGTGACAGTGTCCACGGTGAGAGTGCTCATGGTGACACTGCTCACGGTAACAGTGCCCTTGGTGATAGTACCCATGTTAATAGTGCTCACGGTGATAGAGCCCACGGTGACATTTCCCATGGTGACAGTGCTCACTTTAACAGTGTACACGATGAAAGTGCCCACGGTGACAGTGTTTATGGTGATATTACTAACGGTGACACGGCCCATGTTCATAGTGCTCACGGTGATAGTGCTCATGGTGACAGTTACCATGGTGATAGGGCCCATGTTGAAAGTGCCCATGGTGACAGTGCTTATGGTGGCACTGCCCATGGTGAATGTGCTCATGCTGGCAGAGTACCTGGTTGGAGTTCCGATGGTAAAATTCCTCATGGTAGCACTGCCCATGATGATAGTGCTCATGGTGACAGTGTCCATGGTGACAGTGCCTATGGTGACAGTGCCCATTGTGATAGTGCTCATGGTGACAGTGCCCACTGTGACTGTGCTCATGGTGACAGTGCTCACGGTGACAGTGCCCTTGGTGATAGTGCTCATGGTGACAGTGCTCATGGGGACAGTGCTCACGATGACAGTGCCCTTGGTGATAGTACCCATGGTAATAGTGCTCACTGTGACAGTGCCCATGGTGATAGTGCTCATAGTGATAGTGCTCATGGTAATAGTGCTCATAGTGACACTGCCCATGGTGACACTGCCCATAGTGACATTTCCCATGGTCGCAGTGCTCATGGTGAGAGTTCCCATGGTGACAGTGCACATGGTGACAATTCCCATGGTGACACTGCTCATGGTGGCAGTGCTCACTGTGGCAGTGCCAATGGTTAAAGTGCTCGTGGTGGCAGTGTCCATGGTGGCAGTTCCCAAAGTGACAGTGCTCATGGTGACATTTCCCATGGTAACAGATTTCATGATGATAGTGTCCATGGTGACAGTGTGCATGGTGACAATGGCCTTGTTGAAAGTACCTATGGTGACAGTGCTCATGGTGACAGTGCCCACGGTGACTATGCTCATGGTGACAGTGCCCACGGTGACAGTGCTCATGGTGGCACTGCCCATGGTGACTGTGCTCATGATGGCGGTGTACATGGTTGGAGTTCCGATGGTGAAATTCCTCATGGTAGCCATGCCCATGATGATAGTGCTCACGGTGATAGTGCGCACAGTGACACTGCCCTTGGTGATAGTGCTCATGGTAATAGTGCTCACAGTGACAGTGCCCATGGTGATATTGTTCACGGTGACACTGCCCATGGTGATAGTGCTCACGGTGATAGTGCTCATGGTGATAGTTCCCATGGTGGCAGTGCCCATGGTGACAGTGCTCATGGTGACAGTGCGCACGGTGAAAATGCTCATGGTGACAGTGCTCACGGTGATAGTGCTCACATTGACAGTGCCCTTGGTGATAGTGCTCATGGTAATACTGCTCATGGTGATAGTGGTCATGGTGATAGTTCGTATGGTGACTGTGCCCATGTTGAAAGTCCCCATGGTGGCAGTGCTCATGGTGACACTCCCTGTGGTGACTATGCTCATGCTGGTGGTATACATGGTTGGAGTTCCCATGGTGAAATTCCTTATGGTGGCACTGCCCATGATGATATTGTCCATGGTGACAGTGTCCACGGTGACAGTGCCTGTGGTGACAGTGCTCATGGTGACAGTGCCAATGGTGACCGTGCTCATGGTGACAGTGCCAACAGTGACAGTGCTCATGGTGGCAGTGCCCTTGGTGATAGTACCCATGTTAATAGTGCTCACGGTGACAGTGCCCATGGTGATATTGCTCACGGTGACCCTGCCCATGTTGATAGTGCCCACGGTGATAGTGCTCAGGGTGAAAGACCCCATGGTTACAGTGCCCATGGTGACAGTGCTCATAGTGACATTGCCCATGGTGACAGTGCCCATAGTGATAGTGCCCATGGTGACATTTCCCATGGTCACAGTGCTCATGGTGACAGTGCACATGATGACAGTGCTCATGTTGACAGTGCCCACGGTGACAGTGCTCATGGTAACAGTGCTCACGGTGACAGTGCCCTTGGTGATATTTCTCATGGTGACACTGCCCATGGTGATAGTGCTCACGGTGATTGTGCTCATGGTGACAGTTCCCATGGTTACAGTGCCCACGGTGACAGTGCTCATGGTGACAGTGCCCACGGTGACAGTGCTAATGGTGACAGTGCTCATGGTGACAGTACACATGGTGACACTGCTCATGGTGACAGTGCTCATGGTGACAGTGACCTTGGTGATAGTACCCATGGTAATAGAGGTCACGGTGACTGTGCCCATGGTGATATTGCTCACAGTGACACTGCCCATGGTGATAGTGCTCACGGTGATAGTGCTCATGTTGACAGTTCCCATGGTGACAGTGCTCATGTTGACAGTGCCCACGGTGACTATGCTCATGATGAAAGTTCTCATGGTGATAGTGCTCATGGTGAGAGTGCTCATGGTGACAGTTCACATGGTAGACATGGCGAAGTTGAAAGTGCCCATGGTGACAGTGCTCATGATGACACTGCCCATGGTGACTGTGCTCATGTTGGCGGTGTACATGGTTGGAGTTCCGATGGTTAAATTCCTCACGGTAGCACTGCCCATGATGATAGTGCTCATGGTGACAGTGTCCACGGTGACAGTGCCTATGTTGACAGTGCCCATTGTGATAGTGCTCATGGTGATAGTGCCCACAGTGACAGTGCTCATGGTGACAGTTCCTATGGTGACTGTAACCATGGTGACAGTGCCCATGGTGAGAGTGCCCATGGTGACAGTGCCCATGGTGACATTTCCCATGGTGACAGTGCTGACGGTGAGAGTTCTCATGGTGAGAGTGCTCAGGTTGACATTGCACATGGTGACCGTTCCGATGGTGACAGTTCCCATGGTGATAGTGCTCATGGTGACAGTGCTCATGGTGACCGTGCACACGGTGACAATGCCCACAGTGACAATGCTCACGGTGATAGTGCTCTTGGCGATAGTGACCATTGTAATAGTGCTCACCGTGACAGTGCCCATGTTGATATTGCTCATGGTGACACTGCCCATGGTGATAGTGCTCACGGTGATAGCGCTCAGGGTGACACTGCCCTTGGTGATAGTGCTCATGGTGATAGTGCTCATGGTAATAGTGCTCATGGTGACACTGCCCATGGTGACAGTGCCCATGGTGACACTCCCGATAGTGACATTTCTTATGGTGACAGTGCTCATGGTGAGAGTTCCCATGGTGACAGTGCACATGGTGACAGTTCCCATGGTGACAGTGCTCACGGTGACCGTGCTCACTGTGGCAGTGCCAATGGTAACATTGTTCATGGTGGCAGTGTCCATGGTGGCGGTTTCCAAGATGACAGTGCTCATGGTGATATTTCCCATGGTAACAGAGTTCATGATGACAGTGTCCATGGTGACAGTGCCCATGGTGACAGTGGCCATGTAGAAAGTGCCCATGATGAAACTGCCCATGGTGACAGTGCCCATAGTGATAGTGCCCATGGTGACATTTCCCATGGTGACAGTGCTAATGGAGAGAGTTCCCATGGTGACAGTGCCCATTATGACAGTGCTCATGGTGACAGTGCCCACGGGGACAGTGCTCATTGTGATAGTGCTCATGGGGATAGTGCCCATGGTAATAGTTCTCACGGTGACAGTGCCCATGGTGATATTGCTCACGGTGACACTGCCCATGGTGATACTGCTCACGGTGATAGTGCTCATGGTGACATATCCCCTTGTGACATTTCCCATGGTGACAGTGCTCATGGTGACCGCACCCACAGTGACAATGTCCACGGTGACAGTGCTCACGGTGACACTGCCCATGGTGACAGTGCTCATGGTGATAGTGCTCATGGTGACAGTGCCCTTGGTGATAGTGCTCCTGGTGATAGTGCTCATGGAGACATTTCCCATGGTGACAGTGCTCATGTTGACAGTCCCCATGGTGACTGTGCTCATGCTGGCGGTGTACATGGTTGGAGTTACAATGGTGAAATTCCTTATTTTGGCACTGCCCATGATGATAGTGCTCATGGTGAAGGTGTCCATGGTGACAGCGCCCATGGTGACAGTGCCCATGGTGATATTTCCCATGGTGATAGTGCTCATGGTGAGAGTTCCCATGGTGACAGTGCTCATCTTGGCAGTGCCCATAGTGACCGTTCCCATGGTGACAGTTCCCATGGTGATAGGGCTCATGGTTACAGTGCTCATGGTGACAGTGAACACGGTGACAGTGCCCGCAGTGACAGTGCTCATGGTGATAGTGCTCATGCTTATAGTGCCCACGGTGAAAGTAGTCATGGTGAAAGTGTTCACGGTGATAGTGCTCACGGTGACAGTGCCCTTAATGATAGTGTTCATGGTGATAGTGCTCATGGTGATAGTGCTCATGGTGACACGGCCCATGGTGAATGTGCTCATGCTGGCGGTGTACATGGTTGGAGTTCCCATGGTGAAATTCCTTATGGTGGCAATGCCCATGATGATAGTGCTCATGGTGAGAGTGTCCATGTTGACAATGCCTATGGTGACAGTGCCCATGGTGACATTTCCCATGGTGACAGTGCTCATAGTGAGAGTTCCCATGGTGACAATGCTTATGTTGACAACGCCCATGATGACAGTGCTCATGGTGACAGTGCCCACGGTGAAAATCCTCATGGTGACAGTGCTCACGGTGATAGTGCTCACGGTGATAGTGCTCACGCTGACAGTGCCCTTGGTGATAGTGCTCATGGTAGTAGTGCTCATGGTGACTGTTCGCATGGTGACAATGCCTATGTTGAAAGTGCCCATGGTGGCAGTGCTCATCGTGACACAGCCCATGGTGACTGTGCTAACGCTGCCGATGTACACGGTTGGAGTTCCCAAGGTGAAATTCCTCATGGTGGCACTGCCCATGATGATAGTGTTCGTGGTGACAGTGTCCATGGTGACAGTACCTATGGTGACAGTTTCCGTTGTGATAGTGCTCACGGTGATAGTGCCCACAGTGACAGTGCTAATGTTGACCGTTCCCATGGTGACAGTGCCCATGATGACAGTGCTCATGGTGACAGTGCCCACGGAGACAGTGTTCATGGTGACAGTACCCTTGGTGATAGTTTTCATGGTGATAGTGCTCATCGTGGCAGTTCGCATGGTGACACTGCGTATGTTGAAAGTGACCATGGTGACAGTGCTCATGCTTGCACTGATCATGGTGACTGTGCTCATGCTGGCGGTGTACGTGGTCGGAATTCCGATGGTGAAATTCCTCATGGTAGCACTCCCCATGATGTTAGTGCTCATGGTGACAGTGTCCAAGGTGACAGTGCCTATGGTGACAGTGCCCATTGTGATAGTGCTCATGGTGATAGTGCCCACAGTGACAGTGCTCATTGTGACCTTTCCTATGGTGACAGTGCCCATGATGACAGTGCTCATGGTGACAGTGCCCACTGTGATAGTGATCACGGTGAAAGTGCTCACGGTGACAGTGCCCTTGGTGATAGTGCTCATGGTGACAGTTCGCATTGTGACAGTTCCCAAGTTGAAAGTGCCCATGGTGACAGTACCCATGGTGACAGTGCCCATGGTGACACAGCCCATGGTGACTGTGCTAAAGCTGGCGGTGTATATGGTTGGAGTTCCCATGATGAAATTCCTCATGGTGGCACTCCCCATGATGATAGTGCTCATGGTGACAGTGCCCAGGGTGAAATTATCCATGGTGACAGTGCTCATGGTGAGAGTTCCTATGGTGACTGTGCTCATGTTGACAGTGCCCATGGTGATAGTGCCCACGGTGACACTGCGCAAGGTAATAGTGCTCAACGTGATAGTGCCCATGGTAATAGTGCTGATGGTGACACTGCCCATGTTGATATTGCTCACGGTGACACTGCCCATGGTGATAGTGCTCACGGTGATAGTGCTCACGGTGACAGTGCCCTTGGTGATATTGCTCATGGTGATACAGCTCATGGTGGAAGTTCGCATGGTGACACTGCCCCTGTTGAAATTGCCCATGGTGACAGTGCTCATGTTGACACTGCCCATGGTGACTGTGCTCACGATGGAGGTGTACATGGTTGGAGTTCCCATGGTACAACTGTTATGGTGGTACTGCCCATGATGATAGTGTTCATGGTGACAGTGTCCATGGTGACAGTGCCCATGGTGATAGTGCCTATTGTGAGAGTGCCCATGGTGACAGTTCCCATGGTGACCATTTCCATGGTGATAATGCTCATGTTGACAGTGCCAACCGTGACAATGCTCATGGTGAGAGTTCCCATGGTGAAAGTGATCATCTTGACAATGCCCATGGCGACCGTTCCCATGGTGACATTTCCCATGGTGATAGTACGCACCGTGATAGTGCCCATGGTGACAGTTCCCATGGATACAGTGTCCATGGTGACAGTGCTCATGGTTGCACTGCCCATGGTGACTGTGCTCATGCTGGTGGTGTACGTGGTCGGAACTCCGATGGTGAAATTCCTCATGGTAGCACTCCCCATGATGTTAGTGCTCATGGTGACAGTGTCCAAGGTGACAGTGCCTATGGTGACAGTGCCCATTGTGATAGTGCTCATGGTGATAGTGCCCACAGTGACAGTGCTCATTGTGACCGTTCCTATGGTAACAGTGCCCATGATGACAGTGCTCATGGTGACAGTGCCCACTGTGATAGTGCTCACGGTGAAAGTGCTCACGGTGACACTGCCCTTGGTGATAGTGCTCTTGGTGATAGTGCTCATGGTGACAGTTCGCATTGTGACAGTTCCCATGTTGAAAGTGCCCGTGGTGACAGTACCCATGGTGACAGTGCGCATGGTGACAGTGCCCATGGTGATATTTCCCATGGTGACAGTGTTCATGGTGAGAGTTCCCATGGTGACATTGTTCATGTTGACATTGCCCATGGTGACCTTTCCCATGGTGACAGTTCCCATGGTGATAGTGCTCATGGTGACAGTGCTCCTGGTAACAGTGCACACGGTGACAATGCCCACGGTGACAGTGCTCACGGTGACAGTGCTCATGGTGATAGTGCCTACTGTAGTAGTGGTCACGGTGACAGTGCCCATGATGATAGTGCTCACGGTGACACTGCCCATGTTGATAGTGCTCACGATGATACTGCTCCTGGTGACAGTTCCCATGGTTACAGTGCCCATGGTGACAGTGCTCATGGTGAGAGTACTCACGGTGATAGTTCTCATGGTGACAGTGCCCGTGGTGATAGTGCCCATGGTGATAGTGCTCATGGTGATAGTGCTCATGGTGACAGTTCGCATGGTGACAGTGCCCACTTTGAAAGTGCCCATGGTGACAGTACCCATGGTGACTGTGCCCATGGTGACAGTGCCCATGGTGACAGTGCTCATTGTGAGAATTGCCATGGTGACAGTGCTAATGTTGACATTGCCCATGGTGACCGTTCCCATGGTGACAGTTCCCAAGGTGATAGTGCTCATGGTGACAGTGCTATTGGTGACAGTGCACTCGGTGAGAATGCCCACACTTACATTGCTCACGTTGATAGTGCTCATGGTGATAGTGCCAATTTTAATAGTGCTCATGGTGACCGTGCCCATGTTGATGTTGCTCAAGGTGACACTTCCCATGGTGATAGTGCTCACGGTGATAGTGCTAATGGTGACACTGCCCTTGGTGATAGTGCTCATGGTGATAGTGCTCATGGTAATAGTGCTCATGTTGACGCTGCCCATGGTGACAGTGCCCATGGTGACACTGCCCATAGTGACATTTCCCATGGTGACAGTGCTCATGGTGAGAGTTCCCATGGTGACAGTGCACATGTTGACAGTTCCAATGGTGACAGTGCTCACGGTGACAGTGCTCACTGTGGCAGTGCCAATGGTTACAGTGCTCATGGTGGCAGTGTCCATGGTGGCAGTTCCCAAGATGACAGTGCTCATGGTGACATTTCCCATGGTAACAGAACTCAGGATGACAGTGTCCATGGTGACAGTGCCCATGGTGAGAGTGGCCATGTTGAAATTGCCCATGGTGACAGTGCTCATGGTGACACTGCCCATGGTGACTGTGCTCATGCTGGCGTTGAACAAGGTTGAACAAGGTTGGAGTTCCCATGGTGAAAATCCTCATGGTGGCACTACCCATGATAATAGTGCTCATGGTGACAGTGTACATCGTGAGAGTGCCCATGGTAACAATGCTCATGGAGAAACTGCCCATGGTGACAGTGCCCAAGGTGATATTCCCATGGTGACAGTGCTCATTTTGACAGTGCACACGGTGACAGTGCCCACAGTGACAGTGCTCACGGTGATAGTGTTAATGGTAATATTGCTCATGGTGACACTGCCCATGGTTATAGTGCTCACGGTGATAGTGCTCATGGTGACAGTTCCCAAGGTGACAGTGCCCACGGTGATAGTGCTCATGGTGACATTGCCCACGGTGACAGTGCTCATGGTGAGAGTTTGCATGGTGACAGTGCCCATGGTTACAGTGCTCATGGTCACACAACCCATGGTGACTGTGCTAAAGCTGGCGGTGTACATGGTTGGAGTTCCCATGGTGAAATTCCTCATGGTGGCACTGCCCATGATGATAGTGTTCATGGTGACAGTGTCCATGGTGACAGTGCCCATTGTGATAGTGCTCACGGTGATAGTGCCCTCAGTGGCAGTTCTAATGGTGACAATTCCATGGTGACAGTGCCCATGATGACCGTGCTCATGGTGACAGTGCCCACGGTGACATTTCTCATGGTGACAGTGCTCACGGTGACAGTGCCCTTGGTGATAGTACCCATGGTAATAGTGGTCACGGTGACATGGCCCATGGTGATATTGCTCACGGTGATGCTACCCATGGTGATAGTGCTCACGGTGACATTCCCATGGTTACAGTGCCCATGGTGATATTGCTCACGGTGACACTGCCCATGATGACAGTGCTCATGGTGACAATGCCCATTCTGACAATGCTCATAGTGACAGTGCTCACGGTGACAGTGCCCTTGATGATAGTACTCATGGTAATAGTGCTCATGGTGACAGTTCCCATGGTGACAGTGCTCACTGTGGCAGTGCCAATGGTTACAGTGCTCATGGTGGCAGTGTCCATGGTGGCAGTTCCCAAGATGACAGTGCTCATGGTGACATTTCCCATGGTAACAGAGCTCATGATGACAGTGTCCATGGTGACAGTGCCCATGGTGACAGTGGCCATGTTGAAAGTGCCCATGGTGACACTGCTCATGGTGACAGTGCCCATGATGACTATGCTCATGCTGGCTGTGTACATGCTTGGAGATCCCATGGTGAAATTCCTCATGGTGGCACTGCCCATGATGATAGTGCTCATGGTGACAGTGTCCATGGTGACATTGCCTATGGTGACAGTTCCCATTGTGATAGTGCTCACGGTGATAGGGCCCACAGGGACAGTTCTAATGGTGACAGTTCCAATGGTGACAGTGCCCATGATGATAGTGCTTATGGTGACAGTGCCCACGGTGACAGTGCTCATGGTGACATTGCTCATGGTGACAGTGCCATTGGTGATAGTACCCATGGTAAAAGTGCTCATGGTGACATTGCCCATGGTGATATTGCTCACGGTGACACCGCCCATGGTGACAGTGCTCACGGTGATAGTGCTCAAGGTGACAGTTCGCATGGTGACAGGGCCCATGTTGAAAGTGCCCATGGTGACACTGCTCATGGTGGCACTGCCCATGGTGACTGTGCTCATGCTGGCGGTGTACATGGTTGGAGTTCCGATGGTGAAATTCCTCATGGTAGCACTGCCCATGATGATAGTGCTCACGGTGAAAGTGTCCATGGTGACAGTGCCTATGGTGACAGTGCCCATTGTGATAGTGCTCATGGTGATAGTGCCCAAAGTGACAGTGCTCATTGTGACAGTTCCTATGGTGACAGTGCCCATGATGATAGTGCTCATGGTAAAAGTTCCCACTGTGATAGTGCTCACGGTGAAAGTGCTCACGGTGACAGTGCCCTTGGTGATAGTGCTCTTGGTGATAGTGCTCATGGTAATAGTGCACATGGTGACACTGCCCATGGTGACAGTGCCCATGGTGACACTGCCCATAGTAACATTTCCCATGGTGACAGTGCTCATGTTGACAGTGCCCATGGTGACAGTGACCATGGTGAGTGTGCCCATGGTGACAGTGCCCATGGTGACAGTGTCCATGGTGACAGTGCTCACCTTGACAGTGCCCTTGGTGATAGTACCCATGTTAATATTGCTCACGGTTACAGTGCCCATGGTGATAGTGCTCATGGTGATAGTGCTCATGGTGACAGTTACCTTGGTGATAGTGCTCATGGTGATAGTGCTCATGGTGATAGTTCGCATGGTGACAGTGCCCATGTGGAAAGTCTCCATGAAGGCAGTGCTCATGGTGACACTGCCCATGGTGACTGTGCCCTTGCTGGCGGTGTACATGTTTGGAGTTCCCATGGTGAAATTCCTTATGGTGGCACTGCCCATGATGATAGTGTTCATCGTGACAATGTCCATGGTGACAGTGCCTATGGTGACAGTGCCCATTGTGATAGTGCTCACGGTGATAGTGCCCTCAGTGTCAGTTCTAATGGTGACAGTTCCCATGGTGATAGAGCCCATGATGACAGTGCTCATGGTGACAGTGCCCACGGTAACATTGCTCATGGTGACAGTGCTCACGGTGACAGTAACCTTGGTGATAGTACCCATGGTAATAGAGGTCACGGTGACAGTGCCCATTTTGATATTGCTCGCGGTGACACTGCCCATGGTGATAGTGCTCACGGTGATAGTGCTCAGGGTGACAGTTCCCATGGTTACATTGCCCATGGTGACAGTGCTCATGGTGACAGTGCCCGTGGTGACTATGCTCATGGTGACATTGCTCACAGAGATACTGCTCATGGTGACAGTTCGCATGGCGACAGGGCCCATGTTAAAAGTGCCCATGGTGACAGTGCTCATGGTGGCACTGCCCATGGTGACTGTGCTCATGCTGGTGGTGTACATGGTTGGAGTTCCCATGGTGAAATTCCTTATTGTGGCAATGCCCATGATGATAGTGCTCATGGTGACAGTGCCCAAGGTGACAGTGCCCATGGTGACATTTCCCATCTTGACAGTGCGCATGGTGAGAGTTCCCATGGTGACAATGCTCATGTTGAAAATACCCAAGGTGACAGTGCTCATGGTGACAGTGTCCACGGTGACAATTCTCATGGTGACAGTGCTCACAGTGATAGTGCTCCTGGTGACAGTGCTCCCGCTGACAGTTCCCTTGGTGATAGTGCTCATGGTAATACTGCTGATGGTGATAGTGCTCATGGTGACGGTTCGCATGGTGAGACTGCCCATGTTGAAAGTGCCCATGGTTGCAGTGATCATGTTGACACTGCCCATTGTGACTGTGCTCATGCTGGCGGTGTACATAGTTGGAGTTCCCATGGTGAAATTCCTTATGGTGGCACTGCCCATGATGATAGTGCTCATGGTGACAGTGTCCATGGTGACATTGCCTATGGTGACAGTTCCCATTGTGATAGTGCTCACGGTGATAGGGCCCACAGGGACAGTTCTAATGGTGACAGTTCCAATGGTGACAGTGCCCATGATGATAGTGCTTATGGTGACAGTGCCCACGGTGACAGTGCTCATGGTGACATTGCTCATGGTGACAGTGCCATTGGTGATAGTACCCATGGTAAAAGTGCTCATGGTGACATTGCCCATGGTGATATTGCTCACGGTGACACCGCCCATGGTGATAGTGCTCAAGGTGATAGTGCTCATGGTGACGGTTCCCATGGTTACAGTGCCCATGGTGACAGTGCTCATGCTGACAGTGCTCACGGTGACTATGCTCATGGTGACAGTGCTCACGGTGATAGTGCTCAAGGTGACAGTTCGCATGGTGACAGGGCCCATGTTGAAAGTGCCCATGGTGACACTGCTCATGGTGGCACTGCCCATGGTGACTGTGCTCATGCTGGCGGTGTACATGGTTGGAGTTCCGATGGTGAAATTCCTCATGGTAGCACTGCCCATGATGATAGTGCTCACGGTGAAAGTGTCCATGGTGACAGTGCCTATGGTGACAGTGCCCATTGTGATAGTGCTCATGGTGATAGTGCCCAAAGTGACAGTGCTCATTGTGACAGTTCCTATGGTGACAGTGCCCATGATGATAGTGCTCATGGTAAAAGTTCCCACTGTGATAGTGCTCACGGTGAAAGTGCTCACGGTGACAGTGCCCTTGGTGATAGTGCTCTTGGTGATAGTGCTCATGGTAATAGTGCACATGGTGACACTGCCCATGGTGACAGTGCCCATGGTGACACTGCCCATAGTAACATTTCCCATGGTGACAGTGCTCATGTTGACAGTGCCCATGGTGACAGTGACCATGGTGAGTGTGCCCATGGTGACAGTGCCCATGGTGACAGTGTCCATGGTGACAGTGCTCACCTTGACAGTGCCCTTGGTGATAGTACCCATGTTAATATTGCTCACGGTTACAGTGCCCATGGTGATAGTGCTCATGGTGATAGTGCTCATGGTGACAGTTACCTTGGTGATAGTGCTCATGGTGATAGTGCTCATGGTGATAGTTCGCATGGTGACAGTGCCCATGTGGAAAGTCTCCATGAAGGCAGTGCTCATGGTGACACTGCCCATGGTGACTGTGCCCTTGCTGGCGGTGTACATGTTTGGAGTTCCCATGGTGAAATTCCTTATGGTGGCACTGCCCATGATGATAGTGTTCATCGTGACAATGTCCATGGTGACAGTGCCTATGGTGACAGTGCCCATTGTGATAGTGCTCACGGTGATAGTGCCCTCAGTGTCAGTTCTAATGGTGACAGTTCCCATGGTGATAGAGCCCATGATGACAGTGCTCATGGTGACAGTGCCCACGGTAACATTGCTCATGGTGACAGTGCTCACGGTGACAGTAACCTTGGTGATAGTACCCATGGTAATAGAGGTCACGGTGACAGTGCCCATTTTGATATTGCTCACGGTGACACTGCCCATGGTGATAGTGCTCACGGTGATAGTGCTCAGGGTGACAGTTCCCATGGTTACATTGCCCATGGTGACAGTGCTCATGGTGACAGTGCCCGTGGTGACTATGCTCATGGTGACATTGCTCACAGAGATACTGCTCATGGTGACAGTTCGCATGGCGACAGGGCCCATGTTAAAAGTGCCCATGGTGACAGTGCTCATGGTGGCACTGCCCATGGTGACTCTGCTCATGCTGGCAGTGTACATGGTTGGAGTTCCCATGGGGAAATTCCTTATGGTGGCAATGCCCATGATGATAGTGCTCATGGTGACAGTGCTCATGGTGACAGTGTACATGGTGACAATCCACACGGTGACAGTGCTCACGGTGATAGTTCTCATGGCGATAGTGCCCATTGTAATAGTGCTCACGGTGACACTGCCCATGGTGACAGTGCTCACGGGGATAGTGCGCACAGTGACACTGCCCTTGGTGATAGTGCTCTTGGTGATAGTGCTCATGGTAATAGTGCTCATGGTGACACTGCCCGTGGTGACAGTGCCCATGGTGACACTGCCCATAGTGACATTTCCCATGGTGACAGTGCTGATGGTGAGAGTTCCCATGGTGACAGTGCACATGGTGACAGTGCTCACGGTCACAGTGCTCACTGTGGCAGTCCCAATGGTTACAGTTCTCATGGTGGCAGTGTCCATGGTGGCAGTTCCCAAGATGACAGTGCTCATGGTGACATTTCCCATGGTAACAGAGTTCATGATAACAATGTCCATGGTGACAGTGCCCATGGTGACAGTGGCCATGTTGAAAGTGCCCATGGTGACACTGCTCACCGTGAGAGTGCCCATGGTGACTATGCTAATGCTGGCGGTGTACATCGTTGGAGTTCCCATGGTGAAATTCCTCATGGTGGCACTGCCCATGGTGACAATGTCCATCGTGAGAGTGCCCATGGTGACAGTGCTCATGGTGACAGTGCACACGGTGACAGTGCTCATGTTGACAGTGCACACGGTGACAGTGCCCACCGTGACAGTGTTCATGGTGATATTGCTCATGGTGACACAGCCCATGGTTATAGTGCTCACGCTGATAGTGCTCATGGTGACAGTTCCCATGGTGACGATGCCCACGGTGACAGTGCTCATGGTGACATTGCCCACGGTGACGGTGCTCATGGTGACAGTGCTCATGGTGAAAGTGCTCATGGTGACACAGCCCATGGTGACTGTGCTAAAGCTGGCGGTGTATATGGTTGGAGTTCCCATGGTGAAATTCCTCATGGTGGCACTGCCCATGATGAGAGTGTTCATGGTGACATTTCACATGGTGACAGTGCTCATGGTGAGAGTTCCTATGGTGACATTGCTCATGTTGACAGTGCTCATGTTGACAGTGCCCACAGTGACAGTACTCATGGTGACAGTGCTCACAGTGACAGTGCCCTTGGTGATAGTACCCATGGTAATAGCGCTCAATGTGACAGTGCCCATGGTGATATTTCTCACGGTGACACTGCCCATGGTGATAGTGCTCACGGTGTTTGTGCTCATGGTGACAGTTCACATGGTGACACTGCCCCTGTTGAAAGTGCCCATGGTGACAGTGCTCATGTTGACACTGCCCATGGTGACAATGATCATGTTGACCATGCCCATGGTGACAGCGTCCATGGTGACATTGCCCATGGTGAGAGTGCTCATGGTGACAGTGTCCCTGGTGACAGTGCGCATGGTGACTGTGCCCTTAGTGACAGTTCCCATAGTGACAGTGCCCATGTTGAAAGTGCTCATGGCGACAGTGCTCATGGTGACACTGCCCATGGTGACTGTGCTGATGTTCACGGTGTACATGGTTGGAGTCCCCATGGTGAAATTCCTTATGGTGGCATTGCCCATGATGTTAGTGCTCATGGTGAATGTGTCCATGGTGACAATGCCTATGGTGACAGTGCCCATGATGACATTTCCCCGGGTGACAGTGCTCATACTGACAGTTCCCATGGTGACAGTGCCCATGGTGACAGTGCTAATGTTGACACTGCCCACGGTGACAGTGCTCATGGTGTCAGTGTCCTTGGTGATAGTACACATGGTAATAGTGCTCACAGTGACAGTGCCCACGGTGATATTGCTCATGGTGACACTGCCCATGGTGATAGTGCCAACGGTTACAGTTCTCATTGTGACAGTGCCCATGGTGACAGTGCTCATGGTGACAGTGCTCACAGTGACAGTGCCCATGGTGATATTGTTCACGGTGACACTGCCCAGGGTGATAGTGCTAACGGTGATAGTGCTCATGGTGATAGTTCCCATGGTTACAGTGCCCATGGTGACAGTGCTCATGGTGACAGTGCTCACGGTGATAGTGCTCACATTGACAGTGCCCTTGGTGATAGTGCTCACGGTGATAGTACCCACAGTGACAGTTCAAATGATGACAGTTCCCATGGTGACAGTGCCCATGATGACAGTGCTCATGGTGACAGTGTCCACGGTGAGAGTGCTCATGGTGACACTGCTCACGGTAACAGTGCCCTTGGTGATAGTACCCATGTTAATAGTGCTCACGGTGATAGAGCCCACGGTGACATTTCCCATGGTGACAGTGCTCACTTTAACAGTGTACACGATGACAGTGCCCACGGTGACAGTGTTTATGGTGATATTACTAACGGTGACACGGCCCATGTTCATAGTGCTCACGGTGATAGTGCTCATGGTGACAGTTACCATGGTGATAGGGCCCATGTTGAAAGTGCCCATGGTGACAGTGCTTATGGTGGCACTGCCCATGGTGAATGTGCTCATGCTGGCAGAGTACCTGGTTGGAGTTCCGATGGTAAAATTCCTCATGGTAGCACTCCCCATGATGTTAGTGCTCATGGTGACAGTGTCCAAGGTGACAGTGCCTATGGTGACAGTGCCCATTGTGATAGTGCTCATGGTGATAGTGCCCACAGTGACAGTGCTCATTGTGACCTTTCCTATGGTGACAGTGCCCATGATGACAGTGCTCATGGTGACAGTGCCCACTGTGATAGTGATCACGGTGAAAGTGCTCACGGTGACAGTGCCCTTGGTGATAGTGCTCATGGTGACAGTTCGCATTGTGACAGTTCCCAAGTTGAAAGTGCCCATGGTGACAGTACCCATGGTGACAGTGCCCATGGTGACACAGCCCATGGTGACTGTGCTAAAGCTGGCGGTGTATATGGTTGGAGTTCCCATGATGAAATTCCTCATGGTGGCACTCCCCATGATGATAGTGCTCATGGTGACAGTGCCCAGGGTGAAATTATCCATGGTGACAGTGCTCATGGTGAGAGTTCCTATGGTGACTGTGCTCATGTTGACAGTGCCCATGGTGATAGTGCCCACGGTGACACTGCGCAAGGTGATAGTGCTCAACGTGATAGTGCCCATGGTAATAGTGCTGATGGTGACACTGCCCATGTTGATATTGCTCACGGTGACACTGCCCATGGTGATAGTGCTCACGGTGATAGTGCTCACGGTGACAGTGCCCTTGGTGATATTGCTCATGGTGATACAGCTCATGGTGGAAGTTCGCATGGTGACACTGCCCCTGTTGAAATTGCCCATGGTGACAGTGCTCATGTTGACACTGCCCATGGTGACTGTGCTCACGATGGAGGTGTACATGGTTGGAGTTCCCATGGTACAACTGTTATGGTGGTACTGCCCATGATGATAGTGTTCATGGTGACAGTGTCCATGGTGACAGTGCCCATGGTGATAGTGCCTATTGTGAGAGTGCCCATGGTGACAGTTCCCATGGTGACCATTTCCATGGTGATAATGCTCATGTTGACAGTGCCAACCGTGACAATGCTCATGGTGAGAGTTCCCATGGTGAAAGTGATCATCTTGACAATGCCCATGGCGACCGTTCCCATGGTGACATTTCCCATGGTGATAGTACGCACCGTGATAGTGCCCATGGTGACAGTTCCCATGGATACAGTGTCCATGGTGACAGTGCTCATGGTTGCACTGCCCATGGTGACTGTGCTCATGCTGGTGGTGTACGTGGTCGGAACTCCGATGGTGAAATTCCTCATGGTAGCACTCCCCATGATGTTAGTGCTCATGGTGACAGTGTCCAAGGTGACAGTGCCTATGGTGACAGTGCCCATTGTGATAGTGCTCACGGTGATACTGCTCACAGTGACAGTGCTCATTGTGACCGTTCCTATGGTGACAGTGCCCATGATGACAGTGCTCATGGTGACAGTGCCCACTGTGATAGTGCTCACGGTGAAAGTGCTCACGGTGACACTGCCCTTGGTGATAGTGCTCTTGGTGATAGTGCTCATGGTGACAGTTCGCATTGTGACAGTTCCCATGTTGAAAGTGCCCATGGTGACAGTACCCATGGTGACAGTGCGCATGGTGACAGTGCCCATGGTGATATTTCCCATGGTGACATTGTTCATGTTGACATTGCCCATGGTGACCTTTCCCATGGTGACAGTTCCCATGGTGATAGTGCTCATGGTGACAGTGCTCCTGGTAACAGTGCACACGGTGACAATGCCCACGGTGACAGTGCTCACGGTGACAGTGCTCATGGTGATAGTGCCTACTGTAGTAGTGGTCACGGTGACAGTGCCCATGATGATAGTGCTCACGGTGACACTGCCCATGTTGATAGTGCTCACGATGATACTGCTCCTGGTGACAGTTCCCATGGTTACAGTGCCCATGGTGACAGTGCTCATGGTGAGAGTACTCACGGTGATAGTTCTCATGGTGACAGTGCCCGTGGTGATAGTGCCCATGGTGATAGTGCTCATGGTGATAGTGCTCATGGTGACAGTTCGCATGGTGACAGTGCCCACTTTGAAAGTGCCCATGGTGACAGTACCCATGGTGACTGTGCCCATGGTGACAGTGTCCATGGTGACAGTGCTCATTGTGAGAATTGCCATGGTGACAGTGCTAATGTTGACATTGCCCATGGTGACCGTTCCCATGGTGACAGTTCCCAAGGTGATAGTGCTCATGGTGACAGTGCTATTGGTGACAGTGCACTCGGTGAGAATGCCCACACTTACATTGCTCACGTTGTTAGTGCTCATGGTGATAGTGCCAATTTTAATAGTGCTCATGGTGACCGTGCCCATGTTGATGTTGCTCAAGGTGACACTTCCCATGGTGATAGTGCTCACGGTGATAGTGCTAATGGTGACACTGCCCTTGGTGATAGTGCTCATGGTGATAGTGCTCATGGTAATAGTGCTCATGTTGACGCTGCCCATGGTGACAGTGCCCATGGTGACACTGCCCATAGTGACATTTCCCATGGTGACAGTGCTCATGGTGAGAGTTCCCATGGTGACAGTGCACATGTTGACAGTTCCAATGGTGACAGTGCTCACGGTGACAGTGCTCACTGTGGCAGTGCCAATGGTTACAGTGCTCATGGTGGCAGTGTCCATGGTGGCAGTTCCCAAGATGACAGTGCTCATGGTGACATTTCCCATGGTAACAGAACTCAGGATGACAGTGTCCATGGTGACAGTGCCCATGGTGAGAGTGGCCATGTTGAAATTGCCCATGGTGACAGTGCTCATGGTGACACTGCCCATGGTGACTGTGCTCATGCTGGCGTTGAACAAGGTTGAACAAGGTTGGAGTTCCCATGGTGAAAATCCTCATGGTGGCACTACCCATGATAATAGTGCTCATGGTGACAGTGTACATCGTGAGAGTGCCCATGGTAACAATGCTCATGGAGAAACTGCCCATGGTGACAGTGCCCAAGGTGATATTCCCATGGTGACAGTGCTCATTTTGACAGTGCACACGGTGACAGTGCCCACAGTGACAGTGCTCACGGTGATAGTGTTAATGGTAATATTGCTCATGGTGACACTGCCCATGGTTATAGTGCTCACGGTGATAGTGCTCATGGTGACAGTTCCCAAGGTGACAGTGCCCACGGTGATAGTGCTCATGGTGACATTGCCCACGGTGACAGTGCTCATGGTGAGAGTTTGCATGGTGACAGTGCCCATGGTTACAGTGCTCATGGTCACACAACCCATGGTGACTGTGCTAAAGCTGGCGGTGTACATGGTTGGAGTTCCCATGGTGAAATTCCTCATGGTGGCACTGCCCATGATGATAGTGTTCATGGTGACAGTGTCCATGGTGACAGTGCCCATTGTGATAGTGCTCACGGTGATAGTGCCCTCAGTGACAGTTCTAATGGTGACAATTCCATGGTGACAGTGCCCATGATGACCGTGCTCATGGTGACAGTGCCCACGGTGACATTTCTCATGGTGACAGTGCTCACGGTGACAGTGCCCTTGGTGATAGTACCCATGGTAATAGTGGTCACGGTGACATGGCCCATGGTGATATTGCTCACGGTGATGCTACCCATGGTGATAGTGCTCACGGTGACATTCCCATGGTTACAGTGCCCATGGTGATATTGCTCACGGTGACACTGCCCATGATGACAGTGCTCATGGTGACAATGCCCATTCTGACAATGCTCATAGTGACAGTGCTCACGGTGACAGTGCCCTTGATGATAGTACTCATGGTAATAGTGCTCATGGTGACAGTTCCCATGGTGACAGTGCTCACTGTGGCAGTGCCAATGGTTACAGTGCTCATGGTGGCAGTGTCCATGGTGGCAGTTCCCAAGATGACAGTGCTCATGGTGACATTTCCCATGGTAACAGAGCTCATGATGACAGTGTCCATGGTGACAGTGCCCATGGTGACAGTGGCCATGTTGAAAGTGCCCATGGTGACACTGCTCATGGTGACAGTGCCCATGATGACTATGCTCATGCTGGCTGTGTACATGCTTGGAGATCCCATGGTGAAATTCCTCATGGTGGCACTGCCCATGATGATAGTGCTCATGGTGACAGTGTCCATGGTGACATTGCCTATGGTGACAGTTCCCATTGTGATAGTGCTCACGGTGATAGGGCCCACAGGGACAGTTCTAATGGTGACAGTTCCAATGGTGACAGTGCCCATGATGATAGTGCTTATGGTGACAGTGCCCACGGTGACAGTGCTCATGGTGACATTGCTCATGGTGACAGTGCCATTGGTGATAGTACCCATGGTAAAAGTGCTCATGGTGACATTGCCCATGGTGATATTGCTCACGGTGACACCGCCCATGGTGATAGTGCTCAAGGTGATAGTGCTCATGGTGACGGTTCCCATGGTTACAGTGCCCATGGTGACAGTGCTCATGCTGACAGTGCTCACGGTGACTATGCTCATGGTGACAGTGCTCACGGTGATAGTGCTCAAGGTGACAGTTCGCATGGTGACAGGGCCCATGTTGAAAGTGCCCATGGTGACACTGCTCATGGTGGCACTGCCCATGGTGACTGTGCTCATGCTGGCGGTGTACATGGTTGGAGTTCCGATGGTGAAATTCCTCATGGTAGCACTGCCCATGATGATAGTGCTCACGGTGAAAGTGTCCATGGTGACAGTGCCTATGGTGACAGTGCCCATTGTGATAGTGCTCATGGTGATAGTGCCCAAAGTGACAGTGCTCATTGTGACAGTTCCTATGGTGACAGTGCCCATGATGATAGTGCTCATGGTAAAAGTTCCCACTGTGATAGTGCTCACGGTGAAAGTGCTCACGGTGACAGTGCCCTTGTTGATAGTGCTCTTGGTGATAGTGCTCATGGTAATAGTGCACATGGTGACACTGCCCATGGTGACAGTGCCCATGGTGACACTGCCCATAGTAACATTTCCCATGGTGACAGTGCTCATGTTGACAGTGCCCATGGTGACAGTGACCATGGTGAGTGTGCCCATGGTGACAGTGCCCATGGTGACAGTGTCCATGGTGACAGTGCTCACCTTGACAGTGCCCTTGGTGATAGTACCCATGTTAATATTGCTCACGGTTACAGTGCCCATGGTGATAGTGCTCATGGTGATAGTGCTCATGGTGACAGTTACCTTGGTGATAGTGCTCATGGTGATAGTGCTCATGGTGATAGTTCGCATGGTGACAGTGCCCATGTGGAAAGTCTCCATGAAGGCAGTGCTCATGGTGACACTGCCCATGGTGACTGTGCCCTTGCTGGCGGTGTACATGTTTGGAGTTCCCATGGTGAAATTCCTTATGGTGGCACTGCCCATGATGATAGTGTTCATCGTGACAATGTCCATGGTGACAGTGCCTATGGTGACAGTGCCCATTGTGATAGTGCTCACGGTGATAGTGCCCTCAGTGTCAGTTCTAATGGTGACAGTTCCCATGGTGATAGAGCCCATGATGACAGTGCTCATGGTGACAGTGCCCACGGTAACATTGCTCATGGTGACAGTGCTCACGGTGACAGTAACCTTGGTGATAGTACCCATGGTAATAGAGGTCACGGTGACAGTGCCCATTTTGATATTGCTCACGGTGACACTGCCCATGGTGATAGTGCTCACGGTGATAGTGCTCAGGGTGACAGTTCCCATGGTTACATTGCCCATGGTGACAGTGCTCATGGTGACAGTGCCCGTGGTGACTATGCTCATGGTGACATTGCTCACAGAGATACTGCTCATGGTGACAGTTCGCATGGCGACAGGGCCCATGTTAAAAGTGCCCATGGTGACAGTGCTCATGGTGGCACTGCCCATGGTGACTCTGCTCATGCTGGCAGTGTACATGGTTGGAGTTCCCATGGGGAAATTCCTTATGGTGGCAATGCCCATGATGATAGTGCTCATGGTGACAGTGCTCATGGTGACAGTGTACATGGTGACAATCCACACGGTGACAGTGCTCACGGTGATAGTTCTCATGGCGATAGTGCCCATTGTAATAGTGCTCACGGTGACACTGCCCATGGTGATAGTGCTCACGGGGATAGTGCGCACAGTGACACTGCCCTTGGTGATAGTGCTCTTGGTGATAGTGCTCATGGTAATAGTGCTCATGGTGACACTGCCCGTGGTGACAGTGCCCATGGTGACACTGCCCATAGTGACATTTCCCATGGTGACAGTGCTGATGGTGAGAGTTCCCATGGTGACAGTGCACATGGTGACAGTGCTCACGGTCACAGTGCTCACTGTGGCAGTCCCAATGGTTACAGTTCTCATGGTGGCAGTGTCCATGGTGGCAGTTCCCAAGATGACAGTGCTCATGGTGACATTTCCCATGGTAACAGAGCTCATGATAACAATGTCCATGGTGACAGTGCCCATGGTGACAGTGGCCATGTTGAAAGTGCCCATGGTGACACTGCTCACCGTGAGAGTGCCCATGGTGACTATGCTAATGCTGGCGGTGTACATCGTTGGAGTTCCCATGGTGAAATTCCTCATGGTGGCACTGCCCATGGTGACAATGTCCATCGTGAGAGTGCCCATGGTGACAGTGCTCATGGTGACAGTGCACACGGTGACAGTGCTCATGTTGACAGTGCACACGGTGACAGTGCCCACCGTGACAGTGTTCATGGTGATATTGCTCATGGTGACACAGCCCATGGTTATAGTGCTCACGCTGATAGTGCTCATGGTGACAGTTCCCATGGTGACGATGCCCACGGTGACAGTGCTCATGGTGACATTGCCCACGGTGACGGTGCTCATGGTGACAGTGCTCATGGTGAAAGTGCTCATGGTGACACAGCCCATGGTGACTGTGCTAAAGCTGGCGGTGTATATGGTTGGAGTTCCCATGGTGAAATTCCTCATGGTGGCACTGCCCATGATGAGAGTGTTCATGGTGACATTTCACATGGTGACAGTGCTCATGGTGAGAGTTCCTATGGTGACATTGCTCATGTTGACAGTGCTCATGTTGACAGTGCCCACAGTGACAGTACTCATGGTGACAGTGCTCACAGTGACAGTGCCCTTGGTGATAGTACCCATGGTAATAGCGCTCAATGTGACAGTGCCCATGGTGATATTTCTCACAGTGACACTGCCCATGGTGATAGTGCTCACGGTGTTTGTGCTCATGGTGACAGTTCACATGGTGACACTGCCCCTGTTGAAAGTGCCCATGGTGACAGTGCTCATGTTGACACTGCCCATGGTGACAATGATCATGTTGACCATGCCCATGGTGACAGCGTCCATGGTGACATTGCCCATGGTGAGAGTGCTCATGGTGACAGTGTCCCTGGTGACAGTGCGCATGGTGACTGTGCCCTTAGTGACAGTTCCCATAGTGACAGTGCCCATGTTGAAAGTGCTCATGGCGACAGTGCTCATGGTGACACTGCCCATGGTGACTGTGCTGATGTTCACGGTGTACATGGTTGGAGTCCCCATGGTGAAATTCCTTATGGTGGCATTGCCCATGATGTTAGTGCTCATGGTGAATGTGTCCATGGTGACAATGCCTATGGTGACAGTGCCCATGATGACATTTCCCCGGGTGACAGTGCTCATACTGACAGTTCCCATGGTGACAGTGCCCATGGTGACAGTGCTAATGTTGACACTGCCCACGGTGACAGTGCTCATGGTGTCAGTGTCCTTGGTGATAGTACACATGGTAATAGTGCTCACGGTGACAGTGCCCACGGTGATATTGCTCATGGTGACACTGCCCATGGTGATAGTGCCAACGGTTACAGTTCTCATTGTGACAGTGCCCATGGTGACAGTGCTCATGGTGACAGTGCTCACAGTGACAGTGCCCATGGTGATATTGTTCACGGTGACACTGCCCAGGGTGATAGTGCTAACGGTGATAGTGCTCATGGTGATAGTTCCCATGGTTACAGTGCCCATGGTGACAGTGCTCATGGTGACAGTGCTCACGGTGATAGTGCTCACATTGACAGTGCCCTTGGTGATAGTGCTCACGGTGATAGTACCCACAGTGACAGTTCAAATGATGACAGTTCCCATGGTGACAGTGCCCATGATGACAGTGCTCATGGTGACAGTGTCCACGGTGAGAGTGCTCATGGTGACACTGCTCACGGTAACAGTGCCCTTGGTGATAGTACCCATGTTAATAGTGCTCACGGTGATAGAGCCCACGGTGACATTTCCCATGGTGACAGTGCTCACTTTAACAGTGTACACGATGAAAGTGCCCACGGTGACAGTGTTTATGGTGATATTACTAACGGTGACACGGCCCATGTTCATAGTGCTCACGGTGATAGTGCTCATGGTGACAGTTACCATGGTGATAGGGCCCATGTTGAAAGTGCCCATGGTGACAGTGCTTATGGTGGCACTGCCCATGGTGAATGTGCTCATGCTGGCAGAGTACCTGGTTGGAGTTCCGATGGTAAAATTCCTCATGGTAGCACTGCCCATGATGATAGTGCTCATGGTGACAGTGTCCATGGTGACAGTGCCTATGGTGACAGTGCCCATTGTGATAGTGCTCATGGTGACAGTGCCCACTGTGACTGTGCTCATGGTGACAGTGCTCACGGTGACAGTGCCCTTGGTGATAGTGCTCATGGTGACAGTGCTCATGGGGACAGTGCTCACGATGACAGTGCCCTTGGTGATAGTACCCATGGTAATAGTGCTCACTGTGACAGTGCCCATGGTGATAGTGCTCATAGTGATAGTGCTCATGGTAATAGTGCTCATAGTGACACTGCCCATGGTGACACTGCCCATAGTGACATTTCCCATGGTCGCAGTGCTCATGGTGAGAGTTCCCATGGTGACAGTGCACATGGTGACAATTCCCATGGTGACACTGCTCATGGTGGCAGTGCTCACTGTGGCAGTGCCAATGGTTAAAGTGCTCGTGGTGGCAGTGTCCATGGTGGCAGTTCCCAAAGTGACAGTGCTCATGGTGACATTTCCCATGGTAACAGATTTCATGATGATAGTGTCCATGGTGACAGTGTGCATGGTGACAATGGCCTTGTTGAAAGTACCTATGGTGACAGTGCTCATGGTGACAGTGCCCACGGTGACTATGCTCATGGTGACAGTGCCCACGGTGACAGTGCTCATGGTGGCACTGCCCATGGTGACTGTGCTCATGATGGCGGTGTACATGGTTGGAGTTCCGATGGTGAAATTCCTCATGGTAGCCATGCCCATGATGATAGTGCTCACGGTGATAGTGCGCACAGTGACACTGCCCTTGGTGATAGTGCTCATGGTAATAGTGCTCACAGTGACAGTGCCCATGGTGATATTGTTCACGGTGACACTGCCCATGGTGATAGTGCTCACGGTGATAGTGCTCATGGTGATAGTTCCCATGGTGGCAGTGCCCATGGTGACAGTGCTCATGGTGACAGTGCGCACGGTGAAAATGCTCATGGTGACAGTGCTCACGGTGATAGTGCTCACATTGACAGTGCCCTTGGTGATAGTGCTCATGGTAATACTGCTCATGGTGATAGTGGTCATGGTGATAGTTCGTATGGTGACTGTGCCCATGTTGAAAGTCCCCATGGTGGCAGTGCTCATGGTGACACTCCCTGTGGTGACTATGCTCATGCTGGTGGTATACATGGTTGGAGTTCCCATGGTGAAATTCCTTATGGTGGCACTGCCCATGATGATATTGTCCATGGTGACAGTGTCCACGGTGACAGTGCCTGTGGTGACAGTGCTCATGGTGACAGTGCCAATGGTGACCGTGCTCATGGTGACAGTGCCAACAGTGACAGTGCTCATGGTGGCAGTGCCCTTGGTGATAGTACCCATGTTAATAGTGCTCACGGTGACAGTGCCCATGGTGATATTGCTCACGGTGACCCTGCCCATGTTGATAGTGCCCACGGTGATAGTGCTCAGGGTGAAAGACCCCATGGTTACAGTGCCCATGGTGACAGTGCTCATAGTGACATTGCCCATGGTGACAGTGCCCATAGTGATAGTGCCCATGGTGACATTTCCCATGGTCACAGTGCTCATGGTGACAGTGCACATGATGACAGTGCTCATGTTGACAGTGCCCACGGTGACAGTGCTCATGGTAACAGTGCTCACGGTGACAGTGCCCTTGGTGATATTTCTCATGGTGACACTGCCCATGGTGATAGTGCTCACGGTGATTGTGCTCATGGTGACAGTTCCCATGGTTACAGTGCCCACGGTGACAGTGCTCATGGTGACAGTGCCCACGGTGACAGTGCTAATGGTGACAGTGCTCATGGTGACAGTACACATGGTGACACTGCTCATGGTGACAGTGCTCATGGTGACAGTGACCTTGGTGATAGTACCCATGGTAATAGAGGTCACGGTGACTGTGCCCATGGTGATATTGCTCACAGTGACACTGCCCATGGTGATAGTGCTCACGGTGATAGTGCTCATGTTGACAGTTCCCATGGTGACAGTGCTCATGTTGACAGTGCCCACGGTGACTATGCTCATGATGAAAGTTCTCATGGTGATAGTGCTCATGGTGAGAGTGCTCATGGTGACAGTTCACATGGTAGACATGGCGAAGTTGAAAGTGCCCATGGTGACAGTGCTCATGATGACACTGCCCATGGTGACTGTGCTCATGTTGGCGGTGTACATGGTTGGAGTTCCGATGGTTAAATTCCTCACGGTAGCACTGCCCATGATGATAGTGCTCATGGTGACAGTGTCCACGGTGACAGTGCCTATGTTGACAGTGCCCATTGTGATAGTGCTCATGGTGATAGTGCCCACAGTGACAGTGCTCATGGTGACAGTTCCTATGGTGACTGTAACCATGGTGACAGTGCCCATGGTGAGAGTGCCCATGGTGACAGTGCCCATGGTGACATTTCCCATGGTGACAGTGCTGACGGTGAGAGTTCTCATGGTGAGAGTGCTCAGGTTGACATTGCACATGGTGACCGTTCCGATGGTGACAGTTCCCATGGTGATAGTGCTCATGGTGACAGTGCTCATGGTGACCGTGCACACGGTGACAATGCCCACAGTGACAATGCTCACGGTGATAGTGCTCTTGGCGATAGTGACCATTGTAATAGTGCTCACCGTGACAGTGCCCATGTTGATATTGCTCATGGTGACACTGCCCATGGTGATAGTGCTCACGGTGATAGCGCTCAGGGTGACACTGCCCTTGGTGATAGTGCTCATGGTGATAGTGCTCATGGTAATAGTGCTCATGGTGACACTGCCCATGGTGACAGTGCCCATGGTGACACTCCCGATAGTGACATTTCTTATGGTGACAGTGCTCATGGTGAGAGTTCCCATGGTGACAGTGCACATGGTGACAGTTCCCATGGTGACAGTGCTCACGGTGACCGTGCTCACTGTGGCAGTGCCAATGGTAACATTGTTCATGGTGGCAGTGTCCATGGTGGCGGTTTCCAAGATGACAGTGCTCATGGTGATATTTCCCATGGTAACAGAGTTCATGATGACAGTGTCCATGGTGACAGTGCCCATGGTGACAGTGGCCATGTAGAAAGTGCCCATGATGAAACTGCCCATGGTGACAGTGCCCATAGTGATAGTGCCCATGGTGACATTTCCCATGGTGACAGTGCTAATGGAGAGAGTTCCCATGGTGACAGTGCCCATTATGACAGTGCTCATGGTGACAGTGCCCACGGGGACAGTGCTCATTGTGATAGTGCTCATGGGGATAGTGCCCATGGTAATAGTTCTCACGGTGACAGTGCCCATGGTGATATTGCTCACGGTGACACTGCCCATGGTGATACTGCTCACGGTGATAGTGCTCATGGTGACATATCCCCTTGTGACATTTCCCATGGTGACAGTGCTCATGGTGACCGCACCCACAGTGACAATGTCCACGGTGACAGTGCTCACGGTGACACTGCCCATGGTGACAGTGCTCATGGTGATAGTGCTCATGGTGACAGTGCCCTTGGTGATAGTGCTCCTGGTGATAGTGCTCATGGAGACATTTCCCATGGTGACAGTGCTCATGTTGACAGTCCCCATGGTGACTGTGCTCATGCTGGCGGTGTACATGGTTGGAGTTACAATGGTGAAATTCCTTATTTTGGCACTGCCCATGATGATAGTGCTCATGGTGAAGGTGTCCATGGTGACAGCGCCCATGGTGACAGTGCCCATGGTGATATTTCCCATGGTGATAGTGCTCATGGTGAGAGTTCCCATGGTGACAGTGCTCATCTTGGCAGTGCCCATAGTGACCGTTCCCATGGTGACAGTTCCCATGGTGATAGGGCTCATGGTTACAGTGCTCATGGTGACAGTGAACACGGTGACAGTGCCCGCAGTGACAGTGCTCATGGTGATAGTGCTCATGCTTATAGTGCCCACGGTGAAAGTAGTCATGGTGAAAGTGTTCACGGTGATAGTGCTCACGGTGACAGTGCCCTTAATGATAGTGTTCATGGTGATAGTGCTCATGGTGATAGTGCTCATGGTGACACGGCCCATGGTGAATGTGCTCATGCTGGCGGTGTACATGGTTGGAGTTCCCATGGTGAAATTCCTTATGGTGGCAATGCCCATGATGATAGTGCTCATGGTGAGAGTGTCCATGTTGACAATGCCTATGGTGACAGTGCCCATGGTGACATTTCCCATGGTGACAGTGCTCATAGTGAGAGTTCCCATGGTGACAATGCTTATGTTGACAACGCCCATGATGACAGTGCTCATGGTGACAGTGCCCACGGTGAAAATCCTCATGGTGACAGTGCTCACGGTGATAGTGCTCACGGTGATAGTGCTCACGCTGACAGTGCCCTTGGTGATAGTGCTCATGGTAGTAGTGCTCATGGTGACTGTTCGCATGGTGACAATGCCTATGTTGAAAGTGCCCATGGTGGCAGTGCTCATCGTGACACAGCCCATGGTGACTGTGCTAACGCTGCCGATGTACACGGTTGGAGTTCCCAAGGTGAAATTCCTCATGGTGGCACTGCCCATGATGATAGTGTTCGTGGTGACAGTGTCCATGGTGACAGTACCTATGGTGACAGTTTCCGTTGTGATAGTGCTCACGGTGATAGTGCCCACAGTGACAGTGCTAATGTTGACCGTTCCCATGGTGACAGTGCCCATGATGACAGTGCTCATGGTGACAGTGCCCACGGAGACAGTGTTCATGGTGACAGTACCCTTGGTGATAGTTTTCATGGTGATAGTGCTCATCGTGGCAGTTCGCATGGTGACACTGCGTATGTTGAAAGTGACCATGGTGACAGTGCTCATGCTTGCACTGATCATGGTGACTGTGCTCATGCTGGCGGTGTACGTGGTCGGAATTCCGATGGTGAAATTCCTCATGGTAGCACTCCCCATGATGTTAGTGCTCATGGTGACAGTGTCCAAGGTGACAGTGCCTATGGTGACAGTGCCCATTGTGATAGTGCTCATGGTGATAGTGCCCACAGTGACAGTGCTCATTGTGACCTTTCCTATGGTGACAGTGCCCATGATGACAGTGCTCATGGTGACAGTGCCCACTGTGATAGTGATCACGGTGAAAGTGCTCACGGTGACAGTGCCCTTGGTGATAGTGCTCATGGTGACAGTTCGCATTGTGACAGTTCCCAAGTTGAAAGTGCCCATGGTGACAGTACCCATGGTGACAGTGCCCATGGTGACACAGCCCATGGTGACTGTGCTAAAGCTGGCGGTGTATATGGTTGGAGTTCCCATGATGAAATTCCTCATGGTGGCACTCCCCATGATGATAGTGCTCATGGTGACAGTGCCCAGGGTGAAATTATCCATGGTGACAGTGCTCATGGTGAGAGTTCCTATGGTGACTGTGCTCATGTTGACAGTGCCCATGGTGATAGTGCCCACGGTGACACTGCGCAAGGTAATAGTGCTCAACGTGATAGTGCCCATGGTAATAGTGCTGATGGTGACACTGCCCATGTTGATATTGCTCACGGTGACACTGCCCATGGTGATAGTGCTCACGGTGATAGTGCTCACGGTGACAGTGCCCTTGGTGATATTGCTCATGGTGATACAGCTCATGGTGGAAGTTCGCATGGTGACACTGCCCCTGTTGAAATTGCCCATGGTGACAGTGCTCATGTTGACACTGCCCATGGTGACTGTGCTCACGATGGAGGTGTACATGGTTGGAGTTCCCATGGTACAACTGTTATGGTGGTACTGCCCATGATGATAGTGTTCATGGTGACAGTGTCCATGGTGACAGTGCCCATGGTGATAGTGCCTATTGTGAGAGTGCCCATGGTGACAGTTCCCATGGTGACCATTTCCATGGTGATAATGCTCATGTTGACAGTGCCAACCGTGACAATGCTCATGGTGAGAGTTCCCATGGTGAAAGTGATCATCTTGACAATGCCCATGGCGACCGTTCCCATGGTGACATTTCCCATGGTGATAGTACGCACCGTGATAGTGCCCATGGTGACAGTTCCCATGGATACAGTGTCCATGGTGACAGTGCTCATGGTTGCACTGCCCATGGTGACTGTGCTCATGCTGGTGGTGTACGTGGTCGGAACTCCGATGGTGAAATTCCTCATGGTAGCACTCCCCATGATGTTAGTGCTCATGGTGACAGTGTCCAAGGTGACAGTGCCTATGGTGACAGTGCCCATTGTGATAGTGCTCATGGTGATAGTGCCCACAGTGACAGTGCTCATTGTGACCGTTCCTATGGTAACAGTGCCCATGATGACAGTGCTCATGGTGACAGTGCCCACTGTGATAGTGCTCACGGTGAAAGTGCTCACGGTGACACTGCCCTTGGTGATAGTGCTCTTGGTGATAGTGCTCATGGTGACAGTTCGCATTGTGACAGTTCCCATGTTGAAAGTGCCCGTGGTGACAGTACCCATGGTGACAGTGCGCATGGTGACAGTGCCCATGGTGATATTTCCCATGGTGACAGTGTTCATGGTGAGAGTTCCCATGGTGACATTGTTCATGTTGACATTGCCCATGGTGACCTTTCCCATGGTGACAGTTCCCATGGTGATAGTGCTCATGGTGACAGTGCTCCTGGTAACAGTGCACACGGTGACAATGCCCACGGTGACAGTGCTCACGGTGACAGTGCTCATGGTGATAGTGCCTACTGTAGTAGTGGTCACGGTGACAGTGCCCATGATGATAGTGCTCACGGTGACACTGCCCATGTTGATAGTGCTCACGATGATACTGCTCCTGGTGACAGTTCCCATGGTTACAGTGCCCATGGTGACAGTGCTCATGGTGAGAGTACTCACGGTGATAGTTCTCATGGTGACAGTGCCCGTGGTGATAGTGCCCATGGTGATAGTGCTCATGGTGATAGTGCTCATGGTGACAGTTCGCATGGTGACAGTGCCCACTTTGAAAGTGCCCATGGTGACAGTACCCATGGTGACTGTGCCCATGGTGACAGTGCCCATGGTGACAGTGCTCATTGTGAGAATTGCCATGGTGACAGTGCTAATGTTGACATTGCCCATGGTGACCGTTCCCATGGTGACAGTTCCCAAGGTGATAGTGCTCATGGTGACAGTGCTATTGGTGACAGTGCACTCGGTGAGAATGCCCACACTTACATTGCTCACGTTGATAGTGCTCATGGTGATAGTGCCAATTTTAATAGTGCTCATGGTGACCGTGCCCATGTTGATGTTGCTCAAGGTGACACTTCCCATGGTGATAGTGCTCACGGTGATAGTGCTAATGGTGACACTGCCCTTGGTGATAGTGCTCATGGTGATAGTGCTCATGGTAATAGTGCTCATGTTGACGCTGCCCATGGTGACAGTGCCCATGGTGACACTGCCCATAGTGACATTTCCCATGGTGACAGTGCTCATGGTGAGAGTTCCCATGGTGACAGTGCACATGTTGACAGTTCCAATGGTGACAGTGCTCACGGTGACAGTGCTCACTGTGGCAGTGCCAATGGTTACAGTGCTCATGGTGGCAGTGTCCATGGTGGCAGTTCCCAAGATGACAGTGCTCATGGTGACATTTCCCATGGTAACAGAACTCAGGATGACAGTGTCCATGGTGACAGTGCCCATGGTGAGAGTGGCCATGTTGAAATTGCCCATGGTGACAGTGCTCATGGTGACACTGCCCATGGTGACTGTGCTCATGCTGGCGTTGAACAAGGTTGAACAAGGTTGGAGTTCCCATGGTGAAAATCCTCATGGTGGCACTACCCATGATAATAGTGCTCATGGTGACAGTGTACATCGTGAGAGTGCCCATGGTAACAATGCTCATGGAGAAACTGCCCATGGTGACAGTGCCCAAGGTGATATTCCCATGGTGACAGTGCTCATTTTGACAGTGCACACGGTGACAGTGCCCACAGTGACAGTGCTCACGGTGATAGTGTTAATGGTAATATTGCTCATGGTGACACTGCCCATGGTTATAGTGCTCACGGTGATAGTGCTCATGGTGACAGTTCCCAAGGTGACAGTGCCCACGGTGATAGTGCTCATGGTGACATTGCCCACGGTGACAGTGCTCATGGTGAGAGTTTGCATGGTGACAGTGCCCATGGTTACAGTGCTCATGGTCACACAACCCATGGTGACTGTGCTAAAGCTGGCGGTGTACATGGTTGGAGTTCCCATGGTGAAATTCCTCATGGTGGCACTGCCCATGATGATAGTGTTCATGGTGACAGTGTCCATGGTGACAGTGCCCATTGTGATAGTGCTCACGGTGATAGTGCCCTCAGTGGCAGTTCTAATGGTGACAATTCCATGGTGACAGTGCCCATGATGACCGTGCTCATGGTGACAGTGCCCACGGTGACATTTCTCATGGTGACAGTGCTCACGGTGACAGTGCCCTTGGTGATAGTACCCATGGTAATAGTGGTCACGGTGACATGGCCCATGGTGATATTGCTCACGGTGATGCTACCCATGGTGATAGTGCTCACGGTGACATTCCCATGGTTACAGTGCCCATGGTGATATTGCTCACGGTGACACTGCCCATGATGACAGTGCTCATGGTGACAATGCCCATTCTGACAATGCTCATAGTGACAGTGCTCACGGTGACAGTGCCCTTGATGATAGTACTCATGGTAATAGTGCTCATGGTGACAGTTCCCATGGTGACAGTGCTCACTGTGGCAGTGCCAATGGTTACAGTGCTCATGGTGGCAGTGTCCATGGTGGCAGTTCCCAAGATGACAGTGCTCATGGTGACATTTCCCATGGTAACAGAGCTCATGATGACAGTGTCCATGGTGACAGTGCCCATGGTGACAGTGGCCATGTTGAAAGTGCCCATGGTGACACTGCTCATGGTGACAGTGCCCATGATGACTATGCTCATGCTGGCTGTGTACATGCTTGGAGATCCCATGGTGAAATTCCTCATGGTGGCACTGCCCATGATGATAGTGCTCATGGTGACAGTGTCCATGGTGACATTGCCTATGGTGACAGTTCCCATTGTGATAGTGCTCACGGTGATAGGGCCCACAGGGACAGTTCTAATGGTGACAGTTCCAATGGTGACAGTGCCCATGATGATAGTGCTTATGGTGACAGTGCCCACGGTGACAGTGCTCATGGTGACATTGCTCATGGTGACAGTGCCATTGGTGATAGTACCCATGGTAAAAGTGCTCATGGTGACATTGCCCATGGTGATATTGCTCACGGTGACACCGCCCATGGTGACAGTGCTCACGGTGATAGTGCTCAAGGTGACAGTTCGCATGGTGACAGGGCCCATGTTGAAAGTGCCCATGGTGACACTGCTCATGGTGGCACTGCCCATGGTGACTGTGCTCATGCTGGCGGTGTACATGGTTGGAGTTCCGATGGTGAAATTCCTCATGGTAGCACTGCCCATGATGATAGTGCTCACGGTGAAAGTGTCCATGGTGACAGTGCCTATGGTGACAGTGCCCATTGTGATAGTGCTCATGGTGATAGTGCCCAAAGTGACAGTGCTCATTGTGACAGTTCCTATGGTGACAGTGCCCATGATGATAGTGCTCATGGTAAAAGTTCCCACTGTGATAGTGCTCACGGTGAAAGTGCTCACGGTGACAGTGCCCTTGGTGATAGTGCTCTTGGTGATAGTGCTCATGGTAATAGTGCACATGGTGACACTGCCCATGGTGACAGTGCCCATGGTGACACTGCCCATAGTAACATTTCCCATGGTGACAGTGCTCATGTTGACAGTGCCCATGGTGACAGTGACCATGGTGAGTGTGCCCATGGTGACAGTGCCCATGGTGACAGTGTCCATGGTGACAGTGCTCACCTTGACAGTGCCCTTGGTGATAGTACCCATGTTAATATTGCTCACGGTTACAGTGCCCATGGTGATAGTGCTCATGGTGATAGTGCTCATGGTGACAGTTACCTTGGTGATAGTGCTCATGGTGATAGTGCTCATGGTGATAGTTCGCATGGTGACAGTGCCCATGTGGAAAGTCTCCATGAAGGCAGTGCTCATGGTGACACTGCCCATGGTGACTGTGCCCTTGCTGGCGGTGTACATGTTTGGAGTTCCCATGGTGAAATTCCTTATGGTGGCACTGCCCATGATGATAGTGTTCATCGTGACAATGTCCATGGTGACAGTGCCTATGGTGACAGTGCCCATTGTGATAGTGCTCACGGTGATAGTGCCCTCAGTGTCAGTTCTAATGGTGACAGTTCCCATGGTGATAGAGCCCATGATGACAGTGCTCATGGTGACAGTGCCCACGGTAACATTGCTCATGGTGACAGTGCTCACGGTGACAGTAACCTTGGTGATAGTACCCATGGTAATAGAGGTCACGGTGACAGTGCCCATTTTGATATTGCTCGCGGTGACACTGCCCATGGTGATAGTGCTCACGGTGATAGTGCTCAGGGTGACAGTTCCCATGGTTACATTGCCCATGGTGACAGTGCTCATGGTGACAGTGCCCGTGGTGACTATGCTCATGGTGACATTGCTCACAGAGATACTGCTCATGGTGACAGTTCGCATGGCGACAGGGCCCATGTTAAAAGTGCCCATGGTGACAGTGCTCATGGTGGCACTGCCCATGGTGACTGTGCTCATGCTGGTGGTGTACATGGTTGGAGTTCCCATGGTGAAATTCCTTATTGTGGCAATGCCCATGATGATAGTGCTCATGGTGACAGTGCCCAAGGTGACAGTGCCCATGGTGACATTTCCCATCTTGACAGTGCGCATGGTGAGAGTTCCCATGGTGACAATGCTCATGTTGAAAATACCCAAGGTGACAGTGCTCATGGTGACAGTGTCCACGGTGACAATTCTCATGGTGACAGTGCTCACAGTGATAGTGCTCCTGGTGACAGTGCTCCCGCTGACAGTTCCCTTGGTGATAGTGCTCATGGTAATACTGCTGATGGTGATAGTGCTCATGGTGACGGTTCGCATGGTGAGACTGCCCATGTTGAAAGTGCCCATGGTTGCAGTGATCATGTTGACACTGCCCATTGTGACTGTGCTCATGCTGGCGGTGTACATAGTTGGAGTTCCCATGGTGAAATTCCTTATGGTGGCACTGCCCATGATGATAGTGCTCATGGTGACAGTGTCCATGGTGACATTGCCTATGGTGACAGTTCCCATTGTGATAGTGCTCACGGTGATAGGGCCCACAGGGACAGTTCTAATGGTGACAGTTCCAATGGTGACAGTGCCCATGATGATAGTGCTTATGGTGACAGTGCCCACGGTGACAGTGCTCATGGTGACATTGCTCATGGTGACAGTGCCATTGGTGATAGTACCCATGGTAAAAGTGCTCATGGTGACATTGCCCATGGTGATATTGCTCACGGTGACACCGCCCATGGTGATAGTGCTCAAGGTGATAGTGCTCATGGTGACGGTTCCCATGGTTACAGTGCCCATGGTGACAGTGCTCATGCTGACAGTGCTCACGGTGACTATGCTCATGGTGACAGTGCTCACGGTGATAGTGCTCAAGGTGACAGTTCGCATGGTGACAGGGCCCATGTTGAAAGTGCCCATGGTGACACTGCTCATGGTGGCACTGCCCATGGTGACTGTGCTCATGCTGGCGGTGTACATGGTTGGAGTTCCGATGGTGAAATTCCTCATGGTAGCACTGCCCATGATGATAGTGCTCACGGTGAAAGTGTCCATGGTGACAGTGCCTATGGTGACAGTGCCCATTGTGATAGTGCTCATGGTGATAGTGCCCAAAGTGACAGTGCTCATTGTGACAGTTCCTATGGTGACAGTGCCCATGATGATAGTGCTCATGGTAAAAGTTCCCACTGTGATAGTGCTCACGGTGAAAGTGCTCACGGTGACAGTGCCCTTGGTGATAGTGCTCTTGGTGATAGTGCTCATGGTAATAGTGCACATGGTGACACTGCCCATGGTGACAGTGCCCATGGTGACACTGCCCATAGTAACATTTCCCATGGTGACAGTGCTCATGTTGACAGTGCCCATGGTGACAGTGACCATGGTGAGTGTGCCCATGGTGACAGTGCCCATGGTGACAGTGTCCATGGTGACAGTGCTCACCTTGACAGTGCCCTTGGTGATAGTACCCATGTTAATATTGCTCACGGTTACAGTGCCCATGGTGATAGTGCTCATGGTGATAGTGCTCATGGTGACAGTTACCTTGGTGATAGTGCTCATGGTGATAGTGCTCATGGTGATAGTTCGCATGGTGACAGTGCCCATGTGGAAAGTCTCCATGAAGGCAGTGCTCATGGTGACACTGCCCATGGTGACTGTGCCCTTGCTGGCGGTGTACATGTTTGGAGTTCCCATGGTGAAATTCCTTATGGTGGCACTGCCCATGATGATAGTGTTCATCGTGACAATGTCCATGGTGACAGTGCCTATGGTGACAGTGCCCATTGTGATAGTGCTCACGGTGATAGTGCCCTCAGTGTCAGTTCTAATGGTGACAGTTCCCATGGTGATAGAGCCCATGATGACAGTGCTCATGGTGACAGTGCCCACGGTAACATTGCTCATGGTGACAGTGCTCACGGTGACAGTAACCTTGGTGATAGTACCCATGGTAATAGAGGTCACGGTGACAGTGCCCATTTTGATATTGCTCACGGTGACACTGCCCATGGTGATAGTGCTCACGGTGATAGTGCTCAGGGTGACAGTTCCCATGGTTACATTGCCCATGGTGACAGTGCTCATGGTGACAGTGCCCGTGGTGACTATGCTCATGGTGACATTGCTCACAGAGATACTGCTCATGGTGACAGTTCGCATGGCGACAGGGCCCATGTTAAAAGTGCCCATGGTGACAGTGCTCATGGTGGCACTGCCCATGGTGACTCTGCTCATGCTGGCAGTGTACATGGTTGGAGTTCCCATGGGGAAATTCCTTATGGTGGCAATGCCCATGATGATAGTGCTCATGGTGACAGTGCTCATGGTGACAGTGTACATGGTGACAATCCACACGGTGACAGTGCTCACGGTGATAGTTCTCATGGCGATAGTGCCCATTGTAATAGTGCTCACGGTGACACTGCCCATGGTGACAGTGCTCACGGGGATAGTGCGCACAGTGACACTGCCCTTGGTGATAGTGCTCTTGGTGATAGTGCTCATGGTAATAGTGCTCATGGTGACACTGCCCGTGGTGACAGTGCCCATGGTGACACTGCCCATAGTGACATTTCCCATGGTGACAGTGCTGATGGTGAGAGTTCCCATGGTGACAGTGCACATGGTGACAGTGCTCACGGTCACAGTGCTCACTGTGGCAGTCCCAATGGTTACAGTTCTCATGGTGGCAGTGTCCATGGTGGCAGTTCCCAAGATGACAGTGCTCATGGTGACATTTCCCATGGTAACAGAGTTCATGATAACAATGTCCATGGTGACAGTGCCCATGGTGACAGTGGCCATGTTGAAAGTGCCCATGGTGACACTGCTCACCGTGAGAGTGCCCATGGTGACTATGCTAATGCTGGCGGTGTACATCGTTGGAGTTCCCATGGTGAAATTCCTCATGGTGGCACTGCCCATGGTGACAATGTCCATCGTGAGAGTGCCCATGGTGACAGTGCTCATGGTGACAGTGCACACGGTGACAGTGCTCATGTTGACAGTGCACACGGTGACAGTGCCCACCGTGACAGTGTTCATGGTGATATTGCTCATGGTGACACAGCCCATGGTTATAGTGCTCACGCTGATAGTGCTCATGGTGACAGTTCCCATGGTGACGATGCCCACGGTGACAGTGCTCATGGTGACATTGCCCACGGTGACGGTGCTCATGGTGACAGTGCTCATGGTGAAAGTGCTCATGGTGACACAGCCCATGGTGACTGTGCTAAAGCTGGCGGTGTATATGGTTGGAGTTCCCATGGTGAAATTCCTCATGGTGGCACTGCCCATGATGAGAGTGTTCATGGTGACATTTCACATGGTGACAGTGCTCATGGTGAGAGTTCCTATGGTGACATTGCTCATGTTGACAGTGCTCATGTTGACAGTGCCCACAGTGACAGTACTCATGGTGACAGTGCTCACAGTGACAGTGCCCTTGGTGATAGTACCCATGGTAATAGCGCTCAATGTGACAGTGCCCATGGTGATATTTCTCACGGTGACACTGCCCATGGTGATAGTGCTCACGGTGTTTGTGCTCATGGTGACAGTTCACATGGTGACACTGCCCCTGTTGAAAGTGCCCATGGTGACAGTGCTCATGTTGACACTGCCCATGGTGACAATGATCATGTTGACCATGCCCATGGTGACAGCGTCCATGGTGACATTGCCCATGGTGAGAGTGCTCATGGTGACAGTGTCCCTGGTGACAGTGCGCATGGTGACTGTGCCCTTAGTGACAGTTCCCATAGTGACAGTGCCCATGTTGAAAGTGCTCATGGCGACAGTGCTCATGGTGACACTGCCCATGGTGACTGTGCTGATGTTCACGGTGTACATGGTTGGAGTCCCCATGGTGAAATTCCTTATGGTGGCATTGCCCATGATGTTAGTGCTCATGGTGAATGTGTCCATGGTGACAATGCCTATGGTGACAGTGCCCATGATGACATTTCCCCGGGTGACAGTGCTCATACTGACAGTTCCCATGGTGACAGTGCCCATGGTGACAGTGCTAATGTTGACACTGCCCACGGTGACAGTGCTCATGGTGTCAGTGTCCTTGGTGATAGTACACATGGTAATAGTGCTCACAGTGACAGTGCCCACGGTGATATTGCTCATGGTGACACTGCCCATGGTGATAGTGCCAACGGTTACAGTTCTCATTGTGACAGTGCCCATGGTGACAGTGCTCATGGTGACAGTGCTCACAGTGACAGTGCCCATGGTGATATTGTTCACGGTGACACTGCCCAGGGTGATAGTGCTAACGGTGATAGTGCTCATGGTGATAGTTCCCATGGTTACAGTGCCCATGGTGACAGTGCTCATGGTGACAGTGCTCACGGTGATAGTGCTCACATTGACAGTGCCCTTGGTGATAGTGCTCACGGTGATAGTACCCACAGTGACAGTTCAAATGATGACAGTTCCCATGGTGACAGTGCCCATGATGACAGTGCTCATGGTGACAGTGTCCACGGTGAGAGTGCTCATGGTGACACTGCTCACGGTAACA
The DNA here is from genome assembly GCF_965194805.1 of Balaenoptera borealis. NCBI lineage: Eukaryota > Metazoa > Chordata > Mammalia > Artiodactyla > Balaenopteridae > Balaenoptera > Balaenoptera borealis. The sequence continues at coordinate 45,840 of NW_028123476.1, read as the reverse complement.
GTGCCCTTGGTGATAGTACCCATGTTAATAGTGCTCACGGTGATAGAGCCCACGGTGACATTTCCCATGGTGACAGTGCTCACTTTAACAGTGTACACGATGACAGTGCCCACGGTGACAGTGTTTATGGTGATATTACTAACGGTGACACGGCCCATGTTCATAGTGCTCACGGTGATAGTGCTCATGGTGACAGTTACCATGGTGATAGGGCCCATGTTGAAAGTGCCCATGGTGACAGTGCTTATGGTGGCACTGCCCATGGTGAATGTGCTCATGCTGGCAGAGTACCTGGTTGGAGTTCCGATGGTAAAATTCCTCATGGTAGCACTCCCCATGATGTTAGTGCTCATGGTGACAGTGTCCAAGGTGACAGTGCCTATGGTGACAGTGCCCATTGTGATAGTGCTCATGGTGATAGTGCCCACAGTGACAGTGCTCATTGTGACCTTTCCTATGGTGACAGTGCCCATGATGACAGTGCTCATGGTGACAGTGCCCACTGTGATAGTGATCACGGTGAAAGTGCTCACGGTGACAGTGCCCTTGGTGATAGTGCTCATGGTGACAGTTCGCATTGTGACAGTTCCCAAGTTGAAAGTGCCCATGGTGACAGTACCCATGGTGACAGTGCCCATGGTGACACAGCCCATGGTGACTGTGCTAAAGCTGGCGGTGTATATGGTTGGAGTTCCCATGATGAAATTCCTCATGGTGGCACTCCCCATGATGATAGTGCTCATGGTGACAGTGCCCAGGGTGAAATTATCCATGGTGACAGTGCTCATGGTGAGAGTTCCTATGGTGACTGTGCTCATGTTGACAGTGCCCATGGTGATAGTGCCCACGGTGACACTGCGCAAGGTGATAGTGCTCAACGTGATAGTGCCCATGGTAATAGTGCTGATGGTGACACTGCCCATGTTGATATTGCTCACGGTGACACTGCCCATGGTGATAGTGCTCACGGTGATAGTGCTCACGGTGACAGTGCCCTTGGTGATATTGCTCATGGTGATACAGCTCATGGTGGAAGTTCGCATGGTGACACTGCCCCTGTTGAAATTGCCCATGGTGACAGTGCTCATGTTGACACTGCCCATGGTGACTGTGCTCACGATGGAGGTGTACATGGTTGGAGTTCCCATGGTACAACTGTTATGGTGGTACTGCCCATGATGATAGTGTTCATGGTGACAGTGTCCATGGTGACAGTGCCCATGGTGATAGTGCCTATTGTGAGAGTGCCCATGGTGACAGTTCCCATGGTGACCATTTCCATGGTGATAATGCTCATGTTGACAGTGCCAACCGTGACAATGCTCATGGTGAGAGTTCCCATGGTGAAAGTGATCATCTTGACAATGCCCATGGCGACCGTTCCCATGGTGACATTTCCCATGGTGATAGTACGCACCGTGATAGTGCCCATGGTGACAGTTCCCATGGATACAGTGTCCATGGTGACAGTGCTCATGGTTGCACTGCCCATGGTGACTGTGCTCATGCTGGTGGTGTACGTGGTCGGAACTCCGATGGTGAAATTCCTCATGGTAGCACTCCCCATGATGTTAGTGCTCATGGTGACAGTGTCCAAGGTGACAGTGCCTATGGTGACAGTGCCCATTGTGATAGTGCTCACGGTGATACTGCTCACAGTGACAGTGCTCATTGTGACCGTTCCTATGGTGACAGTGCCCATGATGACAGTGCTCATGGTGACAGTGCCCACTGTGATAGTGCTCACGGTGAAAGTGCTCACGGTGACACTGCCCTTGGTGATAGTGCTCTTGGTGATAGTGCTCATGGTGACAGTTCGCATTGTGACAGTTCCCATGTTGAAAGTGCCCATGGTGACAGTACCCATGGTGACAGTGCGCATGGTGACAGTGCCCATGGTGATATTTCCCATGGTGACATTGTTCATGTTGACATTGCCCATGGTGACCTTTCCCATGGTGACAGTTCCCATGGTGATAGTGCTCATGGTGACAGTGCTCCTGGTAACAGTGCACACGGTGACAATGCCCACGGTGACAGTGCTCACGGTGACAGTGCTCATGGTGATAGTGCCTACTGTAGTAGTGGTCACGGTGACAGTGCCCATGATGATAGTGCTCACGGTGACACTGCCCATGTTGATAGTGCTCACGATGATACTGCTCCTGGTGACAGTTCCCATGGTTACAGTGCCCATGGTGACAGTGCTCATGGTGAGAGTACTCACGGTGATAGTTCTCATGGTGACAGTGCCCGTGGTGATAGTGCCCATGGTGATAGTGCTCATGGTGATAGTGCTCATGGTGACAGTTCGCATGGTGACAGTGCCCACTTTGAAAGTGCCCATGGTGACAGTACCCATGGTGACTGTGCCCATGGTGACAGTGTCCATGGTGACAGTGCTCATTGTGAGAATTGCCATGGTGACAGTGCTAATGTTGACATTGCCCATGGTGACCGTTCCCATGGTGACAGTTCCCAAGGTGATAGTGCTCATGGTGACAGTGCTATTGGTGACAGTGCACTCGGTGAGAATGCCCACACTTACATTGCTCACGTTGTTAGTGCTCATGGTGATAGTGCCAATTTTAATAGTGCTCATGGTGACCGTGCCCATGTTGATGTTGCTCAAGGTGACACTTCCCATGGTGATAGTGCTCACGGTGATAGTGCTAATGGTGACACTGCCCTTGGTGATAGTGCTCATGGTGATAGTGCTCATGGTAATAGTGCTCATGTTGACGCTGCCCATGGTGACAGTGCCCATGGTGACACTGCCCATAGTGACATTTCCCATGGTGACAGTGCTCATGGTGAGAGTTCCCATGGTGACAGTGCACATGTTGACAGTTCCAATGGTGACAGTGCTCACGGTGACAGTGCTCACTGTGGCAGTGCCAATGGTTACAGTGCTCATGGTGGCAGTGTCCATGGTGGCAGTTCCCAAGATGACAGTGCTCATGGTGACATTTCCCATGGTAACAGAACTCAGGATGACAGTGTCCATGGTGACAGTGCCCATGGTGAGAGTGGCCATGTTGAAATTGCCCATGGTGACAGTGCTCATGGTGACACTGCCCATGGTGACTGTGCTCATGCTGGCGTTGAACAAGGTTGAACAAGGTTGGAGTTCCCATGGTGAAAATCCTCATGGTGGCACTACCCATGATAATAGTGCTCATGGTGACAGTGTACATCGTGAGAGTGCCCATGGTAACAATGCTCATGGAGAAACTGCCCATGGTGACAGTGCCCAAGGTGATATTCCCATGGTGACAGTGCTCATTTTGACAGTGCACACGGTGACAGTGCCCACAGTGACAGTGCTCACGGTGATAGTGTTAATGGTAATATTGCTCATGGTGACACTGCCCATGGTTATAGTGCTCACGGTGATAGTGCTCATGGTGACAGTTCCCAAGGTGACAGTGCCCACGGTGATAGTGCTCATGGTGACATTGCCCACGGTGACAGTGCTCATGGTGAGAGTTTGCATGGTGACAGTGCCCATGGTTACAGTGCTCATGGTCACACAACCCATGGTGACTGTGCTAAAGCTGGCGGTGTACATGGTTGGAGTTCCCATGGTGAAATTCCTCATGGTGGCACTGCCCATGATGATAGTGTTCATGGTGACAGTGTCCATGGTGACAGTGCCCATTGTGATAGTGCTCACGGTGATAGTGCCCTCAGTGACAGTTCTAATGGTGACAATTCCATGGTGACAGTGCCCATGATGACCGTGCTCATGGTGACAGTGCCCACGGTGACATTTCTCATGGTGACAGTGCTCACGGTGACAGTGCCCTTGGTGATAGTACCCATGGTAATAGTGGTCACGGTGACATGGCCCATGGTGATATTGCTCACGGTGATGCTACCCATGGTGATAGTGCTCACGGTGACATTCCCATGGTTACAGTGCCCATGGTGATATTGCTCACGGTGACACTGCCCATGATGACAGTGCTCATGGTGACAATGCCCATTCTGACAATGCTCATAGTGACAGTGCTCACGGTGACAGTGCCCTTGATGATAGTACTCATGGTAATAGTGCTCATGGTGACAGTTCCCATGGTGACAGTGCTCACTGTGGCAGTGCCAATGGTTACAGTGCTCATGGTGGCAGTGTCCATGGTGGCAGTTCCCAAGATGACAGTGCTCATGGTGACATTTCCCATGGTAACAGAGCTCATGATGACAGTGTCCATGGTGACAGTGCCCATGGTGACAGTGGCCATGTTGAAAGTGCCCATGGTGACACTGCTCATGGTGACAGTGCCCATGATGACTATGCTCATGCTGGCTGTGTACATGCTTGGAGATCCCATGGTGAAATTCCTCATGGTGGCACTGCCCATGATGATAGTGCTCATGGTGACAGTGTCCATGGTGACATTGCCTATGGTGACAGTTCCCATTGTGATAGTGCTCACGGTGATAGGGCCCACAGGGACAGTTCTAATGGTGACAGTTCCAATGGTGACAGTGCCCATGATGATAGTGCTTATGGTGACAGTGCCCACGGTGACAGTGCTCATGGTGACATTGCTCATGGTGACAGTGCCATTGGTGATAGTACCCATGGTAAAAGTGCTCATGGTGACATTGCCCATGGTGATATTGCTCACGGTGACACCGCCCATGGTGATAGTGCTCAAGGTGATAGTGCTCATGGTGACGGTTCCCATGGTTACAGTGCCCATGGTGACAGTGCTCATGCTGACAGTGCTCACGGTGACTATGCTCATGGTGACAGTGCTCACGGTGATAGTGCTCAAGGTGACAGTTCGCATGGTGACAGGGCCCATGTTGAAAGTGCCCATGGTGACACTGCTCATGGTGGCACTGCCCATGGTGACTGTGCTCATGCTGGCGGTGTACATGGTTGGAGTTCCGATGGTGAAATTCCTCATGGTAGCACTGCCCATGATGATAGTGCTCACGGTGAAAGTGTCCATGGTGACAGTGCCTATGGTGACAGTGCCCATTGTGATAGTGCTCATGGTGATAGTGCCCAAAGTGACAGTGCTCATTGTGACAGTTCCTATGGTGACAGTGCCCATGATGATAGTGCTCATGGTAAAAGTTCCCACTGTGATAGTGCTCACGGTGAAAGTGCTCACGGTGACAGTGCCCTTGTTGATAGTGCTCTTGGTGATAGTGCTCATGGTAATAGTGCACATGGTGACACTGCCCATGGTGACAGTGCCCATGGTGACACTGCCCATAGTAACATTTCCCATGGTGACAGTGCTCATGTTGACAGTGCCCATGGTGACAGTGACCATGGTGAGTGTGCCCATGGTGACAGTGCCCATGGTGACAGTGTCCATGGTGACAGTGCTCACCTTGACAGTGCCCTTGGTGATAGTACCCATGTTAATATTGCTCACGGTTACAGTGCCCATGGTGATAGTGCTCATGGTGATAGTGCTCATGGTGACAGTTACCTTGGTGATAGTGCTCATGGTGATAGTGCTCATGGTGATAGTTCGCATGGTGACAGTGCCCATGTGGAAAGTCTCCATGAAGGCAGTGCTCATGGTGACACTGCCCATGGTGACTGTGCCCTTGCTGGCGGTGTACATGTTTGGAGTTCCCATGGTGAAATTCCTTATGGTGGCACTGCCCATGATGATAGTGTTCATCGTGACAATGTCCATGGTGACAGTGCCTATGGTGACAGTGCCCATTGTGATAGTGCTCACGGTGATAGTGCCCTCAGTGTCAGTTCTAATGGTGACAGTTCCCATGGTGATAGAGCCCATGATGACAGTGCTCATGGTGACAGTGCCCACGGTAACATTGCTCATGGTGACAGTGCTCACGGTGACAGTAACCTTGGTGATAGTACCCATGGTAATAGAGGTCACGGTGACAGTGCCCATTTTGATATTGCTCACGGTGACACTGCCCATGGTGATAGTGCTCACGGTGATAGTGCTCAGGGTGACAGTTCCCATGGTTACATTGCCCATGGTGACAGTGCTCATGGTGACAGTGCCCGTGGTGACTATGCTCATGGTGACATTGCTCACAGAGATACTGCTCATGGTGACAGTTCGCATGGCGACAGGGCCCATGTTAAAAGTGCCCATGGTGACAGTGCTCATGGTGGCACTGCCCATGGTGACTCTGCTCATGCTGGCAGTGTACATGGTTGGAGTTCCCATGGGGAAATTCCTTATGGTGGCAATGCCCATGATGATAGTGCTCATGGTGACAGTGCTCATGGTGACAGTGTACATGGTGACAATCCACACGGTGACAGTGCTCACGGTGATAGTTCTCATGGCGATAGTGCCCATTGTAATAGTGCTCACGGTGACACTGCCCATGGTGATAGTGCTCACGGGGATAGTGCGCACAGTGACACTGCCCTTGGTGATAGTGCTCTTGGTGATAGTGCTCATGGTAATAGTGCTCATGGTGACACTGCCCGTGGTGACAGTGCCCATGGTGACACTGCCCATAGTGACATTTCCCATGGTGACAGTGCTGATGGTGAGAGTTCCCATGGTGACAGTGCACATGGTGACAGTGCTCACGGTCACAGTGCTCACTGTGGCAGTCCCAATGGTTACAGTTCTCATGGTGGCAGTGTCCATGGTGGCAGTTCCCAAGATGACAGTGCTCATGGTGACATTTCCCATGGTAACAGAGCTCATGATAACAATGTCCATGGTGACAGTGCCCATGGTGACAGTGGCCATGTTGAAAGTGCCCATGGTGACACTGCTCACCGTGAGAGTGCCCATGGTGACTATGCTAATGCTGGCGGTGTACATCGTTGGAGTTCCCATGGTGAAATTCCTCATGGTGGCACTGCCCATGGTGACAATGTCCATCGTGAGAGTGCCCATGGTGACAGTGCTCATGGTGACAGTGCACACGGTGACAGTGCTCATGTTGACAGTGCACACGGTGACAGTGCCCACCGTGACAGTGTTCATGGTGATATTGCTCATGGTGACACAGCCCATGGTTATAGTGCTCACGCTGATAGTGCTCATGGTGACAGTTCCCATGGTGACGATGCCCACGGTGACAGTGCTCATGGTGACATTGCCCACGGTGACGGTGCTCATGGTGACAGTGCTCATGGTGAAAGTGCTCATGGTGACACAGCCCATGGTGACTGTGCTAAAGCTGGCGGTGTATATGGTTGGAGTTCCCATGGTGAAATTCCTCATGGTGGCACTGCCCATGATGAGAGTGTTCATGGTGACATTTCACATGGTGACAGTGCTCATGGTGAGAGTTCCTATGGTGACATTGCTCATGTTGACAGTGCTCATGTTGACAGTGCCCACAGTGACAGTACTCATGGTGACAGTGCTCACAGTGACAGTGCCCTTGGTGATAGTACCCATGGTAATAGCGCTCAATGTGACAGTGCCCATGGTGATATTTCTCACAGTGACACTGCCCATGGTGATAGTGCTCACGGTGTTTGTGCTCATGGTGACAGTTCACATGGTGACACTGCCCCTGTTGAAAGTGCCCATGGTGACAGTGCTCATGTTGACACTGCCCATGGTGACAATGATCATGTTGACCATGCCCATGGTGACAGCGTCCATGGTGACATTGCCCATGGTGAGAGTGCTCATGGTGACAGTGTCCCTGGTGACAGTGCGCATGGTGACTGTGCCCTTAGTGACAGTTCCCATAGTGACAGTGCCCATGTTGAAAGTGCTCATGGCGACAGTGCTCATGGTGACACTGCCCATGGTGACTGTGCTGATGTTCACGGTGTACATGGTTGGAGTCCCCATGGTGAAATTCCTTATGGTGGCATTGCCCATGATGTTAGTGCTCATGGTGAATGTGTCCATGGTGACAATGCCTATGGTGACAGTGCCCATGATGACATTTCCCCGGGTGACAGTGCTCATACTGACAGTTCCCATGGTGACAGTGCCCATGGTGACAGTGCTAATGTTGACACTGCCCACGGTGACAGTGCTCATGGTGTCAGTGTCCTTGGTGATAGTACACATGGTAATAGTGCTCACGGTGACAGTGCCCACGGTGATATTGCTCATGGTGACACTGCCCATGGTGATAGTGCCAACGGTTACAGTTCTCATTGTGACAGTGCCCATGGTGACAGTGCTCATGGTGACAGTGCTCACAGTGACAGTGCCCATGGTGATATTGTTCACGGTGACACTGCCCAGGGTGATAGTGCTAACGGTGATAGTGCTCATGGTGATAGTTCCCATGGTTACAGTGCCCATGGTGACAGTGCTCATGGTGACAGTGCTCACGGTGATAGTGCTCACATTGACAGTGCCCTTGGTGATAGTGCTCACGGTGATAGTACCCACAGTGACAGTTCAAATGATGACAGTTCCCATGGTGACAGTGCCCATGATGACAGTGCTCATGGTGACAGTGTCCACGGTGAGAGTGCTCATGGTGACACTGCTCACGGTAACAGTGCCCTTGGTGATAGTACCCATGTTAATAGTGCTCACGGTGATAGAGCCCACGGTGACATTTCCCATGGTGACAGTGCTCACTTTAACAGTGTACACGATGAAAGTGCCCACGGTGACAGTGTTTATGGTGATATTACTAACGGTGACACGGCCCATGTTCATAGTGCTCACGGTGATAGTGCTCATGGTGACAGTTACCATGGTGATAGGGCCCATGTTGAAAGTGCCCATGGTGACAGTGCTTATGGTGGCACTGCCCATGGTGAATGTGCTCATGCTGGCAGAGTACCTGGTTGGAGTTCCGATGGTAAAATTCCTCATGGTAGCACTGCCCATGATGATAGTGCTCATGGTGACAGTGTCCATGGTGACAGTGCCTATGGTGACAGTGCCCATTGTGATAGTGCTCATGGTGACAGTGCCCACTGTGACTGTGCTCATGGTGACAGTGCTCACGGTGACAGTGCCCTTGGTGATAGTGCTCATGGTGACAGTGCTCATGGGGACAGTGCTCACGATGACAGTGCCCTTGGTGATAGTACCCATGGTAATAGTGCTCACTGTGACAGTGCCCATGGTGATAGTGCTCATAGTGATAGTGCTCATGGTAATAGTGCTCATAGTGACACTGCCCATGGTGACACTGCCCATAGTGACATTTCCCATGGTCGCAGTGCTCATGGTGAGAGTTCCCATGGTGACAGTGCACATGGTGACAATTCCCATGGTGACACTGCTCATGGTGGCAGTGCTCACTGTGGCAGTGCCAATGGTTAAAGTGCTCGTGGTGGCAGTGTCCATGGTGGCAGTTCCCAAAGTGACAGTGCTCATGGTGACATTTCCCATGGTAACAGATTTCATGATGATAGTGTCCATGGTGACAGTGTGCATGGTGACAATGGCCTTGTTGAAAGTACCTATGGTGACAGTGCTCATGGTGACAGTGCCCACGGTGACTATGCTCATGGTGACAGTGCCCACGGTGACAGTGCTCATGGTGGCACTGCCCATGGTGACTGTGCTCATGATGGCGGTGTACATGGTTGGAGTTCCGATGGTGAAATTCCTCATGGTAGCCATGCCCATGATGATAGTGCTCACGGTGATAGTGCGCACAGTGACACTGCCCTTGGTGATAGTGCTCATGGTAATAGTGCTCACAGTGACAGTGCCCATGGTGATATTGTTCACGGTGACACTGCCCATGGTGATAGTGCTCACGGTGATAGTGCTCATGGTGATAGTTCCCATGGTGGCAGTGCCCATGGTGACAGTGCTCATGGTGACAGTGCGCACGGTGAAAATGCTCATGGTGACAGTGCTCACGGTGATAGTGCTCACATTGACAGTGCCCTTGGTGATAGTGCTCATGGTAATACTGCTCATGGTGATAGTGGTCATGGTGATAGTTCGTATGGTGACTGTGCCCATGTTGAAAGTCCCCATGGTGGCAGTGCTCATGGTGACACTCCCTGTGGTGACTATGCTCATGCTGGTGGTATACATGGTTGGAGTTCCCATGGTGAAATTCCTTATGGTGGCACTGCCCATGATGATATTGTCCATGGTGACAGTGTCCACGGTGACAGTGCCTGTGGTGACAGTGCTCATGGTGACAGTGCCAATGGTGACCGTGCTCATGGTGACAGTGCCAACAGTGACAGTGCTCATGGTGGCAGTGCCCTTGGTGATAGTACCCATGTTAATAGTGCTCACGGTGACAGTGCCCATGGTGATATTGCTCACGGTGACCCTGCCCATGTTGATAGTGCCCACGGTGATAGTGCTCAGGGTGAAAGACCCCATGGTTACAGTGCCCATGGTGACAGTGCTCATAGTGACATTGCCCATGGTGACAGTGCCCATAGTGATAGTGCCCATGGTGACATTTCCCATGGTCACAGTGCTCATGGTGACAGTGCACATGATGACAGTGCTCATGTTGACAGTGCCCACGGTGACAGTGCTCATGGTAACAGTGCTCACGGTGACAGTGCCCTTGGTGATATTTCTCATGGTGACACTGCCCATGGTGATAGTGCTCACGGTGATTGTGCTCATGGTGACAGTTCCCATGGTTACAGTGCCCACGGTGACAGTGCTCATGGTGACAGTGCCCACGGTGACAGTGCTAATGGTGACAGTGCTCATGGTGACAGTACACATGGTGACACTGCTCATGGTGACAGTGCTCACGGTGACAGTGACCTTGGTGATAGTACCCATGGTAATAGAGGTCACGGTGACTGTGCCCATGGTGATATTGCTCACAGTGACACTGCCCATGGTGATAGTGCTCACGGTGATAGTGCTCATGTTGACAGTTCCCATGGTGACAGTGCTCATGTTGACAGTGCCCACGGTGACTATGCTCATGATGAAAGTTCTCATGGTGATAGTGCTCATGGTGAGAGTGCTCATGGTGACAGTTCACATGGTAGACATGGCGAAGTTGAAAGTGCCCATGGTGACAGTGCTCATGATGACACTGCCCATGGTGACTGTGCTCATGTTGGCGGTGTACATGGTTGGAGTTCCGATGGTTAAATTCCTCACGGTAGCACTGCCCATGATGATAGTGCTCATGGTGACAGTGTCCACGGTGACAGTGCCTATGTTGACAGTGCCCATTGTGATAGTGCTCATGGTGATAGTGCCCACAGTGACAGTGCTCATGGTGACAGTTCCTATGGTGACTGTAACCATGGTGACAGTGCCCATGGTGAGAGTGCCCATGGTGACAGTGCCCATGGTGACATTTCCCATGGTGACAGTGCTGACGGTGAGAGTTCTCATGGTGAGAGTGCTCAGGTTGACATTGCACATGGTGACCGTTCCGATGGTGACAGTTCCCATGGTGATAGTGCTCATGGTGACAGTGCTCATGGTGACCGTGCACACGGTGACAATGCCCACAGTGACAATGCTCACGGTGATAGTGCTCTTGGCGATAGTGACCATTGTAATAGTGCTCACCGTGACAGTGCCCATGTTGATATTGCTCATGGTGACACTGCCCATGGTGATAGTGCTCACGGTGATAGCGCTCAGGGTGACACTGCCCTTGGTGATAGTGCTCATGGTGATAGTGCTCATGGTAATAGTGCTCATGGTGACACTGCCCATGGTGACAGTGCCCATGGTGACACTCCCGATAGTGACATTTCTTATGGTGACAGTGCTCATGGTGAGAGTTCCCATGGTGACAGTGCACATGGTGACAGTTCCCATGGTGACAGTGCTCACGGTGACCGTGCTCACTGTGGCAGTGCCAATGGTAACATTGTTCATGGTGGCAGTGTCCATGGTGGCGGTTTCCAAGATGACAGTGCTCATGGTGATATTTCCCATGGTAACAGAGTTCATGATGACAGTGTCCATGGTGACAGTGCCCATGGTGACAGTGGCCATGTAGAAAGTGCCCATGATGAAACTGCCCATGGTGACAGTGCCCATAGTGATAGTGCCCATGGTGACATTTCCCATGGTGACAGTGCTAATGGAGAGAGTTCCCATGGTGACAGTGCCCATTATGACAGTGCTCATGGTGACAGTGCCCACGGGGACAGTGCTCATTGTGATAGTGCTCATGGGGATAGTGCCCATGGTAATAGTTCTCACGGTGACAGTGCCCATGGTGATATTGCTCACGGTGACACTGCCCATGGTGATACTGCTCACGGTGATAGTGCTCATGGTGACATATCCCCTTGTGACATTTCCCATGGTGACAGTGCTCATGGTGACCGCACCCACAGTGACAATGTCCACGGTGACAGTGCTCACGGTGACACTGCCCATGGTGACAGTGCTCATGGTGATAGTGCTCATGGTGACAGTGCCCTTGGTGATAGTGCTCCTGGTGATAGTGCTTATGGAGACATTTCCCATGGTGACAGTGCTCATGTTGACAGTCCCCATGGTGACTGTGCTCATGCTGGCGGTGTACATGGTTGGAGTTACAATGGTGAAATTCCTTATTTTGACACTGCCCATGATGATAGTGCTCATGGTGAAGGTGTCCATGGTGACAGCGCCCATGGTGACAGTGCCCATGGTGATATTTCCCATGGTGATAGTGCTCATGGTGAGAGTTCCCATGGTGACAGTGCTCATCTTGGCAGTGCCCATAGTGACCGTTCCCATGGTGACAGTTCCCATGGTGATAGGGCTCATGGTTACAGTGCTCATGGTGACAGTGAACACGGTGACAGTGCCCGCAGTGACAGTGCTCATGGTGATAGTGCTCATGCTTATAGTGCCCACGGTGAAAGTAGTCATGGTGAAAGTGTTCACGGTGATAGTGCTCACGGTGACAGTGCCCTTAATGATAGTGTTCATGGTGATAGTGCTCATGGTGATAGTGCTCATGGTGACACGGCCCATGGTGAATGTGCTCATGCTGGCGGTGAACATGGTTGGAGTTCCCATGGGGAAATTCCTTATGGTGGCAATGCCCATGATGATAGTGCTCATGGTGAGAGTGTCCATGTTGACAATGCCTATGGTGACAGTGCCCATGGTGACATTTCCCATGGTGACAGTGCTCATAGTGAGAGTTCCCATGGTGACAATGCTTATGTTGACAACGCCCATGATGACAGTGCTCATGGTGACAGTGCCCACGGTGAAAATCCTCATGGTGACAGTGCTCACGGTGACAGTGCCCATTGTGATAGTGCTCACGGTGATAGTGCCCTCAGTGACAGTTCTAATGGTGACAATTCCATGGTGACAGTGCCCATGATGACCGTGCTCATGGTGACAGTGCCCACGGTGACATTTCTCATGGTGACAGTGCTCACGGTGACAGTGCCCTTGGTGATAGTACCCATGGTAATAGTGGTCACGGTGACATGGCCCATGGTGATATTGCTCACGGTGATGCTACCCATGGTGATAGTGCTCACGGTGACATTCCCATGGTTACAGTGCCCATGGTGATATTGCTCACGGTGACACTGCCCATGATGACAGTGCTCATGGTGACAATGCCCATTCTGACAATGCTCATAGTGACAGTGCTCACGGTGACAGTGCCCTTGATGATAGTACTCATGGTAATAGTGCTCATGGTGACAGTTCCCATGGTGACAGTGCTCACTGTGGCAGTGCCAATGGTTACAGTGCTCATGGTGGCAGTGTCCATGGTGGCAGTTCCCAAGATGACAGTGCTCATGGTGACATTTCCCATGGTAACAGAGCTCATGATGACAGTGTCCATGGTGACAGTGCCCATGGTGACAGTGGCCATGTTGAAAGTGCCCATGGTGACACTGCTCATGGTGACAGTGCCCATGATGACTATGCTCATGCTGGCTGTGTACATGCTTGGAGATCCCATGGTGAAATTCCTCATGGTGGCACTGCCCATGATGATAGTGCTCATGGTGACAGTGTCCATGGTGACATTGCCTATGGTGACAGTTCCCATTGTGATAGTGCTCACGGTGATAGGGCCCACAGGGACAGTTCTAATGGTGACAGTTCCAATGGTGACAGTGCCCATGATGATAGTGCTTATGGTGACAGTGCCCACGGTGACAGTGCTCATGGTGACATTGCTCATGGTGACAGTGCCATTGGTGATAGTACCCATGGTAAAAGTGCTCATGGTGACATTGCCCATGGTGATATTGCTCACGGTGACACCACCCATGGTGATAGTGCTCAAGGTGATAGTGCTCATGGTGACGGTTCCCATGGTTACAGTGCCCATGGTGACAGTGCTCATGCTGACAGTGCTCACGGTGACTATGCTCATGGTGACAGTGCTCACGGTGATAGTGCTCAAGGTGACAGTTCGCATGGTGACAGGGCCCATGTTGAAAGTGCCCATGGTGACACTGCTCATGGTGGCACTGCCCATGGTGACTGTGCTCATGCTGGCGGTGTACATGGTTGGAGTTCCGATGGTGAAATTCCTCATGGTAGCACTGCCCATGATGATAGTGCTCACGGTGAAAGTGTCCATGGTGACAGTGCTTATGGTGACAGTGCCCATTGTGATAGTGCTCATGGTGATAGTGCCCAAAGTGACAGTGCTCATTGTGACAGTTCCTATGGTGACAGTGCCCATGATGATAGTGCTCATGGTAAAAGTTCCCACTGTGATAGTGCTCACGGTGAAAGTGCTCACGGTGACAGTGCCCTTGGTGATAGTGCTCTTGGTGATAGTGCTCATGGTAATAGTGCACATGGTGACACTGCCCATGGTGACAGTGCCCATGGTGACACTGCCCATAGTAACATTTCCCATGGTGACAGTGCTCATGTTGACAGTGCCCATGGTGACAGTGACCATGGTGAGTGTGCCCATGGTGACAGTGCCCATGGTGACAGTGTCCATGGTGACAGTGCTCACCTTGACAGTGCCCTTGGTGATAGTACCCATGTTAATATTGCTCACGGTTACAGTGCCCATGGTGATAGTGCTCATGGTGATAGTGCTCATGGTGACAGTTACCTTGGTGATAGTGCTCATGGTGATAGTGCTCATGGTGATAGTTCGCATGGTGACAGTGCCCATGTGGAAAGTCTCCATGAAGGCAGTGCTCATGGTGACACTGCCCATGGTGACTGTGCCCTTGCTGGCGGTGTACATGTTTGGAGTTCCCATGGTGAAATTCCTTATGGTGGCACTGCCCATGATGATAGTGTTCATCGTGACAATGTCCATGGTGACAGTGCCTATGGTGACAGTGCCCATTGTGATAGTGCTCACGGTGATAGTGCCCTCAGTGTCAGTTCTAATGGTGACAGTTCCCATGGTGATAGAGCCCATGATGACAGTGCTCATGGTGACAGTGCCCACGGTAACATTGCTCATGGTGACAGTGCTCACGGTGACAGTAACCTTGGTGATAGTACCCATGGTAATAGAGGTCACGGTGACAGTGCCCATTTTGATATTGCTCACGGTGACACTGCCCATGGTGATAGTGCTCACGGTGATAGTGCTCAGGGTGACAGTTCCCATGGTTACATTGCCCATGGTGACAGTGCTCATGGTGACAGTGCCCGTGGTGACTATGCTCATGGTGACATTGCTCACAGAGATACTGCTCATGGTGACAGTTCGCATGGCGACAGGGCCCATGTTAAAAGTGCCCATGGTGACAGTGCTCATGGTGGCACTGCCCATGGTGACTCTGCTCATGCTGGCAGTGTACATGGTTGGAGTTCCCATGGGGAAATTCCTTATGGTGGCAATGCCCATGATGATAGTGCTCATGGTGACAGTGCTCATGGTGACAGTGTACATGGTGACAATCCACACGGTGACAGTGCTCACGGTGATAGTTCTCATGGCGATAGTGCCCATTGTAATAGTGCTCACGGTGACACTGCCCATGGTGACAGTGCTCACGGGGATAGTGCGCACAGTGACACTGCCCTTGGTGATAGTGCTCTTGGTGATAGTGCTCATGGTAATAGTGCTCATGGTGACACTGCCCGTGGTGACAGTGCCCATGGTGACACTGCCCATAGTGACATTTCCCATGGTGACAGTGCTGATGGTGAGAGTTCCCATGGTGACAGTGCACATGGTGACAGTGCTCACGGTCACAGTGCTCACTGTGGCAGTCCCAATGGTTACAGTTCTCATGGTGGCAGTGTCCATGGTGGCAGTTCCCAAGATGACAGTGCTCATGGTGACATTTCCCATGGTAACAGAGCTCATGATAACAATGTCCATGGTGACAGTGCCCATGGTGACAGTGGCCATGTTGAAAGTGCCCATGGTGACACTGCTCACCGTGAGAGTGCCCATGGTGACTATGCTAATGCTGGCGGTGTACATCGTTGGAGTTCCCATGGTGAAATTCCTCATGGTGGCACTGCCCATGGTGACAATGTCCATCGTGAGAGTGCCCATGGTGACAGTGCTCATGGTGACAGTGCACACGGTGACAGTGCTCATGTTGACAGTGCACACGGTGACAGTGCCCACCGTGACAGTGTTCATGGTGATATTGCTCATGGTGACACAGCCCATGGTTATAGTGCTCACGCTGATAGTGCTCATGGTGACAGTTCCCATGGTGACGATGCCCACGGTGACAGTGCTCATGGTGACATTGCCCACGGTGACGGTGCTCATGGTGACAGTGCTCATGGTGAAAGTGCTCATGGTGACACAGCCCATGGTGACTGTGCTAAAGCTGGCGGTGTATATGGTTGGAGTTCCCATGGTGAAATTCCTCATGGTGGCACTGCCCATGATGAGAGTGTTCATGGTGACATTTCACATGGTGACAGTGCTCATGGTGAGAGTTCCTATGGTGACATTGCTCATGTTGACAGTGCTCATGTTGACAGTGCCCACAGTGACAGTACTCATGGTGACAGTGCTCACAGTGACAGTGCCCTTGGTGATAGTACCCATGGTAATAGCGCTCAATGTGACAGTGCCCATGGTGATATTTCTCACAGTGACACTGCCCATGGTGATAGTGCTCACGGTGTTTGTGCTCATGGTGACAGTTCACATGGTGACACTGCCCCTGTTGAAAGTGCCCATGGTGACAGTGCTCATGTTGACACTGCCCATGGTGACAATGATCATGTTGACCATGCCCATGGTGACAGCGTCCATGGTGACATTGCCCATGGTGAGAGTGCTCATGGTGACAGTGTCCCTGGTGACAGTGCGCATGGTGACTGTGCCCTTAGTGACAGTTCCCATAGTGACAGTGCCCATGTTGAAAGTGCTCATGGCGACAGTGCTCATGGTGACACTGCCCATGGTGACTGTGCTGATGTTCACGGTGTACATGGTTGGAGTCCCCATGGTGAAATTCCTTATGGTGGCATTGCCCATGATGTTAGTGCTCATGGTGAATGTGTCCATGGTGACAATGCCTATGGTGACAGTGCCCATGATGACATTTCCCCGGGTGACAGTGCTCATACTGACAGTTCCCATGGTGACAGTGCCCATGGTGACAGTGCTAATGTTGACACTGCCCACGGTGACAGTGCTCATGGTGTCAGTGTCCTTGGTGATAGTACACATGGTAATAGTGCTCACGGTGACAGTGCCCACGGTGATATTGCTCATGGTGACACTGCCCATGGTGATAGTGCCAACGGTTACAGTTCTCATTGTGACAGTGCCCATGGTGACAGTGCTCATGGTGACAGTGCTCACAGTGACAGTGCCCATGGTGATATTGTTCACGGTGACACTGCCCAGGGTGATAGTGCTAACGGTGATAGTGCTCATGGTGATAGTTCCCATGGTTACAGTACCCATGGTGACAGTGCTCATGGTGACAGTGCTCACGGTGATAGTGCTCACATTGACAGTGCCCTTGGTGATAGTGCTCACGGTGATAGTACCCACAGTGACAGTTCAAATGATGACAGTTCCCATGGTGACAGTGCCCATGATGACAGTGCTCATGGTGACAGTGTCCACGGTGAGAGTGCTCATGGTGACACTGCTCACGGTAACAGTGCCCTTGGTGATAGTACCCATGTTAATAGTGCTCACGGTGATAGAGCCCACGGTGACATTTCCCATGGTGACAGTGCTCACTTTAACAGTGTACACGATGACAGTGCCCACGGTGACAGTGTTTATGGTGATATTACTAACGGTGACACGGCCCATGTTCATAGTGCTCACGGTGATAGTGCTCATGGTGACAGTTACCATGGTGATAGGGCCCATGTTGAAAGTGCCCATGGTGACAGTGCTTATGGTGGCACTGCCCATGGTGAATGTGCTCATGCTGGCAGAGTACCTGGTTGGAGTTCCGATGGTAAAATTCCTCATGGTAGCACTCCCCATGATGTTAGTGCTCATGGTGACAGTGTCCAAGGTGACAGTGCCTATGGTGACAGTGCCCATTGTGATAGTGCTCATGGTGATAGTGCCCACAGTGACAGTGCTCATTGTGACCTTTCCTATGGTGACAGTGCCCATGATGACAGTGCTCATGGTGACAGTGCCCACTGTGATAGTGATCACGGTGAAAGTGCTCACGGTGACAGTGCCCTTGGTGATAGTGCTCATGGTGACAGTTCGCATTGTGACAGTTCCCAAGTTGAAAGTGCCCATGGTGACAGTACCCATGGTGACAGTGCCCATGGTGACACAGCCCATGGTGACTGTGCTAAAGCTGGCGGTGTATATGGTTGGAGTTCCCATGATGAAATTCCTCATGGTGGCACTCCCCATGATGATAGTGCTCATGGTGACAGTGCCCAGGGTGAAATTATCCATGGTGACAGTGCTCATGGTGAGAGTTCCTATGGTGACTGTGCTCATGTTGACAGTGCCCATGGTGATAGTGCCCATGGTGACACTGCGCAAGGTGATAGTGCTCAACGTGATAGTGCCCATGGTAATAGTGCTGATGGTGACACTGCCCATGTTGATATTGCTCACGGTGACACTGCCCATGGTGATAGTGCTCACGGTGATAGTGCTCACGGTGACAGTGCCCTTGGTGATATTGCTCATGGTGATACAGCTCATGGTGGAAGTTCGCATGGTGACACTGCCCCTGTTGAAATTGCCCATGGTGACAGTGCTCATGTTGACACTGCCCATGGTGACTGTGCTCACGATGGAGGTGTACATGGTTGGAGTTCCCATGGTACAACTGTTATGGTGGTACTGCCCATGATGATAGTGTTCATGGTGACAGTGTCCATGGTGACAGTGCCCATGGTGATAGTGCCTATTGTGAGAGTGCCCATGGTGACAGTTCCCATGGTGACCATTTCCATGGTGATAATGCTCATGTTGACAGTGCCAACCGTGACAATGCTCATGGTGAGAATTCCCATGGTGAAAGTGATCATCTTGACAATGCCCATGGCGACCGTTCCCATGGTGACATTTCCCATGGTGATAGTACTCACCGTGATAGTGCCCATGGTGACAGTTCCCATGGATACAGTGTCCATGGTGACAGTGCTCATGGTTGCACTGCCCATGGTGACTGTGCTCATGCTGGTGGTGTACGTGGTCGGAACTCCGATGGTGAAATTCCTCATGGTAGCACTCCCCATGATGTTAGTGCTCATGGTGACAGTGTCCAAGGTGACAGTGCCTATGGTGACAGTGCCCATTGTGATAGTGCTCACGGTGATACTGCTCACAGTGACAGTGCTCATTGTGACCGTTCCTATGGTGACAGTGCCCATGATGACAGTGCTCATGGTGACAGTGCCCACTGTGATAGTGCTCACGGTGAAAGTGCTCACGGTGACACTGCCCTTGGTGATAGTGCTCTTGGTGATAGTGCTCATGGTGACAGTTCGCATTGTGACAGTTCCCATGTTGAAAGTGCCCATGGTGACAGTACCCATGGTGACAGTGCGCATGGTGACAGTGCCCATGGTGATATTTCCCATGGTGACAGTGTTCATGGTGAGAGTTCCCATGGTGACATTGTTCATGTTGACATTGCCCATGGTGACCTTTCCCATGGTGACAGTTCCCATGGTGATAGTGCTCATGGTGACAGTGCTCCTGGTAACAGTGCACACGGTGACAATGCCCACGGTGACAGTGCTCACGGTGACAGTGCTCATGGTGATAGTGCCTACTGTAGTAGTGGTCACGGTGACAGTGCCCATGATGATAGTGCTCACGGTGACACTGCCCATGTTGATAGTGCTCACGATGATACTGCTCCTGGTGACAGTTCCCATGGTTACAGTGCCCATGGTGACAGTGCTCATGGTGAGAGTACTCACGGTGATAGTTCTCATGGTGACAGTGCCCGTGGTGATAGTGCCCATGGTGATAGTGCTCATGGTGATAGTGCTCATGGTGACAGTTCGCATGGTGACAGTGCCCACTTTGAAAGTGCCCATGGTGACAGTACCCATGGTGACTGTGCCCATGGTGACAGTGCCCATGGTGACAGTGCTCATTGTGAGAATTGCCATGGTGACAGTGCTAATGTTGACATTGCCCATGGTGACCGTTCCCATGGTGACAGTTCCCAAGGTGATAGTGCTCATGGTGACAGTGCTATTGGTGACAGTGCACTCGGTGAGAATGCCCACACTTACATTGCTCACGTTGATAGTGCTCATGGTGATAGTGCCAATTTTAATAGTGCTCATGGTGACCGTGCCCATGTTGATGTTGCTCAAGGTGACACTTCCCATGGTGATAGTGCTCACGGTGATAGTGCTAATGGTGACACTGCCCTTGGTGATAGTGCTCATGGTGATAGTGCTCATGGTAATAGTGCTCATGTTGACGCTGCCCATGGTGACAGTGCCCATGGTGACACTGCCCATAGTGACATTTCCCATGGTGACAGTGCTCATGGTGAGAGTTCCCATGGTGACAGTGCACATGTTGACAGTTCCAATGGTGACAGTGCTCACGGTGACAGTGCTCACTGTGGCAGTGCCAATGGTTACAGTGCTCATGGTGGCAGTGTCCATGGTGGCAGTTCCCAAGATGACAGTGCTCATGGTGACATTTCCCATGGTAACAGAACTCAGGATGACAGTGTCCATGGTGACAGTGCCCATGGTGAGAGTGGCCATGTTGAAATTGCCCATGGTGACAGTGCTCATGGTGACACTGCCCATGGTGACTGTGCTCATGCTGGCGTTGAACAAGGTTGAACAAGGTTGGAGTTCCCATGGTGAAAATCCTCATGGTGGCACTACCCATGATAATAGTGCTCATGGTGACAGTGTACATCGTGAGAGTGCCCATGGTAACAATGCTCATGGAGAAACTGCCCATGGTGACAGTGCCCAAGGTGATATTCCCATGGTGACAGTGCTCATTTTGACAGTGCACACGGTGACAGTGCCCACAGTGACAGTGCTCACGGTGATAGTGTTAATGGTAATATTGCTCATGGTGACACTGCCCATGGTTATAGTGCTCACGGTGATAGTGCTCATGGTGACAGTTCCCAAGGTGACAGTGCCCACGGTGATAGTGCTCATGGTGACATTGCCCACGGTGACAGTGCTCATGGTGAGAGTTTGCATGGTGACAGTGCCCATGGTTACAGTGCTCATGGTCACACAACCCATGGTGACTGTGCTAAAGCTGGCGGTGTACATGGTTGGAGTTCCCATGGTGAAATTCCTCATGGTGGCACTGCCCATGATGATAGTGTTCATGGTGACAGTGTCCATGGTGACAGTGCCCATTGTGATAGTGCTCACGGTGATAGTGCCCTCAGTGACAGTTCTAATGGTGACAATTCCATGGTGACAGTGCCCATGATGACCGTGCTCATGGTGACAGTGCCCACGGTGACATTTCTCATGGTGACAGTGCTCACGGTGACAGTGCCCTTGGTGATAGTACCCATGGTAATAGTGGTCACGGTGACATGGCCCATGGTGATATTGCTCACGGTGATGCTACCCATGGTGATAGTGCTCACGGTGACATTCCCATGGTTACAGTGCCCATGGTGATATTGCTCACGGTGACACTGCCCATGATGACAGTGCTCATGGTGACAATGCCCATTCTGACAATGCTCATAGTGACAGTGCTCACGGTGACAGTGCCCTTGATGATAGTACTCATGGTAATAGTGCTCATGGTGACAGTTCCCATGGTGACAGTGCTCACTGTGGCAGTGCCAATGGTTACAGTGCTCATGGTGGCAGTGTCCATGGTGGCAGTTCCCAAGATGACAGTGCTCATGGTGACATTTCCCATGGTAACAGAGCTCATGATGACAGTGTCCATGGTGACAGTGCCCATGGTGACAGTGGCCATGTTGAAAGTGCCCATGGTGACACTGCTCATGGTGACAGTGCCCATGATGACTATGCTCATGCTGGCTGTGTACATGCTTGGAGATCCCATGGTGAAATTCCTCATGGTGGCACTGCCCATGATGATAGTGCTCATGGTGACAGTGTCCATGGTGACATTGCCTATGGTGACAGTTCCCATTGTGATAGTGCTCACGGTGATAGGGCCCACAGGGACAGTTCTAATGGTGACAGTTCCAATGGTGACAGTGCCCATGATGATAGTGCTTATGGTGACAGTGCCCACGGTGACAGTGCTCATGGTGACATTGCTCATGGTGACAGTGCCATTGGTGATAGTACCCATGGTAAAAGTGCTCATGGTGACATTGCCCATGGTGATATTGCTCACGGTGACACCGCCCATGGTGATAGTGCTCAAGGTGATAGTGCTCATGGTGACGGTTCCCATGGTTACAGTGCCCATGGTGACAGTGCTCATGCTGACAGTGCTCACGGTGACTATGCTCATGGTGACAGTGCTCACGGTGATAGTGCTCAAGGTGACAGTTCGCATGGTGACAGGGCCCATGTTGAAAGTGCCCATGGTGACACTGCTCATGGTGGCACTGCCCATGGTGACTGTGCTCATGCTGGCGGTGTACATGGTTGGAGTTCCGATGGTGAAATTCCTCATGGTAGCACTGCCCATGATGATAGTGCTCACGGTGAAAGTGTCCATGGTGACAGTGCCTATGGTGACAGTGCCCATTGTGATAGTGCTCATGGTGATAGTGCCCAAAGTGACAGTGCTCATTGTGACAGTTCCTATGGTGACAGTGCCCATGATGATAGTGCTCATGGTAAAAGTTCCCACTGTGATAGTGCTCACGGTGAAAGTGCTCACGGTGACAGTGCCCTTGTTGATAGTGCTCTTGGTGATAGTGCTCATGGTAATAGTGCACATGGTGACACTGCCCATGGTGACAGTGCCCATGGTGACACTGCCCATAGTAACATTTCCCATGGTGACAGTGCTCATGTTGACAGTGCCCATGGTGACAGTGACCATGGTGAGTGTGCCCATGGTGACAGTGCCCATGGTGACAGTGTCCATGGTGACAGTGCTCACCTTGACAGTGCCCTTGGTGATAGTACCCATGTTAATATTGCTCACGGTTACAGTGCCCATGGTGATAGTGCTCATGGTGATAGTGCTCATGGTGACAGTTACCTTGGTGATAGTGCTCATGGTGATAGTGCTCATGGTGATAGTTCGCATGGTGACAGTGCCCATGTGGAAAGTCTCCATGAAGGCAGTGCTCATGGTGACACTGCCCATGGTGACTGTGCCCTTGCTGGCGGTGTACATGTTTGGAGTTCCCATGGTGAAATTCCTTATGGTGGCACTGCCCATGATGATAGTGTTCATCGTGACAATGTCCATGGTGACAGTGCCTATGGTGACAGTGCCCATTGTGATAGTGCTCACGGTGATAGTGCCCTCAGTGTCAGTTCTAATGGTGACAGTTCCCATGGTGATAGAGCCCATGATGACAGTGCTCATGGTGACAGTGCCCACGGTAACATTGCTCATGGTGACAGTGCTCACGGTGACAGTAACCTTGGTGATAGTACCCATGGTAATAGAGGTCACGGTGACAGTGCCCATTTTGATATTGCTCACGGTGACACTGCCCATGGTGATAGTGCTCACGGTGATAGTGCTCAGGGTGACAGTTCCCATGGTTACATTGCCCATGGTGACAGTGCTCATGGTGACAGTGCCCGTGGTGACTATGCTCATGGTGACATTGCTCACAGAGATACTGCTCATGGTGACAGTTCGCATGGCGACAGGGCCCATGTTAAAAGTGCCCATGGTGACAGTGCTCATGGTGGCACTGCCCATGGTGACTCTGCTCATGCTGGCAGTGTACATGGTTGGAGTTCCCATGGGGAAATTCCTTATGGTGGCAATGCCCATGATGATAGTGCTCATGGTGACAGTGCTCATGGTGACAGTGTACATGGTGACAATCCACACGGTGACAGTGCTCACGGTGATAGTTCTCATGGCGATAGTGCCCATTGTAATAGTGCTCACGGTGACACTGCCCATGGTGATAGTGCTCACGGGGATAGTGCGCACAGTGACACTGCCCTTGGTGATAGTGCTCTTGGTGATAGTGCTCATGGTAATAGTGCTCATGGTGACACTGCCCGTGGTGACAGTGCCCATGGTGACACTGCCCATAGTGACATTTCCCATGGTGAGAGTGCTGATGGTGAGAGTTCCCATGGTGACAGTGCACATGGTGACAGTGCTCACGGTCACAGTGCTCACTGTGGCAGTCCCAATGGTTACAGTTCTCATGGTGGCAGTGTCCATGGTGGCAGTTCCCAAGATGACAGTGCTCATGGTGACATTTCCCATGGTAACAGAGCTCATGATAACAATGTC
The DNA here is from genome assembly GCF_965194805.1 of Balaenoptera borealis. Classification (NCBI taxonomy): domain Eukaryota; kingdom Metazoa; phylum Chordata; class Mammalia; order Artiodactyla; family Balaenopteridae; genus Balaenoptera; species Balaenoptera borealis. The sequence goes on along the minus strand of NW_028123476.1, from coordinate 21,210 downwards.
CATGGTGACAGTGCCCATGGTGACAGTGGCCATGTTGAAAGTGCCCATGGTGACACTGCTCACCGTGAGAGTGCCCATGGTGACTATGCTAATGCTGGCGGTGTACATCGTTGGAGTTCCCATGGTGAAATTCCTCATGGTGGCACTGCCCATGGTGACAATGTCCATCGTGAGAGTGCCCATGGTGACAGTGCTCATGGTGACAGTGCACACGGTGACAGTGCTCATGTTGACAGTGCACACGGTGACAGTGCCCACCGTGACAGTGTTCATGGTGATATTGCTCATGGTGACACAGCCCATGGTTATAGTGCTCACGCTGATAGTGCTCATGGTGACAGTTCCCATGGTGACGATGCCCACGGTGACAGTGCTCATGGTGACATTGCCCACGGTGACGGTGCTCATGGTGACAGTGCTCATGGTGAAAGTGCTCATGGTGACACAGCCCATGGTGACTGTGCTAAAGCTGGCGGTGTATATGGTTGGAGTTCCCATGGTGAAATTCCTCATGGTGGCACTGCCCATGATGAGAGTGTTCATGGTGACATTTCACATGGTGACAGTGCTCATGGTGAGAGTTCCTATGGTGACATTGCTCATGTTGACAGTGCTCATGTTGACAGTGCCCACAGTGACAGTACTCATGGTGACAGTGCTCACAGTGACAGTGCCCTTGGTGATAGTACCCATGGTAATAGCGCTCAATGTGACAGTGCCCATGGTGATATTTCTCACAGTGACACTGCCCATGGTGATAGTGCTCACGGTGTTTGTGCTCATGGTGACAGTTCACATGGTGACACTGCCCCTGTTGAAAGTGCCCATGGTGACAGTGCTCATGTTGACACTGCCCATGGTGACAATGATCATGTTGACCATGCCCATGGTGACAGCGTCCATGGTGACATTGCCCATGGTGAGAGTGCTCATGGTGACAGTGTCCCTGGTGACAGTGCGCATGGTGACTGTGCCCTTAGTGACAGTTCCCATAGTGACAGTGCCCATGTTGAAAGTGCTCATGGCGACAGTGCTCATGGTGACACTGCCCATGGTGACTGTGCTGATGTTCACGGTGTACATGGTTGGAGTCCCCATGGTGAAATTCCTTATGGTGGCATTGCCCATGATGTTAGTGCTCATGGTGAATGTGTCCATGGTGACAATGCCTATGGTGACAGTGCCCATGATGACATTTCCCCGGGTGACAGTGCTCATACTGACAGTTCCCATGGTGACAGTGCCCATGGTGACAGTGCTAATGTTGACACTGCCCACGGTGACAGTGCTCATGGTGTCAGTGTCCTTGGTGATAGTACACATGGTAATAGTGCTCACGGTGACAGTGCCCACGGTGATATTGCTCATGGTGACACTGCCCATGGTGATAGTGCCAACGGTTACAGTTCTCATTGTGACAGTGCCCATGGTGACAGTGCTCATGGTGACAGTGCTCACAGTGACAGTGCCCATGGTGATATTGTTCACGGTGACACTGCCCAGGGTGATAGTGCTAACGGTGATAGTGCTCATGGTGATAGTTCCCATGGTTACAGTGCCCATGGTGACAGTGCTCATGGTGACAGTGCTCACGGTGATAGTGCTCACATTGACAGTGCCCTTGGTGATAGTGCTCACGGTGATAGTACCCACAGTGACAGTTCAAATGATGACAGTTCCCATGGTGACAGTGCCCATGATGACAGTGCTCATGGTGACAGTGTCCACGGTGAGAGTGCTCATGGTGACACTGCTCACGGTAACAGTGCCCTTGGTGATAGTACCCATGTTAATAGTGCTCACGGTGATAGAGCCCACGGTGACATTTCCCATGGTGACAGTGCTCACTTTAACAGTGTACACGATGACAGTGCCCACGGTGACAGTGTTTATGGTGATATTACTAACGGTGACACGGCCCATGTTCATAGTGCTCACGGTGATAGTGCTCATGGTGACAGTTACCATGGTGATAGGGCCCATGTTGAAAGTGCCCATGGTGACAGTGCTTATGGTGGCACTGCCCATGGTGAATGTGCTCATGCTGGCAGAGTACCTGGTTGGAGTTCCGATGGTAAAATTCCTCATGGTAGCACTCCCCATGATGTTAGTGCTCATGGTGACAGTGTCCAAGGTGACAGTGCCTATGGTGACAGTGCCCATTGTGATAGTGCTCATGGTGATAGTGCCCACAGTGACAGTGCTCATTGTGACCTTTCCTATGGTGACAGTGCCCATGATGACAGTGCTCATGGTGACAGTGCCCACTGTGATAGTGATCACGGTGAAAGTGCTCACGGTGACAGTGCCCTTGGTGATAGTGCTCATGGTGACAGTTCGCATTGTGACAGTTCCCAAGTTGAAAGTGCCCATGGTGACAGTACCCATGGTGACAGTGCCCATGGTGACACAGCCCATGGTGACTGTGCTAAAGCTGGCGGTGTATATGGTTGGAGTTCCCATGATGAAATTCCTCATGGTGGCACTCCCCATGATGATAGTGCTCATGGTGACAGTGCCCAGGGTGAAATTATCCATGGTGACAGTGCTCATGGTGAGAGTTCCTATGGTGACTGTGCTCATGTTGACAGTGCCCATGGTGATAGTGCCCACGGTGACACTGCGCAAGGTGATAGTGCTCAACGTGATAGTGCCCATGGTAATAGTGCTGATGGTGACACTGCCCATGTTGATATTGCTCACGGTGACACTGCCCATGGTGATAGTGCTCACGGTGATAGTGCTCACGGTGACAGTGCCCTTGGTGATATTGCTCATGGTGATACAGCTCATGGTGGAAGTTCGCATGGTGACACTGCCCCTGTTGAAATTGCCCATGGTGACAGTGCTCATGTTGACACTGCCCATGGTGACTGTGCTCACGATGGAGGTGTACATGGTTGGAGTTCCCATGGTACAACTGTTATGGTGGTACTGCCCATGATGATAGTGTTCATGGTGACAGTGTCCATGGTGACAGTGCCCATGGTGATAGTGCCTATTGTGAGAGTGCCCATGGTGACAGTTCCCATGGTGACCATTTCCATGGTGATAATGCTCATGTTGACAGTGCCAACCGTGACAATGCTCATGGTGAGAGTTCCCATGGTGAAAGTGATCATCTTGACAATGCCCATGGCGACCGTTCCCATGGTGACATTTCCCATGGTGATAGTACTCACCGTGATAGTGCCCATGGTGACAGTTCCCATGGATACAGTGTCCATGGTGACAGTGCTCATGGTTGCACTGCCCATGGTGACTGTGCTCATGCTGGTGGTGTACGTGGTCGGAACTCCGATGGTGAAATTCCTCATGGTAGCACTCCCCATGATGTTAGTGCTCATGGTGACAGTGTCCAAGGTGACAGTGCCTATGGTGACAGTGCCCATTGTGATAGTGCTCACGGTGATACTGCTCACAGTGACAGTGCTCATTGTGACCGTTCCTATGGTGACAGTGCCCATGATGACAGTGCTCATGGTGACAGTGCCCACTGTGATAGTGCTCACGGTGAAAGTGCTCACGGTGACACTGCCCTTGGTGATAGTGCTCTTGGTGATAGTGCTCATGGTGACAGTTCGCATTGTGACAGTTCCCATGTTGAAAGTGCCCATGGTGACAGTACCCATGGTGACAGTGCGCATGGTGACAGTGCCCATGGTGATATTTCCCATGGTGACAGTGTTCATGGTGAGAGTTCCCATGGTGACATTGTTCATGTTGACATTGCCCATGGTGACCTTTCCCATGGTGACAGTTCCCATGGTGATAGTGCTCATGGTGACAGTGCTCCTGGTAACAGTGCACACGGTGACAATGCCCACGGTGACAGTGCTCACGGTGACAGTGCTCATGGTGATAGTGCCTACTGTAGTAGTGGTCACGGTGACAGTGCCCATGATGATAGTGCTCACGGTGACACTGCCCATGTTGATAGTGCTCACGATGATACTGCTCCTGGTGACAGTTCCCATGGTTACAGTGCCCATGGTGACAGTGCTCATGGTGAGAGTACTCACGGTGATAGTTCTCATGGTGACAGTGCCCGTGGTGATAGTGCCCATGGTGATAGTGCTCATGGTGATAGTGCTCATGGTGACAGCTCGCATGGTGACAGTGCCCACTTTGAAAGTGCCCATGGTGACAGTACCCATGGTGACTGTGCCCATGGTGACAGTGTCCATGGTGACAGTGCTCATTGTGAGAATTGCCATGGTGACAGTGCTAATGTTGACATTGCCCATGGTGACCGTTCCCATGGTGACAGTTCCCAAGGTGATAGTGCTCATGGTGACAGTGCTATTGGTGACAGTGCACTCGGTGAGAATGCCCACACTTACATTGCTCACGTTGATAGTGCTCATGGTGATAGTGCCAATTTTAATAGTGCTCATGGTGACCGTGCCCATGTTGATGTTGCTCAAGGTGACACTTCCCATGGTGATAGTGCTCACGGTGATAGTGCTAATGGTGACACTGCCCTTGGTGATAGTGCTCATGGTGATAGTGCTCATGGTAATAGTGCTCATGTTGACGCTGCCCATGGTGACAGTGCCCATGGTGACACTGCCCATAGTGACATTTCCCATGGTGACAGTGCTCATGGTGAGAGTTCCCATGGTGACAGTGCACATGTTGACAGTTCCAATGGTGACAGTGCTCACGGTGACAGTGCTCACTGTGGCAGTGCCAATGGTTACAGTGCTCATGGTGGCAGTGTCCATGGTGGCAGTTCCCAAGATGACAGTGCTCATGGTGACATTTCCCATGGTAACAGAACTCAGGATGACAGTGTCCATGGTGACAGTGCCCATGGTGAGAGTGGCCATGTTGAAATTGCCCATGGTGACAGTGCTCATGGTGACACTGCCCATGGTGACTGTGCTCATGCTGGCGTTGAACAAGGTTGAACAAGGTTGGAGTTCCCATGGTGAAAATCCTCATGGTGGCACTACCCATGATAATAGTGCTCATGGTGACAGTGTACATCGTGAGAGTGCCCATGGTAACAATGCTCATGGAGAAACTGCCCATGGTGACAGTGCCCAAGGTGATATTCCCATGGTGAGAGTGCTCATTTTGACAGTGCACACGGTGACAGTGCCCACAGTGACAGTGCTCACGGTGATAGTGTTAATGGTAATATTGCTCATGGTGACACTGCCCATGGTTATAGTGCTCACGGTGATAGTGCTCATGGTGACAGTTCCCAAGGTGACAGTGCCCACGGTGATAGTGCTCATGGTGACATTGCCCACGGTGACAGTGCTCATGGTGAGAGTTTGCATGGTGACAGTGCCCATGGTTACAGTGCTCATGGTCACACAACCCATGGTGACTGTGCTAAAGCTGGTGGTGTACATGGTTGGAGTTCCCATGGTGAAATTCCTCATGGTGGCACTGCCCATGATGATAGTGTTCATGGTGACAGTGTCCATGGTGACAGTGCCCATTGTGATAGTGCTCACGGTGATAGTGCCCTCAGTGACAGTTCTAATGGTGACAATTCCATGGTGACAGTGCCCATGATGACCGTGCTCATGGTGACAGTGCCCACGGTGACATTTCTCATGGTGACAGTGCTCACGGTGACAGTGCCCTTGGTGATAGTACCCATGGTAATAGTGGTCACGGTGACATGGCCCATGGTGATATTGCTCACGGTGATGCTACCCATGGTGATAGTGCTCACGGTGACATTCCCATGGTTACAGTGCCCATGGTGATATTGCTCACAGTGACACTGCCCATGATGACAGTGCTCATGGTGACAATGCCCATTCTGACAATGCTCATAGTGACAGTGCTCACGGTGACAGTGCCCTTGATGATAGTACTCATGGTAATAGTGCTCATGGTGACAGTTCCCATGGTGACAGTGCTCACTGTGGCAGTGCCAATGGTTACAGTGCTCATGGTGGCAGTGTCCATGGTGGCAGTTCCCAAGATGACAGTGCTCATGGTGACATTTCCCATGGTAACAGAGCTCATGATGACAGTGTCCATGGTGACAGTGCCCATGGTGACAGTGGCCATGTTGAAAGTGCCCATGGTGACACTGCTCATGGTGACAGTGCCCATGATGACTATGCTCATGCTGGCTGTGTACATGCTTGGAGATCCCATGGTGAAATTCCTCATGGTGGCACTGCCCATGATGATAGTGCTCATGGTGACAGTGTCCATGGTGACATTGCCTATGGTGACAGTTCCCATTGTGATAGTGCTCACGGTGATAGGGCCCACAGGGACAGTTCTAATGGTGACAGTTCCAATGGTGACAGTGCCCATGATGATAGTGCTTATGGTGACAGTGCCCACGGTGACAGTGCTCATGGTGACAGTGCTCATGGTGACAGTGCCATTGGTGATAGTACCCATGGTAAAAGTGCTCATGGTGACATTGCCCATGGTGATATTGCTCACGGTGACACCGCCCATGGTGATAGTGCTCAAGGTGATAGTGCTCATGGTGACGGTTCCCATGGTTACAGTGCCCATGGTGACAGTGCTCATGCTGACAGTGCTCACGGTGACTATGCTCATGGTGACAGTGCTCACGGTGATAGTGCTCAAGGTGACAGTTCGCATGGTGACAGGGCCCATGTTGAAAGTGCCCATGGTGACACTGCTCATGGTGGCACTGCCCATGGTGACTGTGCTCATGCTGGCGGTGTACATGGTTGGAGTTCCGATGGTGAAATTCCTCATGGTAGCACTGCCCATGATGATAGTGCTCACGGTGAAAGTGTCCATGGTGACAGTGCCTATGGTGACAGTGCCCATTGTGATAGTGCTCATGGTGATAGTGCCCAAAGTGACAGTGCTCATTGTGACAGTTCCTATGGTGACAGTGCCCATGATGATAGTGCTCATGGTAAAAGTTCCCACTGTGATAGTGCTCACGGTGAAAGTGCTCACGGTGACAGTGCCCTTGTTGATAGTGCTCTTGGTGATAGTGCTCATGGTAATAGTGCACATGGTGACACTGCCCATGGTGACAGTGCCCATGGTGACACTGCCCATAGTAACATTTCCCATGGTGACAGTGCTCATGTTGACAGTGCCCATGGTGACAGTGACCATGGTGAGTGTGCCCATGGTGACAGTGCCCATGGTGACAGTGTCCATGGTGACAGTGCTCACCTTGACAGTGCCCTTGGTGATAGTACCCATGTTAATATTGCTCACGGTTACAGTGCCCATGGTGATAGTGCTCATGGTGATAGTGCTCATGGTGACAGTTACCTTGGTGATAGTGCTCATGGTGATAGTGCTCATGGTGATAGTTCGCATGGTGACAGTGCCCATGTGGAAAGTCTCCATGAAGGCAGTGCTCATGGTGACACTGCCCATGGTGACTGTGCCCTTGCTGGCGGTGTACATGTTTGGAGTTCCCATGGTGAAATTCCTTATGGTGGCACTGCCCATGATGATAGTGTTCATCGTGACAATGTCCATGGTGACAGTGCCTATGGTGACAGTGCCCATTGTGATAGTGCTCACGGTGATAGTGCCCTCAGTGTCAGTTCTAATGGTGACAGTTCCCATGGTGATAGAGCCCATGATGACAGTGCTCATGGTGACAGTGCCCACGGTAACATTGCTCATGGTGACAGTGCTCACGGTGACAGTAACCTTGGTGATAGTACCCATGGTAATAGAGGTCACAGTGACAGTGCCCATTTTGATATTGCTCACGGTGACACTGCCCATGGTGATAGTGCTCACGGTGATAGTGCTCAGGGTGACAGTTCCCATGGTTACATTGCCCATGGTGACAGTGCTCATGGTGACAGTGCCCGTGGTGACTATGCTCATGGTGACATTGCTCACAGAGATACTGCTCATGGTGACAGTTCGCATGGCGACAGGGCCCATGTTAAAAGTGCCCATGGTGACAGTGCTCATGGTGGCACTGCCCATGGTGACTCTGCTCATGCTGGCAGTGTACATGGTTGGAGTTCCCATGGGGAAATTCCTTATGGTGGCAATGCCCATGATGATAGTGCTCATGGTGACAGTGCTCATGGTGACAGTGTACATGGTGACAATCCACACGGTGACAGTGCTCACGGTGATAGTTCTCATGGCGATAGTGCCCATTGTAATAGTGCTCACGGTGACACTGCCCATGGTGATAGTGCTCACGGGGATAGTGCGCACAGTGACACTGCCCTTGGTGATAGTGCTCTTGGTGATAGTGCTCATGGTAATAGTGCTCATGGTGACACTGCCCGTGGTGACAGTGCCCATGGTGACACTGCCCATAGTGACATTTCCCATGGTGAGAGTGCTGATGGTGAGAGTTCCCATGGTGACAGTGCACATGGTGACAGTGCTCACGGTCACAGTGCTCACTGTGGCAGTCCCAATGGTTACAGTTCTCATGGTGGCAGTGTCCATGGTGGCAGTTCCCAAGATGACAGTGCTCATGGTGACATTTCCCATGGTAACAGAGCTCATGATAACAATGTCCATGGTGACAGTGCCCATGGTGACAGTGGCCATGTTGAAAGTGCCCATGGTGACACTGCTCACCGTGAGAGTGTCCATGGTGACTATGCTAATGCTGGCGGTGTACATCGTTGGAGTTCCCATGGTGAAATTCCTCATGGTGGCACTGCCCATGGTGACAATGTCCATCGTGAGAGTGCCCATGGTGACAGTGCTCATGGTGACAGTGCACACGGTGACAGTGCTCATGTTGACAGTGCACACGGTGACAGTGCCCACCGTGACAGTGTTCATGGTGATATTGCTCATGGTGACACAGCCCATGGTTATAGTGCTCACGCTGATAGTGCTCATGGTGACAGTTCCCATGGTGACGATGCCCACGGTGACAGTGCTCATGGTGACATTGCCCACGGTGACGGTGCTCATGGTGACAGTGCTCATGGTGAAAGTGCTCATGGTGACACAGCCCATGGTGACTGTGCTAAAGCTGGCGGTGTATATGGTTGGAGTTCCCATGGTGAAATTCCTCATGGTGGCACTGCCCATGATGAGAGTGTTCATGGTGACATTTCACATGGTGACAGTGCTCATGGTGAGAGTTCCTATGGTGACATTGCTCATGTTGACAGTGCTCATGTTGACAGTGCCCACAGTGACAGTACTCATGGTGACAGTGCTCACAGTGACAGTGCCCTTGGTGATAGTACCCATGGTAATAGCGCTCAATGTGACAGTGCCCATGGTGATATTTCTCACAGTGACACTGCCCATGGTGATAGTGCTCACGGTGTTTGTGCTCATGGTGACAGTTCACATGGTGACACTGCCCCTGTTGAAAGTGCCCATGGTGACAGTGCTCATGTTGACACTGCCCATGGTGACAATGATCATGTTGACCATGCCCATGGTGACAGCGTCCATGGTGACATTGCCCATGGTGAGAGTGCTCATGGTGACAGTGTCCCTGGTGACAGTGCGCATGGTGACTGTGCCCTTAGTGACAGTTCCCATAGTGACAGTGCCCATGTTGAAAGTGCTCATGGCGACAGTGCTCATGGTGACACTGCCCATGGTGACTGTGCTGATGTTCACGGTGTACATGGTTGGAGTCCCCATGGTGAAATTCCTTATGGTGGCATTGCCCATGATGTTAGTGCTCATGGTGAATGTGTCCATGGTGACAATGCCTATGGTGACAGTGCCCATGATGACATTTCCCCGGGTGACAGTGCTCATACTGACAGTTCCCATGGTGACAGTGCCCATGGTGACAGTGCTAATGTTGACACTGCCCACGGTGACAGTGCTCATGGTGTCAGTGTCCTTGGTGATAGTACACATGGTAATAGTGCTCACGGTGACAGTGCCCACGGTGATATTGCTCATGGTGACACTGCCCATGGTGATAGTGCCAACGGTTACAGTTCTCATTGTGACAGTGCCCATGGTGACAGTGCTCATGGTGACAGTGCTCACAGTGACAGTGCCCATGGTGATATTGTTCACGGTGACACTGCCCAGGGTGATAGTGCTAACGGTGATAGTGCTCACGGTGATAGTTCCCATGGTTACAGTGCCCATGGTGACAGTGCTCATGGTGACAGTGCTCACGGTGATAGTGCTCACATTGACAGTGCCCTTGGTGATAGTGCTCACGGTGATAGTACCCACAGTGACAGTTCAAATGATGACAGTTCCCATGGTGACAGTGCCCATGATGACAGTGCTCATGGTGACAGTGTCCACGGTGAGAGTGCTCATGGTGACACTGCTCACGGTAACAGTGCCCTTGGTGATAGTACCCATGTTAATAGTGCTCACGGTGATAGAGCCCACGGTGACATTTCCCATGGTGACAGTGCTCACTTTAACAGTGTACACGATGACAGTGCCCACGGTGACAGTGTTTATGGTGATATTACTAACGGTGACACGGCCCATGTTCATAGTGCTCACGGTGATAGTGCTCATGGTGACAGTTACCATGGTGATAGGGCCCATGTTGAAAGTGCCCATGGTGACAGTGCTTATGGTGGCACTGCCCATGGTGAATGTGCTCATGCTGGCAGAGTACCTGGTTGGAGTTCCGATGGTAAAATTCCTCATGGTAGCACTGCCCATGATGATAGTGCTCATGGTGACAGTGTCCATGGTGACAGTGCCTATGGTGACAGTGCCCATTGTGATAGTGCTCATGGTGACAGTGCCCACTGTGACAGTGCTCATGGTGACAGTGCTCACGGTGACGGTGCCCTTGGTGATAGTGCTCATGGTGACAGTGCTCATGGGGACAGTGCTCACGATGACAGTGCCCTTGGTGATAGTACCCATGGTAATAGTGCTCACTGTGACAGTGCCCATGGTGATAGTGCTCATAGTGATAGTGCTCATGGTAATAGTGCTCATAGTGACACTGCCCATGGTGACACTGCCCATAGTGACATTTCCCATGGTCGCAGTGCTCATGGTGAGAGTTCCCATGGTGACAGTGCACATGGTGACAATTCCCATGGTGACACTGCTCATGGTGGCAGTGCTCACTGTGGCAGTGCCAATGGTTAAAGTGCTCGTGGTGGCAGTGTCCATGGTGGCAGTTCCCAAAGTGACAGTGCTCATGGTGACATTTCCCATGGTAACAGATTTCATGATGATAGTGTCCATGGTGACAGTGTGCATGGTGACAATGGCCTTGTTGAAAGTACCTATGGTGACAGTGCTCATGGTGACAGTGCCCACGGTGACTATGCTCATGGTGACAGTGCCCACGGTGACAGTGCTCATGGTGGCACTGCCCATGGTGACTGTGCTCATGATGGCGGTGTACATGGTTGGAGTTCCGATGGTGAAATTCCTCATGGTAGCCATGCCCATGATGATAGTGCTCACGGTGATAGTGCGCACAGTGACACTGCCCTTGGTGATAGTGCTCATGGTAATAGTGCTCACAGTGACAGTGCCCATGGTGATATTGTTCACGGTGACACTGCCCATGGTGATAGTGCTCACGGTGATAGTGCTCATGGTGATAGTTCCCATGGTGGCAGTGCCCATGGTGACAGTGCTCATGGTGACAGTGCGCACGGTGAAAATGCTCATGGTGACAGTGCTCACGGTGATAGTGCTCACATTGACAGTGCCCTTGGTGATAGTGCTCATGGTAATACTGCTCATGGTGATAGTGGTCATGGTGATAGTTCGTATGGTGACTGTGCCCATGTTGAAAGTCCCCATGGTGGCAGTGCTCATGGTGACACTCCCTGTGGTGACTATGCTCATGCTGGTGGTATACATGGTTGGAGTTCCCATGGTGAAATTCCTTATGGTGGCACTGCCCATGATGATATTGTCCATGGTGACAGTGTCCACGGTGACAGTGCCTGTGGTGACAGTGCTCATGGTGACAGTGCCAATGGTGACCGTGCTCATGGTGACAGTGCCAACAGTGACAGTGCTCATGGTGGCAGTGCCCTTGGTGATAGTACCCATGTTAATAGTGCTCACGGTGACAGTGCCCATGGTGATATTGCTCACGGTGACCCTGCCCATGTTGATAGTGCCCACGGTGATAGTGCTCAGGGTGAAAGACCCCATGGTTACAGTGCCCATGGTGACAGTGCTCATAGTGACATTGCCCATGGTGACAGTGCCCATAGTGATAGTGCCCATGGTGACATTTCCCATGGTCACAGTGCTCATGGTGACAGTGCACATGATGACAGTGCTCATGTTGACAGTGCCCACGGTGACAGTGCTCATGGTAACAGTGCTCACGGTGACAGTGCCCTTGGTGATATTTCTCATGGTGACACTGCCCATGGTGATAGTGCTCACGGTGATTGTGCTCATGGTGACAGTTCCCATGGTTACAGTGCCCACGGTGACAGTGCTCATGGTGACAGTGCCCACGGTGACAGTGCTAATGGTGACAGTGCTCATGGTGACAGTACACATGGTGACACTGCTCATGGTGACAGTGCTCACGGTGACAGTGACCTTGGTGATAGTACCCATGGTAATAGAGGTCACGGTGACTGTGCCCATGGTGATATTGCTCACAGTGACACTGCCCATGGTGATAGTGCTCACGGTGATAGTGCTCATGTTGACAGTTCCCATGGTGACAGTGCTCATGTTGACAGTGCCCACGGTGACTATGCTCATGATGAAAGTTCTCATGGTGATAGTGCTCATGGTGAGAGTGCTCATGGTGACAGTTCACATGGTAGACATGGCGAAGTTGAAAGTGCCCATGGTGACAGTGCTCATGATGACACTGCCCATGGTGACTGTGCTCATGTTGGCGGTGTACATGGTTGGAGTTCCGATGGTTAAATTCCTCACGGTAGCACTGCCCATGATGATAGTGCTCATGGTGACAGTGTCCACGGTGACAGTGCCTATGTTGACAGTGCCCATTGTGATAGTGCTCATGGTGATAGTGCCCACAGTGACAGTGCTCATGGTGACAGTTCCTATGGTGACTGTAACCATGGTGACAGTGCCCATGGTGAGAGTGCCCATGGTGACAGTGCCCATGGTGACATTTCCCATGGTGACAGTGCTGACGGTGAGAGTTCTCATGGTGAGAGTGCTCAGGTTGACATTGCACATGGTGACCGTTCCGATGGTGACAGTTCCCATGGTGATAGTGCTCATGGTGACAGTGCTCATGGTGACCGTGCACACGGTGACAATGCCCACAGTGACAATGCTCACGGTGATAGTGCTCTTGGCGATAATGACCATTGTAATAGTGCTCACCGTGACAGTGCCCATGTTGATATTGCTCATGGTGACACTGCCCATGGTGATAGTGCTCACGGTGATAGCGCTCAGGGTGACACTGCCCTTGGTGATAGTGCTCATGGTGATAGTGCTCATGGTAATAGTGCTCATGGTGACACTGCCCATGGTGACAGTGCCCATGGTGACACTCCCGATAGTGACATTTCTTATGGTGACAGTGCTCATGGTGAGAGTTCCCATGGTGACAGTGCACATGGTGACAGTTCCCATGGTGACAGTGCTCACGGTGACCGTGCTCACTGTGGCAGAGCCAATGGTAACATTGTTCATGGTGGCAGTGTCCATGGTGGCGGTTTCCAAGATGACAGTGCTCATGGTGATATTTCCCATGGTAACAGAGTTCATGATGACAGTGTCCATGGTGACAGTGCCCATGGTGACAGTGGCCATGTAGAAAGTGCCCATGATGAAACTGCCCATGGTGACAGTGCCCATAGTGATAGTGCCCATGGTGACATTTCCCATGGTGACAGTGCTAATGGAGAGAGTTCCCATGGTGACAGTGCCCATTATGACAGTGCTCATGGTGACAGTGCCCATGGTGATACTGCTCACGGTGATAGTGCTCATGGTGACATATCCCCTTGTGACATTTCCCATGGTGACAGTGCTCATGGTGACCGCACCCACAGTGACAATGTCCACGGTGACAGTGCTCACGGTGACACTGCCCATGGTGACAGTGCTCATGGTGATAGTGCTCATGGTGACAGTGCCCTTGGTGATAGTGCTCCTGGTGATAGTGCTTATGGAGACATTTCCCATGGTGACAGTGCTCATGTTGACAGTCCCCATGGTGACTGTGCTCATGCTGGCGGTGTACATGGTTGGAGTTACAATGGTGAAATTCCTTATTTTGGCACTGCCCATGATGATAGTGCTCATGGTGAAGGTGTCCATGGTGACAGCGCCCATGGTGACAGTGCCCATGGTGATATTTCCCATGGTGATAGTGCTCATGGTGAGAGTTCCCATGGTGACAGTGCTCATCTTGGCAGTGCCCATAGTGACCGTTCCCATGGTGACAGTTCCCATGGTGATAGGGCTCATGGTTACAGTGCTCATGGTGACAGTGAACACGGTGACAGTGCCCGCAGTGACAGTGCTCATGGTGATAGTGCTCATGCTTATAGTGCCCACGGTGAAAGTAGTCATGGTGAAAGTGTTCACGGTGATAGTGCTCACGGTGACAGTGCCCTTAATGATAGTGTTCATGGTGATAGTGCTCATGGTGATAGTGCTCATGGTGACACGGCCCATGGTGAATGTGCTCATGCTGGCGGTGTACATGGTTGGAGTTCCCATGGTGAAATTCCTTATGGTGGCAATGCCCATGATGATAGTGCTCATGGTGAGAGTGTCCATGTTGACAATGCCTATGGTGACAGTGCCCATGGTGACATTTCCCATGGTGACAGTGCTCATAGTGAGAGTTCCCATGGTGACAATGCTTATGTTGACAACGCCCATGATGACAGTGCTCATGGTGACAGTGCCCACGGTGAAAATCCTCATGGTGACAGTGCTCACGGTGATAGTGCTCACGGTGATAGTGCTCACGCTGACAGTGCCCTTGGTGATAGTGCTCATGGTAGTAGTGCTCATGGTGACTGTTCGCATGGTGACAATGCCTATGTTGAAAGTGCCCATGGTGGCAGTGCTCATCGTGACACAGCCCATGGTGACTGTGCTAACGCTGCCGATGTACACGGTTGGAGTTCCCAAGGTGAAATTCCTCATGGTGGCACTGCCCATGATGATAGTGTTCGTGGTGACAGTGTCCATGGTGACAGTACCTATGGTGACAGTTTCCGTTGTGATAGTGCTCACGGTGATAGTGCCCACAGTGACAGTGCTAATGTTGACCGTTCCCATGGTGACAGTGCCCATGATGACAGTGCTCATGGTGACAGTGCCCACGGAGACAGTGTTCATGGTGACAGTACCCTTGGTGATAGTTTTCATGGTGATAGTGCTCATCGTGGCAGTTCGCATGGTGACACTGCGTATGTTGAAAGTGACCATGGTGACAGTGCTCATGCTTGCACTGCTCATGGTGACTGTGCTCATGCTGGCGGTGTAAGTGGTCGGAATTCCGATGGTGAAATTCCTCATGGTAGCACTCCCCATGATGTTAGTGCTCATGGTGACACTGTCCAAGGTGACAGTGCCTATGGTGACAGTGCCCATTGTGATAGTGCTCATGGTGATAGTGCCCACAGTGACAGTGCTCATTGTGACCTTTCCTATGGTGACAGTGCCCATGATGACAGTGCTCATGGTGACAGTGCCCACTGTGATAGTGATCACGGTGAAAGTGCTCACGGTGACAGTGCCCTTGGTGATAGTGCTCATGGTGACAGTTCGCATTGTGACAGTTCCCAAGTTGAAAGTGCCCATGGTGACAGTACCCATGGTGACAGTGCCCATGGTGACACAGCCCATGGTGACTGTGCTAAAGCTGGCGGTGTATATGGTTGGAGTTCCCATGATGAAATTCCTCATGGTAGCACTCCCCATGATGTTAGTGCTCATGGTGACACTGTCCAAGGTGACAGTGCCTATGGTGACAGTGCCCATTGTGATAGTGCTCATGGTGATAGTGCCCACAGTGACAGTGCTCATTGTGACCTTTCCTATGGTGACAGTGCCCATGATGACAGTGCTCATGGTGACAGTGCCCACTGTGATAGTGATCACGGTGAAAGTGCTCACGGTGACAGTGCCCTTGGTGATAGTGCTCATGGTGACAGTTCGCATTGTGACAGTTCCCAAGTTGAAAGTGCCCATGGTGACAGTACCCATGGTGACAGTGCCCATGGTGACACAGCCCATGGTGACTGTGCTAAAGCTGGCTGTGTATATGGTTGGAGTTCCCATGATGAAATTCCTCATGGTGGCACTCCCCATGATGATAGTGCTCATGGTGACAGTGCCCAGGGTGAAATTATCCATGGTGACAGTGCTCATGGTGAGAGTTCCTATGGTGACTGTGCTCATGTTGACAGTGCCCATGGTGACAGTGCCCACGGTGACACTGCGCAAGGTGATAGTGCTCAACGTGATAGTGCCCATGGTAATAGTGCTGATGGTGACACTGCCCATGTTGATATTGCTCACGGTGACACTGCCCATGGTGATAGTGCTCACGGTGATAGTGCTCACGGTGACAGTGCCCTTGGTGATATTGCTCATGGTGACAGTGCTCATGGGGACAGTGCTCACGATGACAGTGCCCTTGGTGATAGTACCCATGGTAATAGTGCTCACTGTGACAGTGCCCATGGTGATAGTGCTCATAGTGATAGTGCTCATGGTAATAGTGCTCATAGTGACACTGCCCATGGTGACAGTGCCCATGGTGACACTGCCCATAGTGACATTTCCCATGGTCGCAGTGCTCATGGTGAGAGTTCCCATGGTGACAGTGCACATGGTGACAATTCCCATGGTGACACTGCTCATGGTGGCAGTGCTCACTGTGGCAGTGCCAATGGTTAAAGTGCTCATGGTGGCAGTGTCCATGGTGGCAGTTCCCAAAGTGACAGTGCTCATGGTGACATTTCCCATGGTAACAGATTTCATGATGACAGTGTCCATGGTGACAGTGCGCATGGTGACAATGGCCTTGTTGAAAGTACCTATGGTGACAGTGCTCATGGTGACAGTGCCCACGGTGACTATGCTCATGGTGACAGTGCCCACGGTGACAGTGCTCATGGTGGCACTGCCCATGGTGACTGTGCTCATGATGGCGGTGTACATGGTTGGAGTTCCGATGGTGAAATTCCTCATGGTAGCCATGCCCATGATGATAGTGCTCACGGTGATAGTGCGCACAGTGACACTGCCCTTGGTGATAGTGCTCATGGTAATAGTGCTCACAGTGACAGTGCCCATGGTGATATTGTTCACGGTGACACTGCCCATGGTGATAGTGCTCACGGTGATAGTGCTCATGGTGATAGTTCCCATGGTGGCAGTGCCCATGGTGACAGTGCTCATGGTGACAGTGCGCACGGTGAAAATGCTCATGGTGACAGTGCTCACGGTGATAGTGCTCACATTGACAGTGCCCTTGGTGATAGTGCTCATGGTAATACTGCTCATGGTGATAGTGGTCATGGTGATAGTTCGTATGGTGACTGTGCCCATGTTGAAAGTCCCCATGGTGGCAGTGCTCATGGTGACACTCCCCGTGGTGACTATGCTCATGCTGGTGGTATACATGGTTGGAGTTCCCATGGTGAAATTCCTTATGGTGGCACTGCCCATGATGATATTGTCCATGGTGACAGTGTCCACGGTGACAGTGCCTATGGTGACAGTGCTCATGGTGACAGTGCCAATGGTGACCGTGCTCATGGTGACAGTGCCAACAGTGACAGTGCTCATGGTGGCAGTGCCCTTGGTGATAGTACCCATGTTAATAGTGCTCACGGTGACAGTGCCCATGGTGATATTGCTCACGGTGACGCTGCCCATGTTGATAGTGCCCACGGTGATAGTGCTCAGGATGAAAGACCCCATGGTTAGAGTGCCCATGGTGACAGTGCTCATAGTGACATTGCCCATGGTGACAGTGCCCATAGTGATAGTGCCCATGGTGACATTTCCCATGGTCACAGTGCTCATGGTGACACTGCACATGATGACAGTGCTCATGTTGACAGTGCCCACGGTGACAGTGCTCATGGTAACAGTGCTCACGGTGACAGTGCCCTTGGTGATATTTCTCATGGTGACACTGCCCATGGTGATAGTGCTCACGGTGATTGTGCTCATGGTGACAGTTCCCATGGTTACAGTGCCCACGGTGACAGTGCTCATGGTGACAGTGCCCATGGTGACAGTGCTCATGGTGATAGTGCTCATGGTGACACGGCCCATGGTGACTCTGCTCATGCTGGCAGTGTACATGGTTGGAGTTCCCATGGGGAAATTCCTTATGGTGGCAATGCCCATGATGATAGTGCTCATGGTGACAGTGCTCATGGTGACAGTGTACATGGTGACAATCCACACGGTGACAGTGCTCACGGTGATAGTTCTCATGGCGATAGTGCCCATTGTAATAGTGCTCACGGTGACACTGCCCATGGTGATAGTGCTCACGGGGATAGTGCGCACAGTGACACTGCCCTTGGTGATAGTGCTCTTGGTGATAGTGCTCATGGTAATAGTGCTCATGGTGACACTGCCCGTGGTGAGAGTGCCCATGGTGACACTGCCCATAGTGACATTTCCCATGGTGACAGTGCTGATGGTGAGAGTTCCCATGGTGACAGTGCACATGGTGACAGTGCTCACGGTCACAGTGCTCACTGTGGCAGTGCCAATGGTTACAGTTCTCATGGTGGCAGTGTCCATGGTGGCAGTTCCCAAGATGACAGTGCTCATGGTGACATTTCCCATGGTAACAGAGCTCATGATAACAGTGTCCATGGTGACAGTGCCCATGGTGACAGTGGCCATGTTGAAAGTGCCCATGGTGACACTGCTCACCGTGAGAGTGCCCATGGTGACTATGCTAATGCTGGCGGTGTACATCGTTGGAGTTCCCATGGTGAAATTCCTCATGGTGGCACTGCCCATGGTGACAATGTCCATCATGAGAGTGCCCATGGTGACAGTGCTCATGGTGACAGTGCACACGGTGACAGTGCTCATGTTGACAGTGCACACGGTGACAGTGCCCACCGTGACAGTGTTCATGGTGATATTGCTCATGGTGACACAGCCCATGGTTATAGTGCTCACGCTGATAGTGCTCATGGTGACAGTTCCCATGGTGACGATGCCCACGGTGACAGTGCTCATGGTGACATTGCCCACGGTGACGGTGCTCATGGTGACAGTGCTCATGGTGACAGTGCTCATGGTGACACAGCCCATGGTGACTGTGCTAAAGCTGGCGGTGTATATGGTTGGAGTTCCCATGGTGAAATTCCTCATGGTGGCACTGCCCATGATGAGAGTGCTCATGGTGACATTTCACATGGTGACAGTGCTCATGGTGAGAGTTCCTATGGTGACATTGCTCATGTTGACAGTGCTCATGTTGACAGTGCCCACAGTGACAGTACTCATGGTGACAGTGCTCACAGTGACAGTGCCCTTGGTGATAGTACCCATGGTAATAGCGCTCAATGTGACAGTGCCCATGGTGATATTTCTCACGGTGACACTGCCCATGGTGATAGTGCTCACGGTGTTTGTGCTCATGGTGACAGTTCACATGGTGACACTGCCCCTGTTGAAAGTGCCCATGGTGACAGTGCTCATGTTGACACTGCCCATGGTGACAATGATCATGTTGACCATGCCCATGGTGACAGCGTCCATGGTGACATTGCCCATGGTGAGAGTGCTCATGGTGACAGTGTCCCTGGTGACAGTGCGCATGGTGACTGTGCTCTTAGTGACAGTTCCCATAGTGACAGTGCCCATGTTGAAAGTGCTCATGGCGACAGTGCTCATGGTGACACTGCCCATGGTGACTGTGCTGATGTTCACGGTGTACATGGTTGGAGTCCCCATGGTGAAATTCCTTATGGTGGCATTGCCCATGATGTTAGTGCTCATGGTGAATGTGTCCATGGTGACAGTGCCTATGGTGACAGTGCCCATGGTGACATTTCCCCGGGTGACAGTGCTCATACTGACAGTTCCCATGGTGACAGTGCCCATGGTGACAGTGCTAATGTTGACACTGCCCACGGTGACAGTGCTCATGGTGACAGTGTCCTTGGTGATAGTACCCATGGTAATAGTGCTCACGGTGACAGTGCCCACGGTGATATTGCTCATGGTGACACTTCCCATGGTGATAGTGCCAACGGTTACAGTTCTCATGGTGACAGTGCCCATGGTGACAGTGCTCATGGTGACAGTGCTCACAGTGACAGTGCCCATGGTGATATTGTTCACGGTGACACTGCCCAGGGTGATAGTGCTAACGGTGATAGTGCTCATGGTGATAGTTCCCATGGTTACAGTGCCCATGGTGACAGTGCTCATGGTGACAGTGCTCACGGTGATAGTGCTCACATTGACAGTGCCCTTGGTGATAGTGCTCACGGTGATAGTACCCACAGTGACAGTTCAAATGATGACAGTTCCCATGGTGACAGTGCCCATGATGACAGTGCTCATGGTGACAGTGTCCACGGTGAGAGTGCTCATGGTGACACTGCTCACGGTAACAGTGCCCTTGGTGATAGTACCCATGTTAATAGTGCTCACGGTGATAGAGCCCACGGTGACATTTCCCATGGTGACAGTGCTCACTTTAACAGTGTACACGATGACAGTGCCCACGGTGACAGTGTTTATGGTGATATTACTAACGGTGACCCGGCCCATGTTCATAGTGCTCACGGTGATAGTGCTCATGGTGACAGTTACCATGGTGATAGGGCCCATGTTGAAAGTGCCCATGGTGACAGTGCTTATGGTGGCACTGCCCATGGTGAATGTGCTCATGCTGGCAGAGTACCTGGTTGGAGTTCCGATGGTAAAATTCCTCATGGTAGCACTGCCCATGATGATAGTGCTCATGGTGACAGTGTCCATGGTGACAGTGCCTATGGTGACAGTGCCCATTGTGATAGTGCTCATGGTGACAGTGCCCACTGTGACAGTGCTCATGGTGACAGTGCTCACGGTGACAGTGCCCTTGGTGATAGTGCTCATGGTGACAGTGCTCATGGGGACAGTGCTCACGATGACAGTGCCCTTGGTGATAGTACCCATGGTAATAGTGCTCACTGTGACAGTGCCCATGGTGATAGTGCTCATAGTGATAGTGCTCATGGTAATAGTGCTCATAGTGACACTGCCCATGGTGACAGTGCCCATGGTGACACTGCCCATAGTGACATTTCCCATGGTCGCAGTGCTCATGGTGAGAGTTCCCATGGTGACAGTGCACATGGTGAC